>NC_086176.1:75908035-76227535 GCF_023053635.1 Elgaria multicarinata webbii
CTCCCATGAGAAGAAGGGCTATGCTCACAGAAGGTCCCTCCACACAATTTTTGGGGATCCCTTCACCCTCCCCCCCTACACACACACACCACAGTTCATCCAATTTAGCAGGGCCTCCTGACTCTGTGTAGCATTTCATGGTGCTGGAGGGGCTGCTGTGGGAAGGAGTAGAAGGCTAGAGATGTCCACTTCTACCAGCCCAGTTCATCCATCTTACATCTGGAGGAAAATATGTGCAATTAACTGAAGTAAAGAGACTCTTGTTGACCTGGCTGGTATAACACACACACACACACACACACACACACACACACACACACTCCTACCAATCATTTGAGGTTGAAAGCTAGGGTGTATACTAGCTGGCCATTTGATCAATGTGCTACAATGAAGGCTAGAGCACACACATCTGACAAAGGCAAGATCCATATGTCCCATTTAAGAATCTTATTAGGAGGACAAACATAAAAGTAATGCCTGAATCAGTTGGGCTTAGGGATGGCTGAACAAGTGATGTACAAGAATATTTGGAGTCTCTGAATATAATTTTGCCTCTTGTCTTGTGCTTGATCTCTGTTCACATGTGTGATCATGGCTGTCTTTGTGTGAATGGGAAACTTGTAAAAAATTGGGCAGTGACTGACAAAGAGATTTGTGCAAATCTCCCAAAATTTATGCAAATTTCCTTCATAGACTAAAGCAGTGTTGATTCAGTCTACTAAGGAAATTTACACAAATTAGGAAATTTGCGCAAATCAAACTGGGAATTGGGAGTGAGACAAACATGAGTATGTGTTTGGTAATTTGCCAACATTTTCAGTGGACACTTGCCTGTGTTTGCATTTGGGGCTTTGAGCAGAGCTTACTCCTATGTTTTGTGAGCAAAAACAAAGTTCTCATGCATCCCTAGTTAGGCTTTCAAGCTAATGAAGAAGAAATTAATTTCTGCTAAGAACTATCTTGGTTGTAAATTAATTTGCTGCCACAAAGAAAAGGTGGGAGGCAAATATAGAAATAGGCTGAACTGTTTACTCTATTTTTGTATCTCAATGTTAAAGTCAGTCTGCAATCCTATACACATTTATCTGGAAGCAAGTTTCATTTGAGTTCAATGAAACATGCTTCTGAGGAGCAATTGCACTGCTAGGTGTTGTACATTTGTGATACTGCAGAACACCATCTCCTTGACAAACATGAAATAGTTGTTTCAGCAGCTACAAGCTTAGTGAGAGAGTAGCTAACATGGGCTGACACTGAGAAAGCACCATAAGAGCAGAGTTCATGGACTCAATGCAATAGACAGCATGGTTGATTAAATATTTTAGTAGTGCTATATTTAAGTATTGTAGCCTTATATAATATATTGAGATTAAGATCACCTACATTTGTATACCTGCTATTTTTGCACCTTCCTCATTCTCTGATCCCATTAGCTATTTCCATGATTTCCTTTGGAGACTGTGTGACAGGCACCATCAGGAGCACAAATCCATGGCCCAAATAACTATTAAGAACTAATTAGTGCCAATGATGGGCTGCTGTTGGTTGATGGAAAAGGCAATCAAGGGGTTAATGAGTGCCAAGAAGAAGCTTCTATTTCTTGATTGAGTGCTTAAGGTTTAAATAGGGTATTATAAATCTACCATTAGAGTTGTCATAGGTGTCCAGTTCAGCCAAGGTCTTGTTCTAAACATGGAATTTCTCCCTTGTTGGATAAGCACTTAATTTCATCATATATAGTACTGTATCTATATAATACTACATTAATCAGTCATAGTAACTAATTACCAATATTCCACCCAAGTTTAATCAGACAGGAGATTTTTAAATACAAATACTTATAAAAATCATATATGCTAAAGTAGCATCTAAAAACCATGGTTGCTCAGGAAGCATCTTAGAAAAGGCATTCCACTTCTGGGGGCTGCTGTGATACATACATGCATGTGATACATACATATGTCATTATCTGTAATAAACAGTGCAATCCTGTACATGCCGGCTCAGAAGTATGCCCTGTTGAGTTTAATGGGACTTAGTCCCATTAAACTCAAGCGTGTAAGTGTGTATAGACTGCAGCCAATAGTAGCCATGTATGGAATTGCAGTGTAAATTTCATACCATTAAGGTACAATCCTTTCAGGATTCCCATCACCCTCCAAATTCAGCAATTGGAGGCTGGTGGGCATTTTAGCTAGGTGGGAAAGAAGCTGGGGAGGCCACTGGATATGATGTAAGGCAGCCTCCCCAGTCTCCTCCCCTCCACACCCTTTCCCTTCCCTCTGAGGTCACATTTGTGACCTTGGAGAGGCAATCAGCTCAGCTCTCTCCATACTGGCTGTGAGGGGAAGGATGGGGAGTTACAACTCCTGGGTCCAAGGTTAGAGTGCTGACTCCAACCAGGGATCCAGGGATCCAAAATATCCTATGCCCCCCCTCGACACTGTTGTCTAGGGGCTTAGGATTCCTTTCTAAATTGATTAAGATTTTGTTAATCAGATCATGACAGAGCTCTAATTGATATGTACTCTTTGTACATAGTCAGAAGCCCTCTTTCAGTGGCATGTTAAGTCTTTACACACTACAGAAATTCACAGGAAATCATAGGACTATAGGAACATAGGAAGCTGCTTTATACTGAGTCAGACCATTAGTCCATCTAGCCGAGGGTAATTGACACTGACTGGCAGCAGCTCTCCAGGGTTCCAGGCAGGAATTTTTCCAGCGCTACCTGGAGATTCTGGGGATTGAACCCGGGACCTTATGCATGCAAAGCATGTATTCCACCATGGAGCCACAGCACCTCCCCATATGTGTATGATGCAAATATAGATGCATTTCTACATATGCCATTCAGTAGCAAGCATACTAAAACACGGCTTCAAAGGTGGTGAGTTACATGTGTTCAGTGAGGGGCTAGATCAGTAAAACTGTAGGAAAGAGCAAGCAAGTAGCAGACATAATTGGGTGATCATTCTATACACTTCCCTTTAGTGATCATCACATTTCTGATTTTTCTTTTTATTGAGCACAAATAATATTTAGTCTGGCCATGGCTCCTATAGATCACAAATTTAGTATGTGCCTGGACATTTAGAGCCATTAGTTACAGAATAGGATAGATGAGAATTTTGTTTTAGTTCAATTTTGAATTGAATTTACTAAAAATTGTATTTAAACCCCCCCACACTGAGTTATTTTTTTATTTTTTAAAAAAAGGAATGTGGGAGAAACTGAAACTGATAGGTTGATCAATCCAGATTATTTAGCTCTTAAAAATCTGAACAGCTCCCTGTGGATTCAACCATGTTAGTGCGAAATTAGAGTTCCACCTTTTTTTCTGATAGGATTCTCAGCTTTAACAGTTTATGACAGGCAGGTATAACATGGCATAAATTTTTGATAGTAAATTCTCCATGCTGGGAACAGCTGCACTTATTGAATTTGCCCAGTGCCAATGCATGAGAATTTTGTTTCATTTTGATTTTGATGAGAACTTTTGGCACTATATGTACGACATTATAAGCTTCTATTACATGAGAATCCAAGTGGTCTCACCTCCAAAGAACTGACCAGGTTCACATCCATATAGCTCTGGCTATTGGGCGGTATAGAAATGTAATAAATAAAAGAAATAACTAGATCTTCATTTATCCTCAGAAATATTTTCATCAAGGATAGATCGGTTTGGCTGACAAGCATCCTTACAAAAGAGTAAGTCTTACTGAGCACAATTGGATTTACTTCTGCATGAACATGTTTGAGAAACAAGTGCAAAAACATGTACATTATTTTTTAATTGAAACAAAACTTTATAAATGGTTAAAAATAGGGCATCACTGAAACAATTTTGGAAATGCTGAAAAATGCCTTCTTGCTGGATGTTTTTTGAACACTCCTTGAGAAAATATTCATTTATCCATATTGCCCTCACTTGCCCTTCATGGTGTCATCATTTAGCCAAATCTGAGGGCCTATGTAGCATTGTGACATGTTTTGGATGTGATCACTGACTGGATTAGGTCACCCGTATCACTAATCCAGGAAGGTAGAAGCAGTAGCCCAGGCAGGTGGATGAGGATAATGAGATCTAAAAGGTAGCAGCCAGGGAAAATAATGGCAGTGAATAGGATTGGGGAGAAATGAACATTTCTATAATCTAAGTATCCTTGGGAAGAAATGTTCTTTTATTGTTCTGTGGTTTGCTGGGCCCAGTGTTCTACTCCCGAATTCAACTAGAATTTCTAAAAGTTCTGTAACTGGAATATGTGACATTTTCTATAGTTTTCATTTCTAATTATTATATTTATTTATTCATTTCATTTATATCCCACATTTTTTCCTCCAAGGAACCCAAGGCGTGTTCATAATCTCCTCCTCCTCTCCATTTTATCCTCACAGGTTGGGCTGAGAGTCTGCGACTGGCCCAAAGTCATCCAGTGAGCTCCCTTGGCCAAGTGGGAACTAGAACCCAGATCTCCTGACTCCTAGTCCAACATTCTAACCACTACACCATGCTGGCTCTATCAGTTCATTTGTGTCTCCCCTGCCATGTTACAATGCATATCTACATATTGATAACCACTACAAAAAAGCAATCTTAATGTGATCATACATTGGATTGGATTAGATTGTCATTCTTTTTGTTTGGTATTTGGTGAAACACCATGTAAAGATAATTTTGATACAACTGATGGTAAATCAAGTCAAAATGGCTTTTTGTGGGCTTTTATCAATGGACGCAACTAGAGTGAACACATGAATTTTGATGCAGTCACATGTCTGGTTGTGTTGTTTTTTGCAGTGTTTTATCATCTACATCTTTGATATGGCAGAAAGATGCTAAACATTGAAAGTTGTGGCAAATGGCTCAAAATTCAGATATAAAAACAGAATGGTGATGGATACCTAATGCATCTGTTCCACTTCAGAAACAAGACCGGATAACTTGGAGATTAAAAAAAAATGTGGATGTGGGAAATGCCAGTGACATCTACTTTTCAGGGCAAGAGACTTTTATAATACTGAGGTTGTAGAAAACTTCTCCAAACACTTTTGCCCTTTGAATGTGGTGCACAGATAATGAACTCATGTGGATGCTTTTGATCATCTGTTTTCCCATCGATTTTGAAGGGCAACAAGAAAAATGCTGTCTCTTAAAGTATATTCGGCTCAACCACTCAGGAACTATGTCCAAAAGGCAAGTGGGGGCCTTGGCAAAAAGGGGAACACCAGTCTAGATATACCTGACAACCCTGACAGGTTAGCAGGTGGTCTGAAGGATTCTGCTCAAACTGCAGCTTCTCAAATGTTCTATGAAAAATGTGCTAAAATAATATAGCCTTGAGGTTACAAAGACATGAATGACAATTGCGAGTTCAGAATCCAGCTAAAAAAGTCATAGCATGTGTGACATGTAACAAATGACAAGCATGAAACAGTTTCTCTGTTAATAGGGCAAAGATATTACAAACCCATTGAAATAAAACCGGATTTCTCATTATTGTTCCCCCTTCTTCCTTACCTGTCAAACATTTGTCAGAATATGAAGAGATGCTAATTTGTCCATTTCTAGAACTGGGAGGAAAATGGAAGATTATATTATTTACAAAAAAGGCACTAATCTTACTCTCCAGGACAATTATTAATTAACCTCCTTGCGGGGGGGGGGGGGGGAGGGATGTTAATCCTTATTCCAAAATGCCACGACTTCTGTAGGGACTGAGAAGCTATCACTTTTGCTGTAACAATACACACACGCATCCCATCATTTCATATTTGAGGAGACATAACATAAGAATATAAGAGGTGGATTATAATCAGTAATCTACAGCTTGAGCTGGTATGCCACTGTGGTGGTGACACAGAAACTCATAGGATTATGGCTCCTCTCCTAAGTATAGTGGTGTCCATACTGGCATCCATACTAGTGCAGAAATAGTTATTGATGATGCCATAGTAATTGGTGCTGGTACAGTGCATTTACACCATATCCCACATGATAGCGTCATTTATGGAGCAGGCAGCAGATGACCCATGCCTCCCTTCCCTCTTTCCCATTTCCCCAAACCAGCTTCTCCATTTTTCTGCATCCCCCACCCACAGTTTCACATTTACCTCCCCAACTTTTTGTTATATGCAACTGGAAGACAATTGGAATGCTAGAGTACCTTGTTGCAGGGTTGCAAGAGGAGGCTGATCAAAAAACATCCCAAGTACATAGTGT
The DNA here is from genome assembly GCF_023053635.1 of Elgaria multicarinata webbii. Lineage (NCBI taxonomy): Eukaryota > Metazoa > Chordata > Lepidosauria > Squamata > Anguidae > Elgaria > Elgaria multicarinata. The sequence continues at coordinate 75,914,262 of NC_086176.1, forward strand.
CACACTCTCTACCAGAGTATTGTTGTACCTCATGTTTTAACCTCATGTTTTATCCAGCACTCTTGGATCCAGGATCTGTCTTCTGTAAGAGGAAAGAACCTTCCATGAGAGAAAGTGCTCTGCCCACAGAAGGACCCTCCAGCCGATTCTTTGAGATCCATCTCCCCTCCCTACACACACTACAGCTCACCCCTTTCACCAGGGCCTCTGGATTCTCTGCATGGCATTTTCAGGGGGCTGGAGGAGCTGCCATGGCAAGGTGGGGACAAGGAAGTCCACATAAGAACATTCGAACATAAGAAGACCCATGCTGGACCAGGCCAAGGGTCCATCTAGTTCACCACTCTGTTCACACATTGGCCAACCAGCTGTCGACCAAGAACCCACAAGCAGAACACAGGTGCAACAGCACCCTCATTCCTATGTTCCCCAGCAGTAGTATATGTAGGCTTACTTCCACCAGTCTGCTTGATCCAGCATAAATCTGCAACCAACCCACTGTATGCAATAGTCTGTGAAAAAGATCAAAGAAAAAGAAAGAACAGTCTGTGTGTGTGTGTGTGTGTGTGTGTGTGTGTGTGTGTGTGTGTGTAATGGAGAAAGCAGGCCTAGATCTTGCATTAACTGTAGCAGCACAAACTACTGAACACATAGCTGAACATGGTGAGCGTAGATGGAAGAATCCAGATATACTTTAAATCTTTCCTACCCTCCATCCTCTTTTGTTGTTGCTGTTGTTGCAGAGATGGTAATAAAAATGTTTATCTACTGCACAGTGATATATAGCAAGAACATCGCAAATGATATCAGCAAGAGCTCGCAATAGGCAATATTTCCTGTGCTGCAAAATGGCTCAAAATTGCAAAATGCTGCTTGTGAACTTTTTTGGTTTAGTCCAAGGACTATTTGAAGGCAGATTCTGCATTTCATTGTCAGATCATGTTTGACTTTGTGCCATTTATATCTCTGAATGCAAAATGTTATCCTAAAGTCATTGGCGAGGTAATGGGTGTTTCCAGCTTTTACACTAAGGCGAGGAGATGCGAAGGCTCTAACAATCCTAGCCATTGACATTTACAACTATGGGTTTTGTTTTTAATGCAGGGCAATGAGCAATGTACTTAAGGCATCAGACAATGCTTTATAGCATACACTAAAGGTGAATCACTTTTTACTAGATTTATTAGCTGGAGGATCTGAAATCTCATGAGGAAATTTAGCCAGTTTTAACCCCAGCAGTGCTGCTCCTTTCAGTTATTTCCTTTCAAAATCTCAGCAGGATGCAAATGTTCTAAATGTCCTATTTGGGGATATAGAATTTTTCCCCCCAGCTGGTTTCTACCACCTTGGGTAATGGCAGACTACTCATTAACAAACTAATTGATTTTTATTAATTATCTGTGGTATATTTTTTCCCACTGATTATTTCCCCCAAGTATCTAAGCTTATTAACTGCAACTACATATCCTCAGCATATAATTAGTCCTGAAGGAAGTTGGAGTGGACTCAAAGATTCTCTTTGATTGCTGTATCAAAATATATAGGAAGAATAGTTAGATGTTTTATTTTAGAAAGGGATAGGAAATGTCCTTCTGAAAATTACTCAAAGGAGGAACAGAAAGATAGGAAAGCAGAAATGTCACCAGCCATAGAGTTCCAGGAGGCACTCATATGTATTGTATTAATACTCCATCCCTCTAGGAAGACATCAGCCACTAAAGACTTTAAATATGTTGTAGATGGCAAAGTGAATGACTTTATTGACAATGCTAGCAATGGCTACCTCATGGCCCAAAGCAGTCTTCAAAAGGAATCTACCACAACAATGAGAGTATTTTAGGCCTTAGCTAGACCTAAGGATTATCCCAGGCAAATTATCCCAGGCAAAAGTCGTCCCTGCCTGCTCCTGGTATCCCCTGTGTGTCATTTGGATGTACAGGGATGATCCCGGGACAATTCTGGGATAAAGGCCTCATCTAGCCATGCTCTCTCTCTCTCTCTCTCTCTCTCTCTCTCTCTCTCTCTCTCTCTCTCTCTCTCTCTGTGTGTGTGTGTGTGTGTGTGTGAATCCCAGTCATCCATATATATCAGATAATCCCTAAACTTTTAAAAAAAACTTTGCTAAGTTGGATACATTATATTTTATGTATGGGTGATATTTTTCTTACAACTTGCAATTAGGAATACTGTATCCTGGTTGCGCTTTTTATACTGTATTTCGTAATTGTGTTTTAACCTGTTGGGTGTTTTACTGTGGTTTTAATTTTTGTGAACCGCCCAGAGAGCTTCAGCTATTGGGCGGTATAAAAATGTAATAAATAAATAAATAAACTCAGGCTGTATGGTTTTTGCATACATTTGCATATAGCAGATTGTCAGGTGGCTTTCATTCCATCTTCTGTTCCTTGATAGAATTGGATTTTCCCCCAATTTCCTGCATTTGTGCAAATTCACATTTGTGAAAATTTGCACTTGTGAAAATGTGCAAATCCCTCTCCAAACTGCACAAACTACAAACTAAATTTGCATAAAACTCCAGGAAAAAACCAATGATCTGCAAGTCTGAGGAATTGTGAGACTTGGTGAAAACCTGGTTCACTGTGGAAACCATGGGTCAGATTCAAAGAAATCTGAACTCAATTGATTCCATTGCAGATTTCTCCACCATCCGTAAACTGTAAACTCAGCTGAGCTCTGATGCTATGGGAGCATTTTCTTCAGAACCCTTTGAGGAGGGAAGAACCATGGTTCTCGCAATATGTAATTCACTTCTCTTATGAAGTGTGGGCACTTGCAAAAGGAATCGTGAGCAGGGTACACAGATAGAAGCAAGCTTTCAAAATAAAATAAAAATAAAAAAGCTGAAGGAAAAAAATCCCCACATAGCACCATCAGATTCCATATTTGCAAAAAGTATCCATAAAAATGGCTGCTGTCATAAGATCTATGGCAGACTGGTTAGAAGTGTTTACTGTCAGTTCTGATTCAATTTTTCCCAGAGGAATTCAAGTCTTATCAAAGGATTTCAGCTTTTGCCATTGAACCACTCTGTACCAATAACATAATTTTGAGATTTTGGAGATTTAACACACACACACACACACACACACTCAAGATCAAGATCCTATTGACAGGAATGCATTCCACTATACTGAGTGGAATGAATATAACACACACACAATTTCATTACAGTTTACAACTTTGAAAAAGAGTGTTCCCCTTCACAGCTTGTTTAAAAAATGATAAAATACAGGCATGGTTCACCCGATCATGGCTTTGGGAATAATTCATGGGTTCTAGGTTAACCACAGCAATAAGCCAACCTGGAAGGTTCACATGATATGATAATCTGCACTGCCGAGGGTAATTATGCTAACCCCCCTGGCATGCAACCAGTTCATGCAGGTGGTTATCAAGCCACCATGGCTTATTAAGCATCCTGCAATCATGTGAACTAGGGCCAGATCTACACCAAGCAGGATATAACACTTTGAAAACAATTTGAAAACAGTATATTGAGTGTGTCTTGGGCTCCAACAGTTGTCAATACCATTATAAACTGTTTTAAAGCACTAGGGTAGAGGTCACATTCTAAAAGCAATGTTGATGTTTGAAAAACTCATCACCAGCTTGCCCAGTATTTATGCAATGATCATTTCTGCTCCAGATCTCCTGTTTCCATACATACACGAGAACAGCAGAAATTCATCTGCGAATGCATATCCAAGATCAAATGGGTAGATGTCTATCAATGTCCTTGCTCCAGAGGCTGCTTAGAAACAAGAAATCTTAACGTTTCATTGACTGTGGCATTTACTGCTTGCCACCTGCCCATCTCAACGATATGTTCACCCATTATTGGATACAAGAACTGTGTGTGGAATTTGTCACTGGCATTCAGACCCAAGTACCAGTATTATCCATGCCAACTTCATTTTCAAAAACAAACAAAACAAAAACAAAACAGATTCTCAATCATTTGTGTTGTGTGTTCTCTTTATAGGGATGTCATGAACATCCAGATAGAGCTTGAGGCCCAGCGATTTCTCACTGGCTTGGCACCCCTGACACCTGTCCGCAGATCCCTGTGCTCCCTCACTGAGCTATCACTTTGTGTAAAAATGGCAGCTTGTCTTTTTTTTCTGTAAAGGGCCATTTGTCCAAATGGTGGCCGTAACGGGGGCATTTAAGCAAATTTACAGGCATAAAGGAGTCGTTTTGTGTAGATGGCTGTGGAAATGGGCATTTACGAAAAAGGCTGAGCTGCCATTTTTACACAAAATAAAGGAATAAGGTGACCACACACTACTCACAAGGTTCCCGCAGACTGCCCAGCAGCTTGGCGTCCCCAGCAAGGAAGGTCAGGTGGCCAGTCGGGAGCCAGCAAGCAGTGGACAACCCGGACTATGGTGAGTTCATCTGGTGAGGAAGTGAGGAGTTATGGGAAGTAGAATGGGATTTGGTCTTTATCGTTTGTTGCCCAAATCATTGTGGAGGTACATGTACACTTTTCATAGACATGTATTTAAAAAAGCTGGCATATGCAATTTCAGTTCGTAGTATAGCCTGCATAAACCATAACATCAAGCCACAGAGCCTGAATCAAAGGTAGTTTAGTTTAGTTTCATGCAGCATGATATTTTACATGTGACTAATGAATGAGTTGTGAGGAAAAGAAGGAAACTGTCCCCTGATAATATATGAGGATATGCATTCCTATCAACATTGAGGTGGGAATTGGAGTGTGCATCTCCATGCCATTCCGGAATGATGAGGATTGAATGCACATCTTCAAGTGGCCTCATGTCTCGTCCCTGTACTCACATTGCATGTCTGGGTGAACTGCAGTGCAACAGTTTAGCAAAATAATAATGCAACCATAGTTTTACATTACAGTACCAACCATATGAAAAGACAAATGACCACTGAGGCCATTTCTACACCTGCCTTTTCCCCCAGGATCATCCCTGGATTGTTCCTGTCCATCCAAATGACACTCAGGGGATCCTGGGAGCAGGCAGGGACGATCCTTCCATTTGCCTGGGATAATCCTTAGGTGTAGAAAGGGCCTGAGATAAAAGGAAAAGCATCAGAATACAACAGGAAGCACATTTCCAAAGCTCATGACACTGATCTGCAATGTGGGAGAACAAAGCTACTGAGTTCTGAAATAATCTGAGGGCAGATAATTTAATTCTTACTACATCAGTATCACCTTGAGACTGTCCTCTATTCAATAACATCAGGGCCAAAACACCCCTGAAGCAGGGTGAGGTGCCTGCATCAGTTCGTAGAGTAGCAAATTGCTCCACTCCTTTACCTGCCCCTGCCAACAGGGCGCACTGCCACAGCGTCCAGCAGGTGGCTTGGAGAGTCCCACCAGTCACTTTCCCACTGCATTTGTTGCAGTGAGAGGGTGGCCAATGGGGCTCTCTAGAGCAGCCACCCATCCTCACCTTCCCTCATCACATGAAGCCATTGAGCTTTTGCAAGACCTGCACAATCTCCCGTGAAAGCCCTGGGTGGCCTCGCACGAGCCCTGCAGCCACTCCTTCCAGCTGAACAACTCTCCATAGAGCAAACTCAGGTTTGGGAATTGGGCAGGGATGGGTGGGGTAGGGGGTGGGGTACAGCAGTGACACATCTTCTCTCACTTCAGGTGACGAGATACCTTGTGCCAGGCCTGAATAACATTGTTCATATATTAGGTCTCTTAACACATTTCAACAGCCTACATGGGATCACCTTGTGAATGCTAAGGCCACCACTGCGCTTGCTGCTCCCAATCTCAGCAAGCCCCTGGTCATGTCTGTGTTTTGGGTGGAAAGCATGAAAGAGCACCTTAGCTACATACAACTATCATTGCACACAGCTAGGAGCTCCTTTCATACGTTCCACCAAAGGCATGGATGTCAGGGAGGCATGGCCACCAGGTACCCCAATGTCGGAGATGGCGCAAACAGGCATGGTGCTGCTTGTACCTCCATGTGTTCAGTGAATGTGTGGAGAGCCTCACCTGTATAGCCCTTGCCTCAGATAGAAATCCTCATTCCAAACATATGTGATAGACCTGCCTGCTGCCATGCTACTTGGTAGGTGCCAGTCACTTTCAGAGATAGAGGGGACTGAACTCAACATGCTGGGGGTGCCCAGAACCAATGGCAAAGACCTGTTCCACTGTATTAAAAACTGCATTTATTCCTGTCATGCCCAGTAGCATTATGGTGATGGTTCTGTGAAATCATATTTGGTGTTTAGCTAACAACTTGCTGAATCAGTAATTGGAAAGAAAATCTAGCCATTTTTAAAAAAGAGACATAACCCTCATTTATCATCTGATTAAAACCTTCTAATATATTATACAAGAGTGTATGAGTGGCTAGCTGTATACAGAAACTATCAAATGCATGTGAGCTGTGGCTAGCTGTATATAGAAAACACATGCACATATGCAAAGACCACACACACAAACACACCCGGTAAGCACCTGTTTTTGCACTTGGATGCTTCCTTCTCTGCCACAGGCAAGTTCGCCATGCCTTTAATAAGCAGTAGAAATCTCTCCTAATACATAACAGAAAACCGCACCTTATGTCTGTTGTACATTTGGAGCCTCAGCAATATAAAAGCTTTCACAGTTCTATGCTTATGCTTCTGTACTATGGATGAACACAGGCTCCATATGTTCTTTCTGCTCCTGTGATAAAGAAAGGAGAATAGTCTATTCAAGTCATCATTTCGACTGCCTTAGGGCAAAGGGGGAAAATGGTTTTAAATGCTGGGATACAAGGACATGTACTGAATATTCAAAGCTGCCACATAAATGTACAAAGAGTAGCCATTATCCAAATAGCCAGCTCTCCCACCACACAAAGTGTACCCTCCATATGCTGGGGTTACTGGAAATCAAACTGATAAATAGCCTGCAAATCTTTTGCAAAAGGTAGCTTTCAAAAACCTCCCAGCAGAATAAGGGTAAGTCCATATGAGGTTTTCTGCAGGGCTCAGAGAGGCTGAAGGTCAGCCCTGGCTTCTGTCCAGAAACCAATGTTATTGGATGGAGTTGAGGTGGGGGAGGTCTGAAAAAACTAACAAAGATTCAACATGGAGGCATTGAAAGGAGAGGGAGAGGTGATCTGTGGTAAAGAGCAGAGAAGCAACACAACACACACCCCACCGCCACTCACACACCCCTGTAAGCTCAGACCAAAAAGCTGGATTTGACCTGGAAGCATTTTTCTTGCTTTGACCTTCTAGAGAAGGTCACACAACCTTCTCTAGATGTTTCATTACATGTCCACCAGGTGTTTGCAGGTCTGGTTGGTCTTCTGGACTACTGGTCATGCCAGCTGGGGCTGATGGGAGCTGCAGTCCAAGGCATCTGGAGGGCACCAGATGGCTCCCCTCCCCAGTCTAGGCTCTTACATTACCTCATTTGTTTGGGAACGTGTCCCTCTCCTTCCCACCAGGATTACATGGGAAACCCCACCAGTCCACAGGTTTGTTTGTTTTTTACTATGGATCTCCCCCATGCCAGTCTCATCGCTGGGTTAACACTGGGTCAGAGAAGAGCTAGGATGGACAATTATTATTATTATTATTATTTATTTATATAGCACCATCAATGTACATGGTGCTGTACAGATAACACAGTAAATAGCAAGACCCTGCCGCATAGGCTTACAATCTAATAAAGTTGTAGTAAACAATAAGAAGGGAAGGAGAATGCAAACAGGCACAGGGAAGTGTAAACAGGCACCGGGAAGGGTGAAGCTAACAGTATAGAGTCAGAACAAACTCAAAGTTTAAAAGCTATAGGGAAAAGAAAAGTTTTTAGCTGTGTTTTAAAAGCTGTGATTGAGTTGGTAGTTCTCAGGTGTTCTGGAAGAGCATTCCAGGCATGAGGGGCAGCAGAGGAAAATGGACGAAGCCGAGCAAGGGAAGTAGAGACCCTTGGGCAGGCAAGAAGCATGGCATCAGAGGAGCGAAGAGCACGAGCGGGGCAATAGTGTGAGATGAGAGAGGAGAGATAGGCAGGAGCTAGACCGTGAAAAGCTTTGAAGGTCAACAGGAGAAGTTTATATTGGATTCTGGAATGAATTGGGAGCCAATGAAGAGATTTCAGAAGCGGAGTGACATGGTCAGAGCGGCGGGCCAGGAAGATGATCTTAGCAGCAGAGTGGTGGACAGAGACCAGCGGACTGATGTGAGATGAGGGGAGGCCAGAGAGGAGGAGGTTGCAGTAGTCCAACCGAGAGATAACCAGTGCGTGAACGAGAGTCTTGGCAGAAGAGACAGACAAAAATGGTCGAATCCTGGCAATATTATACAGGAAGAAACGACAAGATTTAGCTACTGCCTCGATATGAGGAATAAAGGAGAGCGAGGAATCAAATATAAAGCCAAGGCTACGAGTTTCCTTGACCGGAGTAAGCGTGACATCGTTGACAGTAAGAGAGAATGAGAGATGAGGAGAAGCTTTAGGAGGAAAAACAAGCAGTTCAGTTTTTGCCATATTGAGTTTCAAACGGCGATGAAGCAGCCAGGCTGAGATATCTGAAAGACATGCTGAGATACGATCGTGGACATCAGGAGAAAGTTCCGGAGATGAGAGGTATAGTTGTGTGTCATCGGCATACAGGTGATATTGGAGGCCATGAGATTGAATAAGTTTACCCAAGGGCAGCATGTATAGAGAAAACAGCAGCGGGCCAAGCACCGAGCCTTGCGGAACCCCTACTGAAAGGAGAAAGGAGGAGGACGAGCTGCCGTTAGCCGACACGCTGAAAGAGCGACCCTCTAGATAGGAGGCGAACCAGTTATAGACAGAGCCACAGAGTCCAAGGTCATGGAGGGAATCTAAGAGAAGATCGTGATCAACCGTGTCAAAGGCTGCAGTTAGATCAAGGAGAATAAGGACGGAATAATGGCCCTTAGACTTGGCAGTGAGAAGATCATTGGTGATCTTGGTAAGGGCTGTTTCAGTGGAATGCAAAGGACGGAATCCAGATTGAAAGGGATCCAGAGCAGAGTTACTAGAGAGAAAGTCAAGACAGCGAGAGTAGACCACACGTTCCAGAATCTTTGAGACAAGGGGCAACAGAGAGACAGGTCGGTAGTTAGACAGAGAAAGTCGATCAAGAGTGGGTTTTTTGAGAATGGGAGAGACAGTAGCATGTTTAAAAGCAGAGGGAAATGAGCCAGAGGACAGAGAAGAATTAATGATGTGAAGCAAGGACGGGAGGATAGCGGGGATAAGATTAGTAAAGACGCGAGAGGGAATTGGATCACGGGAACAAGTGGAAGGCTTCGACGAGCGCAGTATTTTAGACAGTTCATCAGCTGAGACTGAGGGGAACGCCGAGAGAGTTGCAGGAGGAACTGACAGGTGAGGCACAGGAGCTGGGAGCGGAGCAGAGCTGGCCAGATCGGAGCGAATAGTTTGGATTTTAGCATTGAAGAAAGAGGCAAAGTCATTGGCAGACAGAGAGGCGGGGAGAGATGGTGGATTAGGTTTCAGGAGAGAATTGAAGGACTTGAAGAGCCGCTGAGGGTGTCTAGCATTTGACTGGATCAGCGTTGAGTAGTGCTGCTGTTTGGCCAGTGAAATGGCAGAAGAGAAAGAGGAGAGAACAAATTTGTAGTGGACAAAGTCCGCCAAGTCCCTGGTCTTACGCCACAGGCGTTCGGCTGCCCGGGAGCAAGAGCGAAGGTAGCGGAGGAAAGAGGTGAGCCACGGTTGGGGTTGAGAGGGGCGAATTATCCGAGTTGTAGATGGAGCAAGATTATCAAGAGTTGAAGACAATGTGGAGTTAAAGGAGGAGACGGCTGAGTCCAAGGAGACGGCTGTGAAGACAGAAGGAAGAGAGGAGGCTAGAGACTGAGAGAAAGCCTCATAGTTGATAGAATGCAGGTCACGACAAGGGCGTGAAGCAGGACGTGAAGGAGGGGGATTGTGAGTAATATTGAAAGAGACTAGATGATGATCTGACAGAGGAAAGTCAACAATAGAAAAGTCCAGGACAGAGCAGTTCCGAGTGAGGACAAGATCCAGACAGTGTCCAAGGGAATGTGTGGGTGCTTCAGAGCAGAGCTTGAGATCGTAAGAGGAAGATAAGGAGCGAAATCGTAGAGCTGCAGCATCGTGAGGGTCATCCACATGGATATTGAAGTCACCCAAGATCAGAGTAGGAGAGTTGTCAGAGAGGAGAAAGGACAGCCATGAGTCCAGATCAGAGAGAAATTTAGAGGATGAGCCAGGGGGGCGGTAGAGAACTGCAACCCGCAGTCGCAGTGGAGCGAAGAGTCTCACCACATGTGCCTCAAAGGAGGAGAAACAGTGTGAAGGTGGAATTGGAAGAGGCTGGAACTGGCAGAAACTCGATAATTGCAGTTTCTCATATCACATCACATTCTTTCCATTCTGTATATGAAGAAATTGGCAGATTTTGATCAGTTCTTATCAAAATTGAACTGAAACACCTGTCCTGCTCTAGCCAAATACAATAGGTGCAACAGCTCTTCCCAGCATGGAGAGGACCATGCTGTATCTGCCCAACATATGGGTTTCAAAGATGAGGAGTCTGTCAGAAAAAAGGCTGAATAAGGTGGCCACCCTTATTCAGCACCACAAAAACAGTTGAATCCACAAGGATTGAAATCCAGACTGATAAGAGCAAATCTCTCAAATCCCTGGGGTCAGATCCATCAGTTTCGGTTTCTTTAAAATCTCATGTTCTTTCTCTTGTGAATATTATTTTTTTTTTTTTGCAATTGTTAGTGAATTCTTATCAAAAACAAATTGAAACAAAAAGCTCACCCAGCCTCACCCATGGCCTCCACCTGTGTGGTCTGGGAACTTCTCACATAAACCTGACGGCATAGGCCCTGCTGTCTGTTCTGTATCACTGAAGTAGGGCTAAGTTACCGTATTCAGAACATGAAAGCCATAAGGCAACTGTGCCAGTTCCCTTGATAATTCCCACTTTATTTATTTACAATATTTATATACCACTCCCCATCCAAAAGATTTCAGAGCAGTGAACAACACTTATTTATTTATTTATTTATTTATTTATTTATTTATTTATTTATTTATTATTGCATTTATATCCCACCTTTTTTCCACCAGGTAACCCAGGGTGGCATATATAATCCTCCTACTCTCCATTTTATCCTCACAACAACCACCCTGTGAGGTGGGTTGGGCTGAGAGTCTGTGACTGGCCCAAAGTCACCCAGTGGGTTTCCGTGGCCAAATGGGGACTAGAACCCAGATCTCCTGACTCCCAGTCCAACACTTTAGCCACTATGCCACACTGGCTTAGTGGCTAAATAGAATAAAACAATAAAAAATAGAATGAAAGAAAATAGAATAAAAGAATAAAAATCACCATATTGAAATACAATTTTTATAAGTTCTGATAAAATCCCATTACTGATAAAAGCATGGCTGGTCATTCACTGAAAGTTTCCTGAAACAGCAATGGAAACAATACAACGTTGGTGTGGCATTTTGCATGGCAGACCAATGGAATCACAAAGGACAAAATTAAACCTCATTCCTACTTAGGGTAGACAAAATGAATGGGGCTTAAGTTAGTTATAATTAGCTTAAGGCACATTCATTCCAGTGGATCTAATCTTAGGATTTATGTTTAAATCATACCCAAAATCAGCATGTGAGGCATAGTCCACATGGAGGAATATTGCACTAAACCTCATATCAACACATTTCCTCTTTTTCCAAGGATAGATTTTCAGGCATTTCCGGTTTACCACTGAAGCACTGACACCTGCCCACCTGCAAGGAATATGCCCCAAGTACAGGGAATAACAATAGAATGGCTTGAATGTGGAACATCTCCAAGGAAATAGCCGAGACAATAAGATTATATCTACATTTTTCTTATATAACATGAATATAGGCCAGGGCTTTATAATGAGATGACCCTGACCTGCCACAGCTCTCTCTTTCTCTCTCCCTCTCCTTTTTTTTTCTTTTTTCCCTCTCTTCTTTTTGGCAAATGACTAGTGCTTTAATTATTTGCATCTGTGAACTCAAATGAAAATACTTAAGGATATATCAATATATTCATAAATCATCTGCAGGCAATAAGTGGTCCAACATAGATAATTAGAGAATTTACGGAAGGCTTGCTCCCTCTGTTTATCTGCTTATGACATTTGCGGTGCAGCCCTAACAGCAGGATAATTACTAGATTTATTCATCAAACAAAATCACGCCTTCTGGGAATGCTCAGTGACTTCAGTTTTAAGACTAATAAAGACATTTTTCACCCAAACTCAAGTACTAATTTGCTCAGTAACTAGCTGCAATAAGCTTTTATGGAAGCACTCAAAGAAGAGGCTTGGCACCAGAGGGCAGATAATTAAAGGTGCAGTATCCCCATACAAAAAGCTCTGAACAATTCCCTGACCATATTAAAATTTAATTGTTGAATGTTAATTGAAAAAAAATAGAAGTCATTCCTGTTCTCTCTGTTTCAGTAATTATTCTTCTCAGATCAAAATCATATCTCTAGGACTCGGCAGTACAAACTAAAACTTCACAGGCTCTCCCAAATTGGTCAGTGAATTATTTTCCCCCAGTCGGCTGTTGTCAGAAAGGGAATGAAACAACAAGCTCAACACACAAATGAGCTCCTCCACGCATCTTTAGGAAATCACAGATTCATTTGCATTGAATATATATATATATATATATATATATATATATATATATATATGATAATCAGCCTCTTCAGAGTCAAGAAAGCGCATGATCCAGTACTCTGTTCTTTGCTCAAATCCCATTGGAATGAATGGGAGCCGAGTATGATCACTTCTGTGTTCTTGGACAGATCTCCTTCATTACACTGGGGACTGCAATCAGGAAACTCCTCCTGGATTTAGTTGTTTTATTCTGTGTATTTATAGGGTGACCATATGAAAAGGAGGGCAGGGCTCCTGTATCTTTAACAGTTGTATTGAAAAGGGAATTTCAGCAGGTGTCATTTGTATGCATGCAGCACCAGGTGAAATTCCCTCTTCATAACAACAGTTAAAGCTGCAGGAGTCCTGCCCTCTTGACCAGATACAAAAGAGGGCAGGGCTCCTGCAGCTTTAACTGTTGTGATGAAGAGGGAATTTCACCAGGTGCTGCATGCATACAAATGACACCTGCTGAAATTCCCTTTTCAATACAACTGTTAAAAACAGAGGAACCCTGCCCTCCTTTTCATATGGTCACCTTAAGTATTTATCAATGTGACTTGTGACAACCTTGCAATAATTTTGGCAGGAGCTCAAAATATTTCTGTTCGGTAGAAAATCTTAACAGTGCAGTATCACACACACACACACACATAGGGAGCCAGTGTGGTGCAGTGGCTAGAGTGTTGGACTAGGAGTCAGGAGATCCAGGTCCTTGTCCTCACTTGGCCATGGAAGCTCACTGGGTGACTTTGGGCTAGTTATAGACTCTCAGCCCACCTCACAGGGTTGTTGTTGTGAAGATAAAAGAGAAAGGAGGAGGATTATGTATGCCACCTTGAGTTCCTTAAGGAGGTAAAAAAGGTAGGATATAAATGTAATGAATAAATAAATATGTCTACTCAGAAGTAAGTCCCATTGTGTACAATGTATGTATGATTTCAGAATATTTCTATACCACTTCTCCTTTTTAAAATAAATAATCCCATGTCAGTTCTCAAAGGAAACTCATGATAAAATGCAATAGAGTTTAATCCCAGGTAAATGGATATAAATTGCAACCGAAGTTGATCAATTTGCCCCATAGTTTTTTTACATCTTTTTAATGCTGTTTTATGGCTGTATTTTATTGCATTTGATAGTTGTAAGACCATTACTTTTGTTCTGTTTATTGTTTACTACCCCAATAACTTTTGATGATGGGCAGTTTATAAATGTCCTAATCAATTAAGATTAATCATTAAAAAAAAACTTTTGAGAAAATTGATTTGTTTTCAGGAATTTGTACAAGGTCTCTCAAAAGAGGGCAGGGCTCCTGCAGCTTTAACTGCTGTGATGAAGGGGGAATTTCACCAGGTGCTGCATGCATACAAATAACACCTGCTGAACTTCCCTTTTCTCTGCAATCATTAAAGACACAGGAGCCTGGTCCTCCTTTTCATATGGTCACCCTACACAAGGTATGTTTCAGGACCTCACCATAGCTTGGTTTCTACGACAAATTAACTTAAGAAAATTCACAAAATACTTTTTTTCTATCCCCAGGGTGAAGTAGGGTGGGTCTGCTGCCAGAAGCAGGGAGAATCAGCAACAACATTAATTGGTTTTTAATGGTTGCAGGTGGCTCGTGGAAGGATGAAAAGATCGGGAACTTTCCTTAAGATAAGATCCCTAAGATAAGTTCACTAACTTAGAGGAACAATCCTATGCATGTATAGACCAAAAAAGTCCTACAACTCCTGGCATGCTCTGGCATGGCTGGCTGGGGCATGCTGGGAATTGTAGGACTTTTTCTGTCTTAACATGGCTTAAGACCCAAGCCTATATCTAGGGTGACCAAATGAAAAGGAGGACAGGGCTGTATGTTTAACAATTGAATAGTAAAGGGAATTTCAGCAGGTGTTATTTGTATGCATGCAGCAGCTGGTTAAAGCTGCAGGAGCCCTGCCTTCTTTTGCATCTGGTCACTCTAGCTATACTTCTGCAGCTTTAACTGTTGTGATGAAGAGGGAATTTCACCAGGTGCTGCATGCATACAAATGACACCTGCTGAAATTCCCTTTTCTATACAACTGTTAAAGACAAAGGAGCCCTGTCCTCCTTTCCATATGTTCGCCCTACTATATCTTCATTTGCCCAAATGTCTGACAGGGAATTCATGGGTCCAGAAGTGTTTGAACTATTGCCGCATATTAGCTGTTCCTTTCTCTGACTGCAAAGGTCTTATTGGGACACAGCCCTCATTTCCTTTTCTCTTGAACTTCTGCCTCATACACTTTCTGGCATAAAGATGTTCAAATATAGAGAAAATGCATGTGTAACTTTAATAATGAGCCTCCATATATTTCTCTGTAGATGCTACAGGGCAAACAACTGACAACTGGAAGTCAGTAACATGAAATAAGCGTAGTGCTTGGATTAGGCTACTTCTCATACTATGGCTCCTTGGACAGTATGAGAGTACCTCTTCTGCTGTCCTTTCTCCTCCCCCCTCCTTGAGGTACCATGTCAGAATTCTGCAGGCTCCTAAGACTCATTCTGTGCTGCACAGAAATGATGAACTACACAAAATGCAGACTTTTAAACTCATATTTAATTGTTTAATGTCATGGCTCTTGGTAGAGCATTGTTGCTTGAAAAATAAATTGGGTAATTCAATTAAATGGCTACAGAAGATACATCATATCAGATGTAGAAAGGCACTAACCCCAGCTTGAACTTGACGTCCCACATCGCTTCACTTATTTGACAAATGGATTCTTGAAAATAATTGAAACACATGGCTGCCAGCATAGGTCAATAATACTTTTTTGCCATTCAGCCTCTTAACAGCTTCCATTTTTTCTTGCACTGTGCCATTCAGGGCAAAGATTGCATTTGCCTGGTAAATCATGCAAGCATTATTACTAAAATGGGACTAAATGCAATGAAAATGGACTACATAAAAGTAATGGCACTTAAGTAAAAGGAAGACCATCTACTAGGGCAAACACTAAATGTCAGAGTTAAATACTATATGACATTACTTCCATTACAGGATCAGATTAGGCATATAAGAAAGCATACTTACTAACCCTATTACTACTACAACCACACAAAATCACACACATACACACACCTAATTTTGGCATAGTTAGCCTAACTAATATTTACCAATAGGGAGAAAAAAACACCAATTAACCAAAGTCGATATTTTTATGTAATTTCTACACTGTGATGCTATCACTTTATTCTGGAAGAAAGTGATCCAGACTTTAGAACAGTAGTAGAAACTTACCTAATTTCTCATTTTTGTATCACTATACAAGCTGTAACTCAGTTATCCTCCAAAATCCATGTTTTTCTGAATTTTGCAATGGACTTCTCCAATTCCCCCAAATGCATAGAAAAATGAATATATTAGGGAAAATAATGCTCAAATATGCATTATATTAGGAAAACTGCTTGCAAAAAAAGAAGTATATTAGGGCAAAATGTGTACAAGATGCATGATGCATGGATTAGGAGAAAATCTGAACATCCGCAGACTCAGTGTGGCCTGAGAATGCTGGTGCACAGTGGATTCCATAGGTTAGATTCTAAGAAGTCTGAATTCATTTTAGTCCATCTCAATTTTCTCTAGCATCCCTATTGTCTGTATGTGTGTGTGTGTGTGCTTTTTCAGTGGCGGCCTCCAATTATGTAATGATCTCCCCACCTGGCACCAAAATTGTTTTCTTTTCGGTACCAGGTTAAGACCTTCCTCTTCTTTCAGGCATTTGGCAGCAGATGGTGAGATTTTAGTTAGGCCCTGATTTTTTTCTTATTGTTGTTTTTCTTATTGTTATTTTTTACTTTCTTATTGTTATTTAGATCTGTGTGTGTCTATGTATGTGCCGTCTGATATAGTATTTTAAATGCTTTGTAATCTTTGTAAACTGCCCAGAGAGCTTCAGCTCTTGGGCAGTATAGCGAAGAAAGGAATGAATGAATGAACCAAAGTGTGTGTTCATATGAGAGTGAGACCAAGAGTGATGCCCAATTCTGGTGTTAAATCTACTCAAGTTCAAAGAAGATCTGGAGAGGAGAAGGACCTCATGCATTGGCCCCATTTCCAACATCCCTCCCCTCTCCCCTCCTGACCTTCCCATGCTTAGTACTAAGACCTGAAGAGAGACTCTAAATGCATACTGCTCAACACACTTGGGATCCTACCCACAAATGTGAACCTTGTGTAATCAGGTTCCCACTTGCAGAGAAGGTTCTAAGCATGTTCAGCTAAGCACACATGCTTCAAATCCTCTTTCAGACTTATGGGCTAAATACATGAAAGTTGGGAGTGGAGGAGTTGGAGATATTTGGGGGTGCCTGAAGAGGGCTATTGTGCTTAAGCTACACAAAACACATACATTCTATAACTAATCTCTATTTTGTGTTCAAAATAGATGCCAGGTGCCTGTGGACCACCCAGCAGCTCGTCACACATGGTGAACAGAGTCAAGCGGCCAGTGGGATTCTGGTGGGCAGCGCACAGCATGGGCACAGGTGAATTCACCCATCCCCAGTATCATTATCAAATTAAGGCCCCAGCAATGCCTTCAGATGATTCTTTATCTTTCTACCAGACTTGGAAAAGACAGACCTTTGAATAGAGGATGCCATCAAACTTAGGAACAGTCCTCTGGCGCTTGTTCAAATACAGGACTATCTTTTGTAAAAGAGGGCACTTGGCCACTCTACATAAAAAGCAACTCTGCAGCCAATTGGGGAGTGCCCCCAAAATTCTTATTCAGCCCCCAAAATAGGTAACTGGCTAATCCCTTCCTGTGCCACAAGGGAGAAGGAAAAGTTGCTGTATTTGGGAAAAGAGGCTTGAGTCAAGGCTCAGCCAGCTTACAAAGCAACCATTGACCCCATTGACCTGGCCCATGTCACATGGTCTCAATGGTCATGCTTGTGTCCTCCTTCCCAAAGGGGAGGAGTGAGCAAAATTGCTACAGCCAGAATGCTGGGGAATAACGTTCTGTGGTGACTCTGATATTTGAGTGCTCGTTTCCATGTGGTCCGATCAAAAATGCATGGCTCTGCAACAACATCATAGGCTACTAGAGCAATGCAATATTGGCATGTAGAGGCACCACTCAGTTCACTTGGACCATGTGAAAAGACACTTTCAAACATTATAGAAACTACATGGAGTATTGCTATGCGGAAGCAATTTTCAGCAGCTTCTACAGGCCATAATGTATGAAATGTCCCACTCCCAAGGTTTTCCAGTTGCTAATTTGTTCTGGGAACAGAATGGTTGTTTTGATCATTGTAACTGGAAAACAGCCTTAAATACAGTACTTAAACCTCCACCAAATTCCCAGTGTGCTCTCTTCTATTAACTTACCATTTTGTTTCACCTTTGAGAAATAATGTGATTTTATAAGGGGCTCATACCTAAACACACCATCCAGGTTAATGGCAAGAATATAGGAGTGCACTGAAGACAGAGCTTCCAAGAAGTATGAAAAGACAGACTCAATGGGGTAAAATACTAGGGTGAATAGGATGCAGTATCTTATATTGGAATAACATTACTTGAAGCAACCCAATGACCCTTCAGCAATGTGTACAATTGGTAAAGGCAGGTGAAATGGAAAAGAGAAGAATGATAAATCACTGATCATAAAGCTATTCCTGCAAAGCAAAACCTGAGATCTTACACAGAACACAGGCAGAGAGGTCTGGAGGCCAGGCCTGGGCGAGTCGGAAAGGAAGAGCCACAATATTTTTATTTGATCCTCAGATAGGCTTCTCGTAGCAAGCAATTAGTTACAAAGGAACTGGACTGGTAACAGAGGGATAATTGTAACCGATTGAGAATAGGTTATTGGTAACCCAGTTCTTAACTGTATCTTAAAGTGTTAAACATTTACAATGTAAGCAGTCTAAATCATAATTGGGTTTGGTAGCCTATAGCAAACTCCACAAAGTTGTTTTATCTCTGAATATTCATAGAGGAGCACAGGAGACCTGCTGTGTTGTCCAGGTAATTGGAGATGCTTTATAGACACATTTCATTTGGTGGTGATGGTGGGGGGTGAATGTGTGTGTGTGTGTGAGAGAGAGAGAGCATTTGGGGAGGGGGGGAACTTGCCTGATTGAAGACATATTTCAAGGGATTGGTATTACCTGCCCTTTAGCTCTGTGTAAGCATGGTATTTCGAAAAGCTCAAGGCTTGTTTTTCCCCCTCAATTATGAATTGTGGATCCAGGCCTCATAAGCCTTCAGGACTTGCTGTTGTGTTTGTAAAACATGAAGTAAGCATGAGTATCTCCAGGCTTTGTAAGCTCTAATAACAGCATTTGGTTTTTTCGGTTTTTTTTTTCCTTTTCTTTTTTAACAGCTCAGTCAACAGGAAACTTTAGATGCTATAAACCAGTAGTAATAATTTATAACAAGCAAGCTGAGAGTATTACTGCAACACTTAAATTAGTATGATTATGATTTGGATTTGGATTATGGTGTGTGTGTGTGTGTGTGTGTGTGTGTGTGTGTGTGTGTTAGAGTGTGTGTGTGTGTGTGTTGGCATATATATTTAATGCTTTATTTGGCAGGAACATGTGAACCCCCAATTTCAAAGTAACGCAAATTCAGAAAATCATCCAAAATCTCAAAAAGCTACCAAAGATGTGGACCTAAAACTTCTTAAGCTTCTGTTTAATTTCTTGTGGTCTTCTTCCCCAACAGAAAGTACTGAATGGGCTTTGCATTTTTAGAAGCGGTTCTATCTGCAGACCAAATATTTTACTTGTGCTGCCATGAGCCAGTCAGGAGTCCTTGTTCCCACTTTGAATTGGATCCATGGCAGTTTTCATGTTATAGGATACTCATTAGGATAGGAACTATGTCTGGATATATTTCTACTGGCACCATTTCAATTCAATTGTATTTAGAAAATGGTGACATGAATTATTATGCTACCTCTAATTCACTAGTATACATGGGGGTGTGTTCATGTGTGTGTGTGTGAGGGTGTGGTGTTAGGAAAACACAGAGTAAGACGTTTCTATACACAAAGGGAGATATTGGCATAACTGGCCAGTGTGTTGTAGTGGTTAGTGAGTTGGACTAGGACTGAGGAGGCCGGGGTTCTGGACCCCACTTGGCTGAGAAGTTCACTGGCTGGCTTTGGGCCAGGCAGGATCTACACTAATGCTTTATAACAGTATTGAAGTGCACTAACAAATGTTGGGGCCCATAACACTTTCCATAAACCATTTTCTAACTGCTTTCATAGTGTTATATCCAGCATGGTGTAGATCTGTCTCCAGCCACTGACTCTCAGCCTAACCTACTCACAGGATTGTTGTGATGATACAATGGAGAAGAGGATCATGTGTGCCACCTTGAGCTCCTTGGAGGAAGGACAGGATTAAAAATATAACAAATGTAACAAATATTTTTTATTTATTCAGTTATGTATATTATATCCCATCTTTTACACCACAAATGGTGAGGAAAGAAGCTAATAACGATAAAATACAGTTTAAAAATAAAATCTTAATTAAAACAAGACATATTTTTTTAAAAAAAACACAACAGTAAAAGAAATAGACAGTACCCAATTAATGCCCCCAACCTACCCCCAATGCCCCCAATACAGCAACAGACCAGTTTACATGCCAAAGGACTGCATGAATGAAAATATCTTTGCTTGCCAGTGAAGAACAGTATGAAGGGAGCCAACATAACCTCCCTCAGAAGGGAGTTCCAGAGCCTGGGACTGGCTAACAAGAATGCTCTGTCGTATGTTGCCACCAAATGTTCCTCTGAAAGCAGCAGGATGGAGAGAAGGGACTGCCACTTTTAAGGTGTTATATCCTGCTTGGTGTAGATCTAGCCCTAGTGAGCTTCATAGCCAAGCAGGGATTAGAACCTGGATCTCCAAAGTCCCAGTCCAGCACTCTAATCACAGCTCTTACCACAGTGATGATTTTATTTATTTATTTATTTATTTATTTATTTATTACATTTATATCCCACTTTCTTTCCTCCAAGGTGGCATACGTAATCATTCTCCTTTCCATTTTATTCTCACAATAACAACCCTGTGAGGTAGACTGTGACTGGCCCAAAGTCACCCAGTAAGCTTCCATGGCCAAGTGGGGACCCAGATCTCCCAACTCCCAGTCCAGCACTCAAGCCACTATACCACTGAGTCAACAACTAAAAATCTTTACCCAAGAGTCAATCCAAAAGACAGACAAGGAAGGGAGCTCGATTTGAGTGTCACCCAGGAAAGGCCTCTATCTGGCCAAACCTCCAAAGTCAGGGACATCCAGAGAAGACCTAGGGCATGTCTACACCTAAGGGTGTAACAGGAGGGAGGGGGAGGATTGCAGACTTACCTGTTTCCGCAATCCTCCCCCAGCATCTGTATGGCCATGTGACATCCCAGAAGGGAAAAGGGATGTTGTGGCCACCATTTATTTTTATTTTTTAAGAGAAGCCATTCACATGGCTGGTCACGCGGAAAAAAGTTAAAAAAAAAATCTCAGTGACTGGGTTCTGGGTACCTTATGAGGTGTTCAAGGACTGTATGTACAGTATGCGTGTGTCCTGTCTTTAACTGTATAATCATACCTCTGAAAGCCTGTAGCCTCCTTGGCTTCCCGCACTTCAATTAAAACCCAGAGGAAGACGTCATGAGGTAATTCTTCCAATACAGCTTTTCAGATAGGAAAGCGCAGGCAGCCGGGAGGCCACAGAGCAATGGAGAGGTGTATAATAGAAAGATTAAACACAGACAATGCCTTCAGCCACCTTGCAGTGATTAGGTAAGCTCAGAAACAGCACCAAAATTAATTCAAAAGAAATTATAAAATGCCATGAGAATGAGATGGAAAAATTGAAGCCTCTCGCATGGGGGAAGAAAACCGGAGGACAGGCTTTCGCACAGCACTAGTTCTATCTATTCCCTGGAGCTAGACACAGCGCTGTCACCTTTGTATCTGCATTGCGGAGGATGCAAAATTGGGGCCAGGCTGCCAACACAGTTGATGTTGTTGCCACTTCTTGTTGCCACTTGCAAAAAGTCAAAAAAGCCAAAAACCCTTATGGGGAAAAAGAAAAGAAAGAAGCTGTGTTTCTATGGAGCCCTACCTGTGAGAAACTGTTAGAGAATTCCCTCTCCTCCTGAAGAAATTCAGTGAAATTGTCCATACACCACAATTTCTCTGACCACAAAATGAGTGGAGAATTTTGAGACACCATTTGTGCACAGCTCTAGTTTGAACAATCAGATGCCCAGTACGGCTTGGGCGCGGGGGGGGGGGGGGGAGGGAGCCAGAAATAAAATAAAAGATGTGTATGAGTGCTCGACATGCGTACAGCCTCGTGAGGTGGGGGCGGAACCAAGGGTATAAAGGGTATAATCTTTAGAAGTAGAGGATGAATAGGTCAATTATAAATAGCAGGATTGTGTGGGAATTTTGAGAAGTTAGAATACGGACGGTGAGCACTCTGGCACTTTTATGGTGATTGGCAAGCCAGAGGTCCTGCTCCTTGGGAGCTTTGCAGCTTTTGTGTCAGGATATGGTTTGCCTTTGGGGAACTTCTTGTCTCATCTACTCGGCTTTGCAGCCAGAGTGGGGATGACGCGGGTCAGTCTCACCAAACACACAAGTGTAGTCACCCGACCCCTGATTTCAGCTGAGTGGCTCGCCCTAAGGGGCAGGTTAGTTGCCTGAGGATAAACAAACTAGATACCTGCACATTCACGCACAGATCCATGGAGGGGAGAATTTCCTTGATTAAATAAAGAGGCCTTATTTTATCCCAAGCTCTGGTGTCTGTGTTTTATTTCCGGAAATTCCCTCTCCACTTGCAAATGTTAATTAAGGCTTTGAGCAATGAATAAGCTACTTAGATGGTGGGATCCCCATTCTCTGAGGTGTTGTTGTTGTTGTTGTTGTAAGATACAAATGGCTTCAATAAGGGGCTGAGGAAGATGATGATACCTTGTGCCTTCTAGGTCTATGATTCCATATTTTGGATCTCAGTGCAGGTCTAAATGGATTTATCATTGGTTTTTACACTATAATGCATTAAAAACAATACCTATGAGAGGTCTGCAACAAAATTCATTATATCAGGATTATGAAATGCAAACATTTTTTTTCACATGTCTTGATAATTCTCAAGAAAGCAGAGAATGAATGTGGGAATTGGTACAATGAAAGGACATTAGTCAAATGGTTACTGAACTGTAAAATAAGACTTTGGAATGGAATGCCAGCCTAAAGGCACTTTGGAAGATCTCCTCTTTCACAACAGGGATGTTGGTTGGGGTGGAAGATGCTAATATTCTACTGACATCAAATTTAAAGGGGGGTAAATAAATAAATAATAAATAAATAAATAGAAAAAAGAAAATTAGGACTGTAGGTAGCAACTTGATACCAAGCACTTCTGATGTATATCCATTCATTTAAAATTAATCCACATCCACATTAATTCCCATTCTAGTCAAACAAATGGGACGTCCCTTATGGCTGGTATCATGGATATTAGGTAAATTAGAGGAAAATATGGACTCAGTTTTATTTTTGTTGTTCTTATTAGATTCATTTTTGTCTCAGAAGCATTTTTGCACTATTGATTGCTTCAGTGTTCTTATTCTGGCATCTTGTACTTTCCTGAACTTTGCAAGTTTCTTGCTGCCCCGCAAAAGCCTGCCTTATCATCAATATCTTATCATTGTTGCTTATCTTACAGTAGTAGAATATATATATGAAAGGAGAGAAAAAGAGAATATGAGTTGAAATCATTCCAACTCAGGCAGATACATTCACTCTGGTTTGCTCATACTGTAACCTGTCACAATATTTTTCCCCTCTGACCTCTTACCACTGCCAACACCTAAGTGACAAATAAGTCAGCACTTTTGCCCACCTAAGCTCAGGGGGGAAATAACATATGATTGAGATACAGAGTTCAGTGACGATGTTGACACTAAAGGTTGAAGGGAGGGAACTCAACCATGATGACTTAAAAGTCAAGACTTCTGTTTGAAATTTAGAGAAAATTGTTGTTTGGAAGATGCTGACCAAAAACGTCTTGTAAATATCATTCCAAGGTCATGGCTGGGAAATTTGGTAAAGTTATTAGTCTATTATTAAAGTGTGCTGAGCTTAGTTCCTTTCCATCATGTACCATCTCATCACAAATCACATAAATATTAGGGGCATTGCTGAGAGATTTCAGGATGAGAATACCTATCCTTGTTTTGACTTCTCTTCTCCTTTGAGACAGCTCAGAAAACTAATGTGGGTAGGCTCCTTAAGAATCCCTGGAAAGCCATTGAAATGTATTTTTGCCTAATACAACTACCACTATAAGTTTTTTATTTATTTATTTTTCTCAATACAAAAATCTGCTGAATCCAGGAGAATTCCTACTGCATTGTTAGATGATGATCTAAATAGAGAGTAGAAACTCCTAGAGGAGCGAAACATGGTGGTGGGTGAGCTTTATTTTGTACTTTCACAGTATGAACTGAAATGAATTTTACATTCCAATGGGCATTCCAATATATTTGCAAAGTGGAATTCTGAAATGTCCTGAAAAGCTCATAAGTCCTTCCTTGCCTCTAATCAGAATTTTTATTATCCCACTCAAGCAAATTTCTGGATAGCATCTACTTCATAGGAATGGAATTCGTATACAAATAAAAGGAATATTTTTGTTTCTGTCCCTGATGGAACTCTGTGAATATTAACAATTCTTTAATACATATTATATTGGTGTTTTTGACATGGATAATGTTCAGAAGGGATGAAGGATTTTTATATATATATATATATATATATATATATATATATATATGAACCTACCTAACATTCATATTTTAATGTGAACATACCCAATTCAACGTCCTGAAACAATATATAAAGCAAAACACAGTTATCCTTCAGTATTCCATTTCTCAAATTTTGTGATGGAATTCTCCATGAAAAGATGTGTATAAAATATGTGCACTGATGAAACATGCATACAAAAAGGGCTATATTGGCAGAAAATAATATACAAAGTGCATTATATTTGGGGAAATTGTTTGCAGAAATATGTATATCAGAAATGTGCATGAAATGCACACAAATGTTCATGCATGCTGATAAAAAAAAAAATCAACCTGATGCAGAAATGGGACAGCAGAAACGTAAGACTGGAAAAACAAGAAATTTAAGAATAACCAAAACTGACAAATTCATCCATTCCTACTGTTCAAACATTTTTAGGGTTGCTTTCCATGGTGCAAAATTCATATTATGGATGGTACTGCATTCATGTAACATCATTCATTTTAATGTCTCAAAAGTTATTACAAGTTATTTTTCATTGCCTATTTTCCTTGAATAACTCCTATGCATTTCATTGGGGATATACAGAACAAGTTCTGAAGGGAAATGCTAGACATAAGATGCTTTCATCCACAGCTATAATTTCTAGTTAGGTGCTCATGCTTCCCACTAGCTGGTGAAATGTTTTCACATATATGGGAACATATTCATACAACTGGAGCAGGAGAGGAAAGGTTACAAACTTGATGATTATTTTTTAAAATCATATTTTAAAAATGTTCATCAATTTCTAATTCTATTTTAGAATCAATTTTATTGAATGAGACTTCAAAAATCGCCTAGTTTAATGATATCTGAAATTAATATAAGCATGTGAAATTTGATGCACTTCTCAAAATTCAATTTATTGACCTCACTACTAAACAGTAATTGCCAGCTTTTTTATATAAAAACAAACAAACAAACTCTGGGCACTTAGCCCACATCTAACACATCAAATTTTGTCCTAGATTGTAGGCCTCATCTTTAAGTATGTACTTAAATGTGTACAAACAGCCAAATACAAATCTATCTTCTCAATTGCATGCTATCCCTGCACTCACCTTGTCTCTCAGCATATATAAAAGTTCAAAAGGCATGTCAAATGCATGACTAGAGAGTTTAGAGAATGCTTCTAGATAGCATATAGGTGATATGTAGTTGAAAACCAACACATTTTAATAGTTGGAGCAACAAAAAGGTATTTATTTATTTACAATATTTATATACTGCTCCCCATTCAGAATTTCAGAGCAGTGGAGAAAATAGAATAACTAGAATATTTTCAGAAAATGCATGAATCATGAATGTCAGGTATAACTCTCAGCAAGGCCTTGCAGGCTGTTGTTGGATTTATTTAGAACTAGGTTAGAGTATTAGAATCTGAATGGGTTCTCAGGGTTCTCAGGGGAAATATAGAAGGGAGTAGTTTCATGCCTCTTCCTCCCTTGGCCTTGGGACTGTAAGACTTCTGTGTGAAACTGGTAGAGTGTTTAAAAATGTGGGGGCTTGTTTAAACAGTCACTCAGATTGTGGCATCATCTTGCTTGGCTGAATAGTGCCACCTTGTTTGGACACAGGCATGATTTATGGGCCAGAGCCCCAGTCTGTCAAGTGGTTTGAACTAGGGATGTGCTCCGCTCCGATTAGGAGTGTAGAAGCAGTAGCGGATTGGCCTGCTCCGCCTTACCCAGAGGCGGAGTAGGAGTGGACCGCGGACCCCCTAGAAGCAAGGCGAAGAGAAGCGCCCATTTTTCGGAGCTCCTAGTTCAGGCGGAGCGCTCCGGTCGCCATCTTGAAAACATTTCGCCCATAGGATTGCATTGCGGCAAATAATCGCGCATAACTACGTTGTTTTTGAAGCTATCATTCTGAAAATTCTTGTGCACAGAGAGTCGTGGATGGGGGTCATTTTGAGACCACTCTCACCTCTCTGCGTTGTCTGGGTCGCGTGCTATATTTTTGTGAAAATCGGGTCAACCGCGTGGCTCAAACGGCGTTTTCGGCTTTTCGCCCATAGGATTGCATTGAGGGAAAGAATCGGGGATAACTGGGGGGGGTTTAAGCTATCATTCTGAAAATTCTTGTGCACAGAGAGTCGTGGATGGGGGTCATTTTGAGACCACTCTCAACTTTCTGCATCGTACGGGTCGCGGGCTAGAAGTTTTTAAAAAATCGGCGGGAAAAATACCTTTTTCAAAGGGCTGAGGGGCAGAGTCAGCTCCCGGTCATGATGATCCCAAAATTGGAGGAGGGCATAGGCAAAACAGGTAACTTGGGATTCTGGGAAACTTCTCTTTCTTCATCTGAACGGGCTTTTCCCCGTGTTTTTTAACACAGTAGCCCCACCAAATGCACAAACACAACCTGAAATCATATACTAAGCCAAGAATAAGAGATAGAAACACAGCACTGCTCCCCACCCTAACCTTGGTGAACAACTGAATAGATGTGGTGCAAGGGGATGAGCTCCCCTAGGGCATCTCATCGTGGACGTGCCCCCACTCTCTCCTGCACTGGAAGGCCATTAGAGCCTTCCAAAGAGAGTAAAACGGTGGAGCAATGCCTATCATGAGTTGAAGTGAATGGTCACTTTTCAGTGGTGGAGCAATGCCTGTTATGAGTCGAAGTGAGCGTTTTACTTCTTCTCAGAGCTGTTGGTGGCTGTCAGTGTCTTGAACTGGCAGCTACTTCCCCCTCCCCCAGGCACGTCCCCCTATTGCTGGTAAAAGACAGATATAGCCTTTTTAAAAAAATTCTTCTTGCTGTTTATTGAGCAACACTGCTGCTTTTAATTCCACCCCTCCTTTGTTTATTGATTGATTTATTCCATTTTATATGCATTACTGGCTTATCCTTGGCTCACTTCCTTATGCCCCCAGAAATGCCAGCTGCATGCCTGCCTGCCTTCCCTCCGTCCTCCCCTGCCCACCTCGCAGGGATGTTGTGTGTGGGGTGCCCGATTTTCAAAAATTCGCCAAAAATCAGGGGATGATGGGATTGCTTTGAAACTTGGCATGCGTGTGTATATCCCCATGAGGTGTCATGGTGCCAAACATGAGGTTTCTAACTTGAACAGAAAAAAAGTTGTATAATTTTTTAGCTTTCAATGCAAGCCTATGGGGGGGGGGAAACGGAGCTCCGGATCCGGATCCGGAGCTCCGGGCGGAGCGGAGTGGAAGTGGGCGGAGCGGGGGCTGGGCGGAGTGGCCCGATCCGGAAAATGGCGGATCTGCAAGTGAAGCGGAGCGGGGGGTCCGTGCACACCCCTAGTTTGAACAGGCCCACACCTCCCTTTATAAGCTGGAGCAAAGCTGAGGAGCCTTTGCTAGGATCATCTTTCGACTCATGGCCCGAAATCCCTCCCTGTTTGGATCCCCCACCGTTTAGGACATTGAAAGCACTCTGCACATGGACTTTCTCCTATTTGGACTTTGGATTTCGAAGGATGGTGCCATGAAAAGTACTGTGAATCTTTTCATAGACTTGAACTCGCATTTGCTGTGGATTGTGTGTTTGTGGTCAGCTCAGCATAGTGGCAGTCTAGGATTGACCATTAGCTTTTCCTCTGCTGACTCAGGTGGAGGGAAGTTCCCAGTGCTAAAGCAGAAGCATGAGACTCCTTGGCCATGTCTAGATCTCCCGGCATTCCGGGAGGGAGAGGGAGGATCTCATGATTTTCTAATTGTGAGATCCTCCCCCTCAGTGCACATGCAAATGCGCAACATCCTGGGTATAGCTCCCGTTGCATCAGCCTTTTTTAAAAAAGAAAGAAAGAAGAGTTGGAGTGCACGAGCGCACCAGCAAAAATAAAAAGGTAAAAACAAAACAAAAAAATTATCCCACTCCCCTTCCCACCCCTGATGGGCACAGAGTGCCTGAGGAACTCCGTGGCCAGTTCCCGGCTCCTCGCGTTTACTCACAAAGAGCCAGGACAAAACTGGAACAGCTGCCCACACATCCCACAGTCTCGGGACAATCCCGAGACTGTGGGAAAATTCAGGATTAAAGCCATCCCAGTTATCCCAGGGAAAGGGAGGGATCATCCCTCCCTGCCCCTGGGATCCCCTGTGTGTCATGTTGACACACAGGGATGATCCCGGGGTGATAATCCCTAGTGTAAACATGCCTCTTGTGTCTGAAATTTTACCTTCCCTGTGATTGTGTGTGTAAGGGTAGACTAGGGTTAATTTTTATTGTTAAACTTTTTCTCTGCAGACTCAGGTGGCAGGGAGTTCCCTGTGCTAAAGTAGCAACACAGGAGTTCTTGTGCCTGAGATTTTTAAACACACTGTGATCTTGTTTGGACTTTGGCCCTGTTCCCTGAGTTATCAACTTGTGGCTGTGTTTAGACTAGCTCCCTTGGGATGATTTGTTAAGCTTTTCAAGAATGTTCAATTGTGATTGCCTAAAGAATTGTATCAGGAATCTTTCCCCTCTGTTGGTAGGGTTTAGAAACTGTTTTTGGAACCATTGAGATGGCAACTAAGAAATGAGGTTGTTATTGTAGTGAGTAGTATTTTGACTCTTATCTCGGAGCCTAAAGCTTTCTGACCATCTAAGCTTTAAGTATTTTTTAAAGTGTGTACCCATTAAGTTTTTTACTGTGAGATTTCCTCCAATAAAAGAAGTCTCATCAATTGGGTGCCCCGCGTCAGTTTGCCAGCACATGTGAATGCCGGAGGGAACAGGAAACATGACAACGAAAAAGAAAACTTGGTATTAATCAGCCCTCTTCCCCCTGCCCCCCCCCACTGATTTCGGCTGCAATCCTGCACCTGGGAGTGAGGCCTTTCCTAGACCTACCGGATATCCCAGGCTGGAGGAGGGGTGATCTCGTGTTGTCAATAACACAAGATCTCGCCCTCGTCTACACGTAATGTGAGGCGACTCAAGTAGAGAGCCGTTGCGTCCGCCATGTTTTTTTTTAAAGGAACAAAGCGCATGAACACTCGTGCGCCAAGGTAAGGGTTTTTTTTAAAAAAAAAAGGTTTACCCGCTCCCCCCACTCTGCCCCCGATGGGCGCAGATCCCGGCTCCTCATGAGTAATTGCGCAGAGCCGGGAAAAGCCATGAAAACGGGCCATATGCTCGCGGTCTCGGACCCAGCCCGAGACTTCAAGAGAAAGTGGGCCCAAAGGGGTAGGCTTTATCCCGGGGCCAGGGAGGGTTGATCCCTGCCTGAGCCTGGGATCCCCTGTGCATCATCTGGATGCACAGAGGTGATCCCGGGTATCAGCCCGGGATAATCCCTGGTCTAGCAAAGGCCTGAATCCCATTAAACTCAATGGGACTTACTGATGAGGAGATAATATAGGTTTAAACCACTGGTTTCAATTGCCTTGATTTAAATCAATCTACTGTGGGCAGAAGCAGCTTCTGGAGCTACAGAAAGAGGAAGAGGCGTCGCCTTGTGTCTCAAGACTGGTTTACTACAATAGAGCATAAAATCAGACTGTCACTGAAGCCAGAACATATGAGATGATTTTCCAACTGACAGTAGCTCAGTTGAGCAAGGCATTGAGATTGAGTAGCCCAAAAGAACATTCATCATGATGTTTAGGAAAGCTATACCCAGTAATGACAACATTTATTATAGTTCTCTACAAATCCAGTTGTTACAGTAAAATGTTTGAATTTAGCGAAGATTAAATTAAAAGCACTTTCCTTTCTTTTATTTCATTAAAAGTGAGACACAAATGCAGGTAAAGCCAATTTCATTCCCCTGAGCTTTTAATGAATGATGTTTCAACATTGCCTCTGCTGTTTTATTTCTGTGGCTTGATTCCTTTGCTTGATTCTACTTCTTTGACTACTTCTCTTCTTATGGTTTGTATTGTTTTGAATTGCTGTTCTTAACCCTGTTGTTAGCCATCTTGAATGTCTTCTACTGAAAAACAGGATCACAATGTTCTAAATAAATACACATTGATTTGTAGGCTTTGTGCATTGTGTGACAATGTAGTTGTGTAGCCGCACCAACAATGAATGCTCTAGAGGTATTTGAGAAGAAAAAGAGGGAAATAATCAGCAAATTTAATTAGATAATAGGTACCTGAATTATTGTGATGTCCATTTATAATGTGATGAAAATATTCTCAGAGTCATCTATATTCTCGAGTATCTGTGATGCCGTTTCATTACATTTGCATTTCCGTAACAAAAGACTTCATTTTCTTGAAGCATGTTATGGCCTGGACTCATTAATTCAGAAAAAAGAAAACACAATTAAAGAAGTCTTCAGGGGTTCTAAAGTCATCTGAATTTTGTCCTAGTTAATGACATGCTGTATTATTAGCTTAACTTAATCCTGTTACTCTTTTGTGAGATATATGAACAGAACTCAGCAAATCTGCTGCAAATTTTCAACTGGTCACAGTGTTGCAGTAGGTCTTAGCTCTATATAATCAAAGTTCAATATTAAATGCAAACTTTGTGAACTTTTATTGCAGCCTTCAAAATGTCTTCTGCTGTTTTTCAAATGCATGGGGGGAAATGCAGGAAATGTTTAGTTGCTAACATAACATTAAAAGAGAAAGAGATTAAAATAATTTCAGAATACAGAGTTCATTGGTTTTTCTGAAGAAAAAGAAATGTCAGTATGTCCTGAATTGCAAGTCAATATCAATATGGAAAAATTAAGTCAAAACAACATTGTCATATTAATGATTCAAAAGGGCTTTAGGGGGAGTATGCATGATCAATTCATTGATTCATGTAAGCGTGTTCCTGTTACTTACGAGGCAACTTCTTTTGTGATATCAAAAATGGTAATTTTATTGGGGAAATGCACAATAGAAGATGATTGATTGTCTTCTCTTGTCATGGAGATGAATTATTACCAAAGGTATATATGAAAAAGTATTGTTCTCTACATTGCCCCTTGATGCTGTGCTTTCTTTACTTTTCTTTTCTTGATTTTTTTTTAAAATCTGTGGTGTATAATACAGACTATTAGTAAATAAAAGCATTTGGCTGAAACAAAACAAAACAAAAATTCTGTCTCAAGAAAAACCAGCCTTTGGGAAGCAAGACATCTGGCCAGTAAGCTACATTTTAAAATGTATAATTTAATACATGCCAAGAGCCAAGTAATTGAAAGTTAGCATAGCTATTATCATTTTATTGAATTAGTAATAAAATTGCATAGTGAAAAATGAGGGGGAAAGCATTTAAGCTTTAGTAGAAGAAGAAAGTAGCTGGAAAGCAATGCAGTTTTTAAAAAGAAAAGAATACCGGACAATGTTATATCTAATGATGAATATTAAAATGTTCCTTGGTGATGCAATGAGCCCAATAATTGCATTTTCCAATCAAGAAATTGTAGTCATTACATTATTAAAAAGACAGAAAGAAAGAAAACCAAGCGGCAAGATTAGTTTGGCCTTTTTGTGAGTTCTGGCAAATATTTGTATCTCACTGGGTTCGTTTGGTGTTTGTGACATGTTTCTCAGTGACTACTTGAAGAATGACTAATACTGAAGTAAGACATAAAAGAAGGATCTTGAAATAATGAAGCTGATACTATCTCCTTGGCATGTAGGGATGGGAGGACCAGGGATGTTCAAGTTTGCCAAAATTCTCCAAACTTTTACTTCAAATTCCTGTCTGGTTCACTCCTGTTTAAGTGTGTGACCTGATTTTTGGTTCAAATTGGAAAACTGCAAAATTTAAAAAGTATCTGTGCACATATTTCAAAAGTGAACACTTACTCCCCACTGAATAAAACATGACAGTTTTTTAGTTTTTAAAAAGTGCATTTCAAAGTGCATTTTTCAAGAAATACACTTTTCCCCAAGCAAAGTCAGAAATGTGTGATTTTAAAAGAAAAGTGCTCCCATTTGCACTTGGGATTGAGAACGGAGCAAGTTTGGATAATTTGCAAACTGAAACAAAATTATCATACATCTCTAGCTCCTTGATGCTGAATATTTGCATGTGTATTCAGCTGTAATGTTATCATAATGTCTTTATCATACTGGATTGGTAGTATGAATCTAGCACTTGCCTCACAACATTATCACTTCTGATAAATCCTTCTTTAGTGGCATAACATGCTTTAAGTTTGGGTAGTGTCTTCGCACGTGGGAGAAATATTGGTCAACTTGTCCCATACTGCAGCCTGATACTATTGTTTCACTTCTCCTTTCTCCAAATGTTACTCAATAACAATATATTCATATATACATAAGAGAGTTAAGCATGATAGGAATTCATGTGAAATAGTTGGATTAAAAAGTGAGACTCTCGGGACACATTCTAGTTGATTTGGTGTCCTTTCTTGGAATGTTTTGCCTTAGGCAAGCAGGATACAACACTTTAAAAATGGTTTGAAAACAGTATATGTAATGTGTCCTGGGCCTGAACAGTTGTCAAAACCATTATAAACTGTTATAAGCAATAGTGTAGAACCTGCCCAGGATATAACAATTTGAAAGCAGTTTGAAAATGGTATGTGGAATGTATCATGGGTCCCAATAGTTGTCAGTGCACTTCAATACCATTATAAAACAGTAGTGTAGATCCTGTCAATAGAAATGAACAAGGCATTCAATAATGAGCTCCATTAGAAGGGGCGGAAATCACACTTCCCTACCGTCACTTCTCCACCCTCGCTTTTATTGCTCAATGCTTCCTCTTTCTCAGGGCCTTGCTAGACCTACCTGATAATCCGGTGGGGAGTAGGGGCGATGCCATGCTGCAGCTATCATGGGCCGTCGCCCCTAGCTCGACGTAGCACATGACGGGGTAAGGGAAAGCCCTGTCGCATCTATTTTTTTTAATTAAAGGGCCATGTGCGCAGGAGCACACCAACGAGAAGGTAGGTATTTTTTTTAAAAAAAAGGGTTCCCCGCTCCCCTCTGCCCCCGATTTCCCCACACACAATGTCTGATGCCCCCTCTCACCCGTCCGCTCGCTCGCCCATCTGCTCGCTCGCCCGCCCCCCCCACTTGCTCGCCATGACCAACCCCCGTTCGCCATGTCCATCCCCCCGTTCGCCATGTCCACCCCCCCGCTCGCCATGTCCACCCCCCACTCACCATGTCCACCCCCAGCTCGCCCACCTCGCCATGTCCGATGCCCCCTCTGCCCCCCCGTCCATGATCCCCCCCAGCCCGATGGGCACAGCGCTCCTGTGGCTGTGCCCAGTGCGCTGTACTCTGTGCCCAGAGCGCTGTGCCCAGTGCACGGCTTCTCCCAGCTACTCACGAGTAAGCGAGCAGCTGGGAAAAGCCATGGAACTAGCTAGACCTTCTGCAGAAAAACCCTGGAAAAACCGGGCCACAAGCGGATCTGGTTATCCCGGGTCAAGGGAGGGTTTAGCCCAGCCTGACCCCGGGATCCCCTGTGTGTCATATGCATGCACAGTAGGGAGCCCGGGCCTTGCACCGGGCTAAACCATCGTCTAGCAACGGCCTCAGAGAGAGGAAAGAGGAAGTAAACATCATGCAAGTGGCCTTTCTCATTGCGCCACTTCTCCTGCACACAGCAGGAGATAGCAGCAAGTTCCATCCGTAAAAATAATTGAGACTTACTGGGGTCTTTTTTAATTATGGGAAAAAGGCTAGAAGGGGCGGGAGACACACGGGGGGTGAACAGATTTGTAAATAGGACCCGTGAAAATCCGTGATTACCCAGTAATGAGCATGCAATAAAATGCCCATCTGATGACGTTTGATGTCTCATTGGATACAATAATAAATTACATTAATACACAAACTTCTCTCTCTCTCTCTCTCTCTCTCTCTCTCTCTTGTAGACACTGATTTGTCAGTGTCTGTACAATTGTACATCTGCATAGATCATAGTAGGGTCAAAACTATTGTTTCATAATTATATAAGTTAATGTTTTCAAACTATAGTCATTAGCATACCAATCCCGAATTCATATACTTGGAAGTAAGTCCCATCAATTTCAGCAGAACGTACATCAGAATTAATATGCTTAAGCATCACAGTGTTAGTACATAGGGGTAGGGAGGTTTTTAATTTCCCCCAGACCTTTTTCCCCCAATGATGTTACCAGTTTTGCATTTTTAAATTATGGGATTATACCTATACAGGGAAGAAAGGACATGGTACACATTTCTACTTCTAAGAATCTAAGAATGCTGAGAATCCAGGGGAGCATTGGCTATACCGCTGTCTTTCTCAGAAGGAGAAAAGCATATAAATCTATATTCATACTTGGAGGTGAATTACAGGAGCACCCCTGTGACTTAGTAATGTGTCCCTAAGAATCTCACACCTAGTATGAACTAAGGAATAAGAGCTATAGCCTCAGAAACCACAGGTGACTGCAATATCACATGTACAGATTTGGGATGTCTACCACAACAAGAGAAAGAAAGAAAAATGGAAGAGGTGATTTATTTGTATTTTAAAATGTTGCTCCCACAGGCTCTTTCCCTTAATTAGCTGTTTACTCAAAACTCATGCTGAATTAAACAGAAACATAAGGTATATAAAAATATTCCAACAGGCATGCTCAACATATTAGTTGAATCAAATCTTAATTATTTAAATACAAAATATTGGTGCCTGTGAAAAAATCAACTATATCTAGCAGTGCTATTTTTGCACCCCTTTCTGATGTGCTGATACTGTATTTGCTCAGAGACAGAACACTTCATTCTAGATACAGCTATCACCTGGTGTTTGCTAAATCACTGTGAAATTCTTGCAACAGCTGTTTGTTCCTGGGGAAACATTCACTTCGTATTGCAGCAATAAACTGATCATTGCCAATTAAATGCCCATTAATTGTGTAAGCAAGGATTACTGCCAGATGTTTACATTAGAAAGAAAAATATCCTTTGCTATTTATTTTCCACTTATACCCACCCCCTTTTCATGTAGATAATTATGTGAAAGGATTTCATCTTTTTAATAGGCCACAAATTTGAACATACAAATTAATAAATGCACACACTCTCCCTGGATTTCATTTACTGAAATGATAATGCATATTCCTAGTACAGATAATTAAAAATGAAAAGTTTGGTAACAAGTACATAGTTTTATATAAAACAAAACACTACTAATGTTCATTGGGGGATCTATACATTCTAATTCTCCCAGCTTTTTGTAGAAATAAGTTAATTACCAGTATACAGCTATGTTTTTGATCTTGTTAGAATAAACACATGTATTGCCCTTCAATTCCACGCAGAAAAGAGATTTTCCTGTTAAGAGTTGATAAGAAGTTTACAGAGAAACTATAAAACAGCTTTTGATTGTTTTGTTCTAAAGAGGAGACTTAAAGCATCATTAGAAGGGGGAAAACATGTTTCCTTACTGTCGCTTTCCCCCCACTTCTGTCCCATGATACTTCCTCTTTCTTCACACAGAGAAAGAAAGAGGAAGTAAATAATGACCACATGACTCATTCAGCAGCTGTTTTTATTGGGCCACTTTTCCTACACACAGCAGGAAATGGCAGCCCATTCCATTATTTTAAAATAAGATTTAAAAGGGTCTATTTTGTAACAGAAAGAAGGCAAGAAGGAGTGGGAGTCACATGGGAGGCAGATTACGGATGGAGTCAGATTTTCTGTTAGGGTTGTACGAGAATTTCATCCTGTTTGCAAATGTAAACTTGCCCTAATATGCATTAGCACAATGGTGGACCTGCACAAATCTTCCCTCCATCAAGGTGAAAAAACCTGTCCACAAGTCCACACAACTTGGAAAAACCAGTTCATTGCAGAATCTGCAGATTGGATTCAAAGAAATGCAAACTCATTCGAATCTGTTACAGATTTCTCCCACATCCCTAGAATCAAGTAATTGCACAATTTATTTGAGAGGCACTACAACGTGATCTAATTTCAGCCATATTATAAAAGACTGAATCATTCATGTGTGTACATGCTTTATACGACATGTACAAGAATGGTTTCTTGTCCCACTACAGGTGTTAATTAATGTAGCAATGCTAAGATGATTGCGTTATCACCTAGTAGTGTTGTTATCAATGATCGCTTTATCTTAAGCATCACATAGAATTGTCAAAGCCTGTACTTCTTCCATTTCTTTTTTGGCGATTTTATTTCACTGTTCATAATTCCACCCACCCCCCACCTCGGTCTGTACCATTACCCACATATAACTGCCAACTTCATGACTCTGATGAAGTGGACTTTAGTCCACAAAAGCACATGCCACAATAAATGTCTTCATCTTTAAGGTGCCACACTTTGTTGGTTTTGATCAGCAGAAAGCATGGATCAGCTTCCTTGCTCGAAAGCATGCTTTTTGTCTATGATTTTTCAAACATTGTTCTTTGAAAGTATTGCTTCCTTCCTACAAGCTCACATGTGAAATTTTAACATAAGCTGAAAGCTCCGTTACTTGTCAATGACAATAAACCAGGATGTGACCTTGTTCCAGAAACATGGGAAATGGGGCACTGGCTTTCTTTACAATGTTAGCATTGCTCTTTAAAGAATCAGAATGTGGCTTTTTTGTTCTCATTAGTTGCATTTGTAAACCCTTTTCCTTTGATTTATCCTCCACTGTACTTCAGCCCACATCTGCGTATGCCTGCCAACCTCTTATTCTGCACCTTTACTTCTATGAATATCTTTCACTTTCTAATGATCTACTTGATCCTTCTCTTAGGGCCTTGCTAGACCTACCAAGTAATCCGGCGGGGAGTAGGGGCGAGGCCACACTGCAGTTAGCATGGGCTGTTGCCCCTAGCTAGATGTAACGGGGTAAGGGAAAGCCCCGTCGCATCAGCCATTTTTTTTAAATTAAAGGGCCATGTGCGTAGGAGTGCACCAACAAGAAGGTAAGGCTTTTTTTAAAAAAATGAAGGGTTCCCTGCTCCCCCTGCCCCCGATTTCCCCTCCAATGTCTGATCCCCCCGGCTCACCAGTCCGCTCCCCCCAGCTCGCTCGCTCGCCCGTCCACTCACCCCCCTGCTTGCCCATCTGCTCGCCCCCCCATCTCGCCTGCTTGCTCGCCCATCCTCTCGCCCCCCAGGCCCCCATCTCTCCCCCCACAATTCCCTTGCCCCCGGCCCGATGGGCACAACGCTCCATAGGAGCACTGTGTCCAGTGCGCGGCTTCTCCTGGCTACTCGCGAGTAAGCCACATAGCTGGGAAAAGCCGTGGAACCTGCTAGACTTTCGGGGCTGCGGAAAAACCAGGCCAAAAGTGGATCCAGTTATCCTGGGTCAAGGGAGGGTTTAGCCTGGCCTGACCCTGGGATCCCCTGTGCGTCAGCTGCATGCACAGGGGTGAGCCCGGGTTTCAGCCCAGGCTAAACTCTCATCTAGAAACGGCCTTAATCTCTTTTGGTAGTTGCTCAGTTCATGCATACATGATCTGCATGGGACCTGGGAAACACAATATGAATGCCCCAGTCCTCTGTCAACAAGGCAGGGGTTCCAATGCAAACACAGAGCTTCATAAAAGAGAGTGTGTCAGGGAAAGCCATGTATACAGTGAGGATGAATGCAGAGCTTTCATGCATGGTACTATGAACAATTTAAAGGATATTGAAGCCTTGACATAACATGCCAACCACACTTCTGAGGGAGTAAGTTCCATCAAACTCAATGAGACTTAGGCCTTAGTTAGACCAGGCAAAATCCCATTGTCTCTAAAGGGAGGGAATTTACTGTTCCATATTTCAGGGAGATGTAGGTTCTCAGTCCATTTGGGGAGATGATGACAAAATCTTGTGGATCCTCAGCTGATCACAAAATGTTTCCGAACCATTGCATTTTTAGCCCTACTACTAACAGAGCATTGCCAACAGATTAGCCATGGCAACAGAACTTTCCAACATCGTCTAAGGAGGACATCCATGGGTGGTCCTCCTTCTCGGTAGGTAGATTTCCTCTCTGCTGGCAGACAGGGAGATCTGTCATATCCAATGTTTCCTCAGTTAGCCTTCCAGAGAGTATATAATTGTTCCCTTAGTTTATACTGGCATACAGATTAATTGTAACTTCTAGTAATGTATTTTAGGTGGTACCAAAATAAATAACTTATCAAGGTGCTTCTAGGGGATCCAATATGTTCTATATCAGCCTTCTCCAACCTGGTGTCGTCCAAATTTTTTGGATTACAATTCTCAGCATTTATGACCATTGGTATGCTGGCTGGGGAAGATGGGAGCTGAAGTCCCATTCTGGAGATCCAGAAAGGAGAAAGCTATTCTATATGAATGGCGGAAGGAAGCATAGGAAGCACTGATCTTGGCTGAAATCACACATTTTGTGACTAAGAGACAACTGCCAGTTTGGAAAGAAGTTTACATTTTCAGGAAATTATTAAAGATCTCCAATCTTATATTGACAGACAATATGGATAATTAACTTTTAGTGACTTTAACTTTGTACATTTTCCAGCAGGCTTAGCGCATGAAATGCACAATGACAGAAACGTAAATCCAGCATCTGCTTAAAGATTAATTACATGTAACGTAAAATGTCAATACTAATGCTTTGACATTGCTTTTCTGTTTAAACTTTATTGGCCTAAAAATCATTTAAACATTGTATTTCATTACCATTAACTTACTCTTTTTGTATAGCATATCTCAGAGGACTCCACTAAAAACACCGTCTGTAAAAGTAGAAGCATTGCAAGCATGTCAATACCACTGACAGAACAGCAAAACTAATGAAAACTGAATTAATTTGATTTCCTGGTCAAGAATACACAAGTTAGAATACCTGTTGCTGAAACTTGTTCTGAAGGATCTAGAAACAGGAAATATTTCCATAAAATTAGAATTTTTAGTTAAATTTGGTGGGTGCAGTACTTCCCAAAACTTCCCTGAGTTCTGAACATAAGTGGCTGCAGGCAATTGGAAGGTCTTCCAAGAGACCAATCTTATAATGACAGACTTCCATTAAATAATGTGTCCCAATGGCTGAGACTTCCATTGAAAAATGTATCTCATGGTCTTAAGCCTTTCTTATAATGAACAAGATTGCTCATTTATTCTGGGAATCAAGTCCATTCTGAAATAAAAAGGGAAGTACCCAAGTGGACACTAATGCTCATGTAAATTATGCTGCACTTCTGGAGCAATGACAATAGCATTAGCTGGTGTGATAGGTTTCCTTGGGAATCCTGACATGCTAACTAACACTATTGGTGTTGTGCTAGAAGTTCCTTATGTTAGCATAATATAATTTACGTCAGTGCTCATGTCCAATTCAATACTGCCCAAAGTTCCTTTAAAAGCCCCAGACTGAGAGACAGAACATGAAACTGACTTGTTGATTTGTGATATCGGTTGTTTTTCCTGTACAGCTGTTTTTGGCCAAATCTAGAGCCATTCACCCCATGGGGAAACTCCTGTCATGACAGAGGAGTCCATCAGTGATGGGGACTCTGAGGGCAAAGAAACAGTGGTGCCAAGAGAGGAAACTCCAGGTTTGAGCATCCCTGAGCCCAAGCAACCAGAGACCCTGAGTCTGCAGCTGTTGAGCCTAGCTCCAGCACCAAATCAGCACCGCCTTCTACAAGAGCCCCACATTCCATGGAGCCAGTATGCCAATGTCGGGAGTGCACCAAGCACTCCTGATGTGGAAAGGAGGAGGAGAGCTAGGCTACAGGCCAGAGGCCCATCCCTTTATGTCTTCCATTTTGTAGGAAAGGGTAGAATCTGGGACTGGAACATAAAAGGCTTCAGTGTGGACTCAGGCCTTGTTGGAACAAGTTGCTTAATAAGAGCCTCCTGGATGCTGCAACTTTCAGCTTGCCTCGTTCCTTTGCTGCCTTGTACTGAGCCCAAGGGCTTCTGCTCAATCCAGAACAGGACAACCCACTGACATAGGATGGATGCTGTAACAGCTCAATCAAAAATGGTGATCCACCAGCCCCTCCAAGGGAAGTTCTTATTACTACAGCAGACCCTGTAATGCTGCAATAGTGAGGGGAAGTGTCCATCGAGTGTTCTGGATACATTTTCAGGAGACCAAGCCCTATTTCCCAGCTTTCTAACACAATGTCAATTTTATATGGAATGTTGACCTGAGAACTTCCCCAATGATTGGGTGAAGACATGCTTTCTAATCAGTCTGCTGAGAGAGAATGCTCCTAGACAGGCTGCACCATATAAGTTACAGGCTAGTACCCTCCTGAACAGCAATGCAGAATTTATACTTGAGGTGAAGGAAGCCTTTGATGACCCACTGAAGTCGGAAACTGCTAATCTCCACATCTGATGCTTGCAACAAGGGTCTGTCTGCCAGATATTTTCACCTGTGAGCACAAGATTTGGACTGGAATGAAGTTTCCCTTGTCAACCAGTTATTGGAGGTCCTGAAGTAGGAGATCCTGGATGAATTGGCCCAAGGTGATCTACTGAGGACCCTTCCAGTACATGCCTCCCAATGGAAGGATGTCTTGATTCTTGCTCTTAGAACCATCTTCAAGTTCCATCACAAGCCCCTGATCTGGCCATGGATCCAGGCGGTGGGGGAGCAGTACAGAATGCTCCCAACAGAAATGCCACAAGCAGACATGAGCACAACAGCATCCTCCCAGATTCTCAAAACACCATGTAATGACAGGAGTTTGGCTTGCACCATCAAGATTGTACTTTAAGAAAGACATAATGTCACTACTAAAGGACAGATCAACGCAACATCAATAACAACTTAAGTTCTAAAAGCACAACACATTTCAGGATTCTTGCAAATACAATCAGATCCACCATTTCAACAGATCATTCCGTACTATGTAATTACATAATAGATATTTAATTGAAAAGTAATGGAAGATGAAATTTGGCCTAGCATAGTCATGTTCCAATGGTTGAAACTCAGCAGGAGTGCTTGAGCTTATTAAAGATGTTCCTCATCTATATAAGTAGCACATTTTAACCAATGCACATGTTTTATTTTGAATGCCTACTTCTTGTCAC
Organism: Elgaria multicarinata webbii; assembly: GCF_023053635.1. Taxonomy (NCBI): domain Eukaryota; kingdom Metazoa; phylum Chordata; class Lepidosauria; order Squamata; family Anguidae; genus Elgaria; species Elgaria multicarinata. Next base: position 75,955,744 of record NC_086176.1, read on the forward strand.
TTGGCAACATTAAAGTAGCAAAGAAAAATACTTTAACAGCTGGATATCCAAATAAAACTAGTACATTAAAGAAATGGCAGATTGCAAAATGGGCCAGTTAAACATGGGCCAATTAAAATCTGTAGCATTAGAAAAGAAAGGACGTACAGCACAATCGTCGTCCATATATACACAAACACAGCAGTGCAAGGGTGTAACAAATCTATACAGTTCTGGTCAGCAACCAGGTTTGTCAATAGGCCATTTTGAGAAAGAAAGTTGGCAGGGCTAGCCCTGCCATTAGACAGAATGGGGCAATTGACCCAGGAAGCAGATGATAAGGGCAGCAGGAACAGCCTCCCAGTTGTTCCTTTTGGACTCCCCAGCTGTTCTCCTCTGTGGGCGGACAGCACTGTATATGCCACCCAACCAGTCCTGGGGCCCCTGAAATAGCCTGCTGCCTCAAGTATGATGGAGGACACTACTTTATTGCCAGTGTTGAAATAAGAGTCAACTGATACTCCAGGCAGCTTCTTTACATGGAATGGGATGGGGTAACCATCTTGCCCATCTCTGTCAGCAAAATGTCTTGGGCCAGCCCCAGGAGGTGGTATGGACACTATCCTACTGTCCCATAAATTGTGTACCTCAAGTTCCATTGCCACAGGCACTATTGCTCGCACACAAACTCTTCTGCTTCTCAGCTGAAAGATGGAAAGAGTAGTCAACACTTTTTAGGTGGCCAAATTCAGCCCAGGGGTTGAGACCTCCTTGGCACACTGCATCGTAGTTCTACAGATTTTACAGCCCGTGGACATGATCCACTAGGATAATTGTCCTGTGGTAGTCTCCTTGAAATGAATGAGGCCTATATGAGGGCATGGCTTTGCAGAAGCAAGTGGATTTTGTCCCATGAACTGAGTGCCATATTCCTGTATATTTCATTTTCTGTCAACTGTCTAGATCAGCTAGTCAGAGTATGGTGCTAATAATGCCAGTGATATGGCTTCAAGGCCCATACCAGCCAGGAAGGTGAAATGGAAGACTTCAGGTTCTCTTCTTTTGAGGGAAAAGGGCTGTAGCTCAGAGATCGAGCACAGATTTTACATGCAGGACTATTCAAGTTCAGGGCCTGGCATCTCCAGATAGGGCTGGGGAAATCTCTTATCTAAAACCCTGGTGAGGTGCTGCAGGTCAGCAGAGAGTAGACAATGCTGGGCTGGATGGACCAACATTCAGACACTGTAAAGCAGTTTCCTATATTCCTATGTTCCACAGTTCATAAGAACATAAAAACAGCCATGCTGGACCAGACCAAGGGTCCATCTAGCCCAACATTCTGTTCACACAGTGGTCAACCAGCTGCTCATGGGAAACTCACAAACAGGACAAGAGCGCAACAGCACCCTCATGTCCATGTTCCCCAGCAACAGGTGTACACAGGCATACTGCCTCTGATACTGGCGGTAGCATCTACCCATCAGGACTAGTAACCATGGATAGCCTTCCCTTCCAGAAATTTGTCCAATCCCCTTTTAAAGCCATCCAAAGTGTTAGTCATCATTACATCTTGTGGAAGTGAATTCTATACTTTAACTATGCACTGTCTGAAGAAGTCCTTCCTTTTATTGTTCCTGAAGCTCTCACCAATCAGCTTCATGGGATGAGCCTGGGTTGTACTAGTATGAGAGAGGTATAAATATGTCTCCTTGTCCACTTTCTGCACACCATGCATAATTTCACATCAATGGGACTTAAACTGGAGAACTTCCCAGTGGATTGTGTCCCATGAAATTAATTTTCATTGATTTTCATTAAAGTGATGAAGTAGTTATTTAATTAGAAAGTATTAAACACTATGTTAAACATATTTAAGGACCTCATTCAAAAAATGGCATAAAGTATCTCATAATAATCATGTGACTATCTATGTACACCTTTTAAAAAGTTAATGAAGACTCTTATGAGATATATAGATATAGATATAGATATATTAATAGCAAACTCAGTTCTCCAAGTGACAGTCCTTAGGTAGACAAAAAGCTCCATCTGACGAGTGTTTTATTGCACGCTCGTTACTGGGCTCTCACGGAGTTTGCTCAGGTCCCTCACATGACATTGTTGTCTGCCTCCTGCACGCCTTCCGCCCCTTCTGGCCTTCCTCATGCAACAAAACAAAAACCTCATTAAATCCGATGTTTTTTTTAAAATTCGGAATCGCTGCTCTCTTCTGCTGTGTGCAGGAGAAGCAGCGCCATTAGAACAGTGGACTCAAATGGGCCTTGTGCTTGTTCTGTACTTCCTATTTTGAAAAGAGGAAGTAACTGAGAAACAAAAACATGGGCAGAGAAGCGAAGGTAGGGAGTGTGTTAACCCCCAGTATGATGGAGCTTAAAATGGCACCAACCATTAAGAGAAGAGGGAAGTATCAGCAGGCTTGGGAAAAACCCATGGTTTGCAGAAGTACAAGAAAACTTTAGGTTGTTTTTTTTAAAAAAACAACAACAACACCCTCCTAAGCAGTGGGGTAGGGATGGAGACTTAAAACAGCCTATGGAGGACTGGGCATGTTCTGTAGGCACAGAATACAAACTGGCTGTTGAGAGGGAAATAAGGAAAATGGGGAAATGGAGAGCATAGATGACTAACCAAAACCCCAAACAGGAATACTTCATTCTGCAGCATTTTGTTGCAGGTCCTACTTATTTTTAATTGATTTTTCCTTTAATATATTCTTACACACAGAGAGAGAAGAAGAAGAAGAAGAAGAAGAAGAAGAAGAAGAAGAAGAAGAAGAAGAAGAAGAAGAAGAAGAAGAAGAAGTTTCAAAAGTTGCTGATTTGAAGATCTTCCTCCTGGGAAAACAACCCAGTGACTGCACCATTTATTTGCCAATTAATCCAAAGAGATACACTGACATTAGTTCAGGCAGGAGACGTTCCCTTACCCACTTGCCTTGAGGGTACAGCAAAGTTTGCAGCTGGCAAGCAGCAGGACAGAAGAAAGAAATTAGAAGTCGGAATCAAAGTTGGTTTTTTACTTTGCCTAAAGGGTATGAGGATGCTACCTGCATTAATTTTAGAAAATAGGAAGGGATCCCCCTTCACTCTCATTGCCAACTGGAATGAAGCTTTGATTTGTATTCCAGCATTTATGTATATTTATGCCCCAAATTGCAAGTAGCTCTTTTGGTCCATTAGGAGGGGAAATCCAAAAGTAAAAGTAGACCAACTAAAAGGTCACAAAGATGGCAACAAACATTCAAGATGAGAGTTTGCTCCATTTTGTGTGTGTGTGATTTATTAACTGGTCCTGATAAAAGTATTGCCTTACTATTTTATATTCATCTCATTATCTCATGTCTTCTCTGCCTTCTTGTCTCCCCCAGCATCCAGATTTAAACTGTAAGCTCCCCAGAACACGCAGATGACTTTTTTTGCTTACATTATTCTGTATCTGTAAAATGCCATGTACAGTACATGAATAGTGCCATGTAGATTATCAAATGGCAGCTTCTTAATCTGTACGAAAATTTCACAGGAAAGGTAGCTGTTTCTGAGAGAGCTCTCTCTTCTGAAAGAGATAATACAAAAATTCCACACAAGATTCTAGACATTTGCTCTATGTATGTTTTTTCTCTTTCCACATGATGGAGTGTGTGTGTGCTTTTAATAACTTCAACTATGGTTTCTCCTAGATCTGGGCTCTCCAAGGTAGTGCTGTGGCTGCCATAACACCCAGACACACATACCCCACACATGTCACCATCACCTCTCAATTACATATTTCCTTGAGCAGCTGGGCTGGAAAGCAAAGCCCTGGCTTTCAGACGTGTCACCCTTTTCCTTTCCTCTTCCCAGAATGCCTCTGGACCCCATATGCCATGGGGAAAATAATGCCATGGGGAAACAGGCATTATACGCTGTGTGAAGGATGCACAGAAGCTCACAGTGCGCCACCATGTTGCACCATCAGGGTCCTTGCAATATTCAATTCTCAGTTCTCCAGACATAACACCTATGATAAAGCTTATGTGAAATAGTGATCAAAAGAATGAATATGTGCACAGAGCACCTTTTCTCTGAGCATTAAGTAAGCAACGCTAGGCCTCTCAAATCATATCTGGAAGTATGAAAAGAGCTTTCATGTCAGCAGTCACAACTAGCAGGCACCCTGAAAACCTGCATCTCACATTTCCAAATCTCAGCACAGAAGGCAAGGTCAAATAGTTTTGTGTTCTCAGCCACATGTGTATACCTTCACATGCATCTGTACATGTGTACTCAATGGACACAAAAACACAAGGATCTTGGACAAAGGCGTGGTGAACACAGTAGAGTCATATGCTGTGCAGGATATGGCAGCAAAATTTGGTCAAGTATATCAACAATGCTTAAGCCTAAGCAGGAACCTTTGGCTTGCCGGAATGAAGTATTAGGTGCTTCATAAGGAGGGAAGCTCCATCTAGGACAAGGCAGCAAGGAAGTCCAAGCAAAACATTAACGCTCTGGTGAAGGAAATGTGTGTTCTGTCCCAGAGAGAGGGACAGTGTTATGAGTGGATCATAAATCATGGGCAATGTACCAGGTGAACCCCAGCAGAATCACAGGTCAATACAGCAGAGTGTCTGTGGATCCTGCAATCAACTTCTCAAAGAGGGTTTGGACTCAAGAATAGTTATAAAGTTCATCAAAGAACATCCAGAAGGCACTTTGGATGGTTTTAAACAAAAGGGTCTATAGCTTGACTTCTGGAGCAACTAACGCCTGTGCTGGCTGATTAAGCCTAACAAAGCCATGCTTCTGTGGTGCTGATTTCTAGAACAAAAGCAACCGTGAGGGCTAACCTGGTGGTACTTTATCTGGAGCTGAGGATGCTTCAGGCTTGAAGGATACATCCCACCAGGGCTTTATATTAGGTATCTAAGGGGTTGCCTGGGCAGAGTAGTGTCTTGACTCCTAGGAAGGAAACTGCATATAACTGGAGATCCCACACTTCACATACTTCCAGAAGGGCCACTCTTATTAATTCACAGGTAATTAACTTCAAGTACATCAGGTGTTAGTATTACTTGCACCTTACTATCAGGATCCTTTTGGTCCTAGATGGTGTCTGCAGCCTTCCAGAACAATACAATGTATCATACATAGTTCTAGGCTGATGCTTGCAAAAATAACATCTGAATGCCACCATGGCAGAGCTTCTCATGAAAACACAGCTTTTAAGCAGTATCCACTTTGACAGGAATTCCTAATTCTTACCTTTGAGGACACTGGGCAGTATCAAATACTGCTGCTGCACTCCCACTGGCTTTGTTTTGCTCTCAGGACCCACCACTTGTGCAACAGGAACTCGCACTCTCCATAGTAATTCCAGAAATAAGCAGAAACACAAGTGTCCAGATTGAGGCAGGTCAGCGGAATTTCCTTTTGCAAGCTCCACTGACCTATCTGATTTTGAAATTGAGCGTTTTGCTTGTTTCCGATTGCTGTAGGATCCACTAGTTCCCCCATTGCACTAATGGTGGGCCCAGCTAGCATGCAGGCAATCTTGGATACTGTCCTATGTATGTGCCTCCTTATAATGCAAGAGACTTTTTAAGGATTTCCTTTTCTCTCTCCCTTAACGATCAGCATTGAAGGTTTGTATTTTGAAAGAACTGTGGCTGCTCTTTTCAAACATTTCTACCCACCATAAAGTTTCATAACTATGCCACTCTCTCTCTCTCTTTCTCTCTCTCTCACACACACACAAAAGCAAAAGAGTCAGCAGTTTTAGTGTGTGTGTCTTCTTTACACATTTTTATGTGTATGAGAAGTTATTGCAGAGGAAAACATCTTTGCTTTTATTGCAAAACACTGCTGCCACGCAGTCTATTAGGAGCCTAGTTTTCACTGTGCCACAATATATTTCTATTTTTGCAGGATCTTGCAATCATCATGTTAAACAACCCAAGTCCTGTGTGTTTTTTTTCTACCCAAGAATGGAGCAGTTTGCAACTGTGACCTAGTGAAATCATCTAGCAGTTAACATGAGTCAACCAGACATTCTCCTTCACTTGAACTTTCAGAAGACAACCTTCAGAATTGACAGATTAAAAGTGATTTGGTGCTGTCAAAATACCATAGAGCTAACACCACAAAATATGCAGAAGAACTTTACAGATGGCGGACTGTTGGCTTACATGGCAGTTATCTTACTATACCCACTGCCAGTTAAATTAATAATGTCACAATCTATCTTCAATGTCAGGTGTAAATGACTTTAGCACATCAATAACTTGTTTACAATGATGTCCCTCCAGCATTTAGGTGGGTATATTGATTTCACAGTTTATGCAGAAAAAGCATACACACACACACACATACACACACACACATACAATCCACATATTTTGCCATAAATGGGATTTCAAATAACAGTGACTGGCTCAGGATGAAGCCCTAAGGTGGAAGGGCTTGTCATTTATAGGAAGACATGCGGTAATAATCCTTCTACAACCATAACAGTGATTATCAGGTTGACTTTCACTCTACCATAGGCCACCAAAAGACAGCATGAAAAAGGAAAAAAATCATGGAAGGGGGTAAAGGTTACAATGATTTCTTTGTATATTTAAATTATGAAGTGGCTGTATCAACAGGAAGCATTGATTAAATAGTTTTTCTTCTTTGCTTTTGCCATGGGCCATGGGAAACATGCTTATGCATAATTTAAAAACCCAATAAAAGCAAGTACCACTCACTCAGAAATGATAATGTTATGATTACATGTGAACCGGACAGCCAATCACTATTCACCATTACACGTTCTGTAGCAACTACCAGTGCAGGTTTACAGTGCATTTGGGTAACAGTGCAAATGGGTTGCACTTGGGATAGCTTAATTCTCATACTAGAGCATTTCTTTCTCTATCAACACTACTGTGGCATTATAGTTTTTGTATGTTCCTATAATCTAACAGGGGCAGGAATCACTCTTGTTCAGTTCTGCAACAGATTAGGGAAGATATAAGGTGGAAAGAGCATATTAAGGTGCATTCACAAAATGGCTGCCAATGTGGGCATGGCTGGTCCTAAAACATTATTTTCTCACAAATTGGTGAGATGGGGGGGGGGGATAACTTGCCCAAAAAAGTAATAAGCAAGTCCTGGTCTGAGCTGCAAAACACAAGGCCACTCATTTGAACCCACATTTTTCTGTTCCAACAATAATTTCACAGAAAGGAAACTGTTGATGCTTACAGATGTTTAGCATGGGGAAAAAGGAGGATTAGGGGAATCATGATAGAGCTGTACAAAATTATGTCTGGTGTAGAGAATGTGGATAAGGAGACATTTTTCTCCCTCTCTCAAAATACTAAAATCCAGGGTTATCCCATGAAGCACATTGGTGGGAAATTCAAGACAGATAAAAGGAAGTACTTCTTCACAGAGTGCATAGTTAAATTATGGAACTCGCTATCACAAGAGATAGTGATGGCCACCAATTTGGATGGCTTTAAAAGGGGGTTGGATAAACTCCTGGAGGAGAAGGCTATCAATGGCTACTAGCCCTGATGGCTATGTGCTATCTCTAGTATTTGAGGCAGTATGACTATGTACACCAGTTGCTGGGAAACATGGGCAGGAGGGTTCTGTCCTGGTCAACAGCTGGTTGGTCACCGTGTGAACAGAAAGTTGGACTAAATAGATCCTCGGTCTGATCCACCATGGCTCTTCTTATGTTCTTACAGTATGTGGCTTCCAGAGCCCTTCTACAGAATAAAATTGGTGCTGAAAGCTTACACTTCACTTTGCAACATGCCAGATTCACAGTTTTAAAAAGTGGTTAATTTAATTTTTAAAAAGGTTAAAAAAGAAAAGAAAAATCATGAGGGGAAGGGAGCTTGGTTGTCTCCAAGAGAGATGTCCTACAGCACCACATTGGACACCCTAGATATCGGGGTAAGCTAGAGTTGCTATTCAGTAAAACAGTGTTCTACAGCTTTAAGAGCGCCATAAGACAAGCTGGGCTGGAATGCAAGATTTAAAAAATGGCCAGTCGTTCCAAGAAGAACATTATTTAGAGTGTGTTCAAGCAATCCTCCCTCATGCAATTATCAAATGTGTGTGGAATTAGTGCTCAGATTGCCCATGCAAGCCTCACCAGCACTAAGTCTGCCAGCCACTTCCCCCACTCAAACCAGCTGCGCATTAAAAACCTGTTAAAGAGGGTGCATATTTCATAGATGGATGGATGTGGGTATCTAATAGGATAGCCTGTCCTATGCATAAGGAGTTGGAACAGGTCAAGAGGTGCTAGAACAGCTGTAACTTCTATTGTTCTACAGGAGGCCAAATGGACAGAATTATAAATATTTGAATTTACGAGCATCCTTTTATTTTCACTGATAAAATGGTATCTATGGCACTAGTCACAATCCCAACTTCCCAAGAACATATAAGAGATCCACTTGTGCACTTAACACTTCTTGCATAGTCACAGCTCACATCATGGTTCACTCTCATGAGCTGATAAACAAACACAAACTGCTTTTAATTAAAAAGCAATTTGTTTGATTCATGTAAGCAAGCTAGATTGGGATCTATGGCCAGAGAATCCCATTAAGTAAGTCCTGAGAAAATAATGTGTATGTAGACCTCAGGTTTTCAGTCTGTGAGAAGAAAACGACCCAATCAAACCTTATAATGCTCCAGAAATATCTGAATCCAAATAAAATGGTGGGTAAGATGGATTTTTTAAAAAGATGCAGAACTTTAATTGAATAAGCTCAGCTAGAGAGGAAACTTGTAGTTCATTAACTACACTCCAAAAGAATTCTTTATGTATGCATGCACATATAAAGAAGACACTGGGATTGTGTCAATTGCATATTCATTGAATTTGGATTGTATAACCAGTGAAGGTCCTAAATATGCACAATAAGAACACATATAGTGTGTGGATTTATTTTTGATATTAAAATTTTATTTAATGATTTTGTTGAATAATTGGGTACTTGCAGAATGTTATTGATTATCTTAAAATGTAAAACTATGAACACAATAGTTAATTTTGATAAGACTAGGGTGCAATAGTTATACATCTGATTGTCAGTTTTATGCATATAAAACATTTACTAGGACTTAATGAACAAGAAATTACTGTCCATGTACAGTGCATATTTGGCCACAACCTTGATATTTGTTCATTGTTTCATTCGTTTGCAGCAGCAACTGGTTTACTCTATACTCTGTAAGTTCCCCAGATACGGAATTCACTTCCAGTACATCTTAGCTCAAGATTGGGACCTCAGCTAGACCTACCTGTTATTGTGCAATGGAGGGGTGAAGATCTCGCAATGTTTTTATTGCGAGATCCCCAATCAGAAGGAGAGGACGTTGCCACCACCATTTTGTTTTTTTAAAAAAAGAAACAGAAGATGCACACGAGTGCTCGTGCGCAAATGGTAAGGTTTGGGGTTGTTGTTGTTTTTAAAAAATCCCCGTTACACCACCCCACCCCCGATGGGTGCAGAGCTCCTGAGGAGCTCTGCGCTCCATGCACTGGTCCTGGCTCCGCACGAGGAACCGCGAGGATCTGGGACAAACTGCGATGCCCGCACACACATTCCACAGTCTTGGGCTCAGCCCAAGACTGCGGAAAAAACGAGCCTAAAGTGTAGGGTGAGATCCTGAGATAAGGGAAGTATCATCCCTCCCTGATCCCAGAATCCCCTGTGCATCATGTGAATGCACAGGGACAATCCCGGGGATCACCCCAGGATTTTGCCCTGCCTAGTTAAGGGCTTAGTCTTTTAAAAAATGTAAGACTTAATCTTCAGATTGGCTTTTGATGGCCAGAATTAATTACATAGGATTGTTGTGCTTTAAAGAAGTTGTAGGTGTGAAATTTTCATTTTTATGATTATTGTTTTAGATATTAACAGCAACTTAGCATTATGCAAATTTACCTGGGAGTAAGCCCAAATGTGTATTTAAAAGCATATTCTATCTCAAAATCCAGACTTCAATGTCTGTTTTCTCTCAGTGTTTAAATGTATATTTTCTCTCAAAATATGGAATTAAACCTATAATTTGATACATTAAAACTGCCCATGAATGTGTTCCAAGGCTGAGAAAAGTTCTGATTGACACATTATTCGAAAAGGTGCATATATTAGGACATTTTGCATAGGAATCTGCAAAGATTGAATTCCTCAAGCAGGGTTAGAAGGCATCAAGCTCTACAAACATTCAGTGTTGATGTCAACAATCACACACAGGCAGACAATCAATGCTATCCAAGCTTTCAGTGATCACCATCACCATGGGTCTCCATATGCACATCTATGGATCCTTGATATAGGAAGGAGTAGGCATTAAGCATCAATTGTCCATGAACAGGACCTAATCTGATATGGCAATGCCTTGAATAAAGCAGCTTGGCACCTTCTTTCCTCATGCTAAGCAATAGCATAGCATTAACATCTTCTGCTGCCAGCATCTGGCCTTGTGGAACAGCCCATAGGTCAGTAGTGGAATACATGCATTGCATACAGAAAATCCCAACTTCAACCTTTTACATCCCAAGTTAAATGGATCTTAGGTAACAGAACTGGGAAAGACCTGGCAATTTTGGAGAGTCACTGCCTGTAGACATAGGCTGTTTCTACACCTGCCTTTTTTCCAGGGATCGTCTCAGGATTATCCCTGTGCATGTAAATGACACACAGGGGATCCCGGGAGCAGGCAGGGATGATCCCTCCATTTTCCTGGGATAATCCTTAGGTGTAGAAAAGGTCATAGATAGTACCTTTCTTCCAGCCATCCTAAGGACAATGATTTAACTTCATGAACACAGCTTCATAATTGCTGGCATGGAATGTAAAAAAGAGAAGGAGTTTTCAGCACTGATAAAATATGATAAACGTTCCTAGAAGGTAGATATTGCAGATGGACAACCGATACTGAGAGATAGGAGGTTTTTAAGATCCATCTTGAAGTGTGGTTCTGAACAAGTATGGAGACTTCTAGTGGGCCCATGTCAGCAGGCAGCTCCTTTCCTTCTCACCTGTTATGTTTCCCATTCCCTCCAGCATTACCACATGCTCGCAAACTGACACGGGACACCCAATCAATGAGACTTATTTTATTGGAGGAAATCTCATGCTAAAAAGCTTAATGGTTACACACTTCCAAAATGCTTAAAGCTGATTGATGGTCAGAAAGCTTTAGGCTCCAAGATAACGTACAGTAAAAAAAATGCTACTCATTACAATAACAACCTGGTTTCCCAGTTGGCATCTCAACGGTTCCAAAAACAGATTCCAAACCCAAATAAAGGGAGGGGAAAGATTCCTGATATGATCCTTCTAGCAATCACAGTGGTACATTCTTGAAAGGCTTAACAAACCATCCCAAGGGAGCTAGTCCAAATGGAGCCACACGTTGGTAACTCAGGTTACAGGGCCAAAGTCTAAACAAGATCATGGGGTGGGTAAAAATCTCAGGCACAAGAACTCCTGTGCTGCTGCTTTAGCACAAGCAACTCCTTGCCATCTGAGTCTGCAGAGAAAAAGTCCAACAATAAAAAATCTACCCCAGTCTACCCTTACACTGAGTAGTTGATAACATACACAATCATAACAAAGGTAAAACCTCAGGCACAAGGAGTCCCGTTCTTGTACTTCAGCCCAAGGATCTCCCTGCTACCTGAGTCAGCAGAGGAAAAGTCCAACAGTCAATCCCAGCCTGCCACTATGCTGAGCTGACCACAAATGCACCATCCACAGCAAATGTGAGTTCAAGTCTATGAAAAGCTTCACAGTACTTTTCATGGCACAGTCCTTAGAAATCCAAAGTCCAAATAAAAAAGAGTTCATGTGCAGAGTGCTTTCAAAGTCCCAAATGATGATGGATCCATAGAGGGAGGGATTTCGAGCCATGAGTCAAAAGATGATCCTATCAAAGGCTCCTTGTCTTTGCTCCAGCTTATAAAGGGAGGCGTGGGCCTGTTCAAAACCACTTGACAGACAGAGGCTCAGCCTCTAAACCTTGCCCATGTCCAAACAGGGCAGCACTGCTCATCCCACCAAGATGACACTACAATCTGAGTGGCTCCTTCAACAAGCCCCCCACCTTTCTAAACACTCTAACAGTGGGGGTTGGGGGTTTGAACTCTTTCCCTGAGAATCCTGACAGAGATAAGCTTACATAGATAAACCAAACTAATTCTAATAAATCTAACTACAACTTGCTGAAACCGATACCTGACATCACCCTTCCTCTTTCCATCCAGACACAGATGCAGGCAAGTTTGACACTGCCAGAGGAGAAGGACAACAATGACAGTGATGGTCGTCTGGTGAGTGCCAGGTGGCTGCCATCATAATAGCCCACAATGCCCTGCAGTGTGTAGCATTGCTATAAGGCATTGCTAGGCAATGCCTTGTGCTCATTAGGGGAACATCAGAAAAGATGACCTGGGGCAGCCGTGTGAGCAGTGGGGTGGCCACTTGTGAACTGCCAAAGAAGAGAATGTGCATCACCCAAAAAGAGGATAGAAAAGGACACCAATTTGCATAAAATTTCCATATGCTATTTATATGTACAGATGCAAATTTGGAAATAATTATTATAAATTAAATAGAAACACAGTGCATAGCATCATAGTGTGGAAGACTATGACCATGTGACTTGTGTGCCTTGTTTGGTCTGCTGTCCAAGTGCTGTTGATAGGCAACTTCAAGGCCCAGCTCTTGGACCAGACAATCCTTCAAATAGACCAGGGCCCCCAACCTTTTTGTACCCATGAGCATATTTCAGAAATTGAGGTACTGCTGTGGGTGCCACCACAAAATGGCTCCCATGGTGCATGTGGCTAGTCACATAATGGTGGGGGCCTGGATAGTCAAAAGTGAACTAAAGAGGTAGGATGGGAATAGTAAGGCTAGAGACTAGAAAGGGAGAGAAAGGAGACCTGTCTTAACATTTTCCAAGGTTTTACTTTAAAATATTTTTTGAAGGGGTAGGGAGAGGAGAGATTTGTGGGCATGGTTGGAGGTCACCATCAGTGTTATGGCTCCTGCAGGCACCACATTGGGGACACCAGAAATTGAAGATGCCTCCAAAATAGAGGACAGCCCTCTGTAAAAGAGGACACATGGCCTCCCTAGCTCAGCAAGGACAGATCCCTGGCAACTGTCCTAGAATGCTGTCTGTCGATGCTGTGCTTGTTCCTACCTAAGAGGAGATTTGAACAAGGATATTCTTATTGTTCATGCTCTGAGTCACTACACTACATCATTGACACAGTATAATTTGTCTATACAGTTACCTTTAAGCACCGGTATCTCCAGCATCTAGCAATTAGCATGAGGAAATGGCGAAACCAGTGTTAATATAAAACTGAATGTTGAACACAAATGATGAATTCTGGAGTTCTTAGGGGTTGTGTTTGGGAAAAGAGGTAAACTTCCCTGTTCCTCTAATCACAGTTGTAAAAACCTTGGGAAAGGGTACTAATTCATACGCTCAGCCTATGCTACTAGGAATAGTACAATAAGGGAGAAATGATAGTCCTTGGTGGTCTAGATGAGCAGTCAGTCTCTCACATAACTGAACACTGCCCTCTGGAGGGTCTACTATTTTATTCCTTCATGTTAAGCAAAATAAATATGTATAGTTACACAGATAACTTAGCTAATTTTCTGTATAAAATGAAAGCACGTGTCCTCTATTTATTATATGTATATGAATTTTAGATTATTTCCCCAACAAAACTGTTTATAAAACATTCATTTTAAAAATACCATGTCTTAAATGTTCGGAAGAAATATTTTCTTTAAGGTGAAACTCCAGTAGAAGAAGGAAGCATGGTTATGTGAGCAAGTGCATTTATTTTTCCTCCTCGAAATGAATGATTGTATAAATCATTCCATTTATCCCTTTCTTTCTTTTTTAGGCCCTAGCAGCTTAAACCATTCAGTCTGAAATGGAAAATTAAGTCCTAAAGCATGCTGATCTGTCATTATTAGGAAAATAAAATATGAATTAAAATCAATTATACAGCTTGATTTCCTTAGAAAAATTAATGTTTCCTTCAAATCCTAAAAGAAGTGCATTTACTTTGTGTGATATTCTGTGATGAAAATGGTCATTCAATCCCTGCCCCCCTCCTTGTAAGACACAAAAGCAGCTATTATTGAGAATAAAATGCAATGTCTGTTTTCTACAATAGGAAAAGAATTCAGAAGTGTTTGTATTGAAATGTTGATTGTTATCAATACAAAGTCATAAATTACTAAATCTAAGAAATTATGCAGTTATTTTAGAGCAAAGAAACTGCTTGTTGAAATAAATTGCCACACAATTATCTGTAAAATAAATTACTTCCACTCATTTTTCCCATGTTGTCATTTGTAACCAATGCGCCTTTTCCATAGACTATTTTTATAGTAGCATTTTTTTTCAAGGTCTAAAAAGTAATTACAAAGAAGCACTTATGGGAGGCAAATGTTTACAGCCATTTTTTTCATGCTAATTACACATAAGTTGTTGGAAACAGACACTTGACCACATTTCAAAGGCTTTCACTGTATTTTTTTAAAAAAAGATATGTAAAACCTCCCTTTCATGACATAAAGAGAGCGCTAATGGATGGGAAACACCTGAAAAATAACATCCAAAAGCTTGAAAATTTAAACCCCAAAATTTACGTCGACTGTATCAACTTTGGGCCCTGAGTAGAAAATGAAGTGCCAAGAACTTGAGGGTGCCAAGGAGGGTAGTATTAACCCACAATTTGCCTTTCCCCTTCCCACAAAGTCATATCACCTCCCTATATACTGTATGTATTATTATTTTTTTGTTATTCTTGCCTGGATGCTTTCCACCATTCTTTTCCCAGACCCCCTCAGTGGATAGAAGGTCAATCCTGCCTCCTTTTCTGCATCTCCAACAGCAGGTAACCATCTTCCACATTCCATCTGTTTTATTTAATTAGAGACCAATAGATGGCAATTAATCCAAGCCCTCAGACTGAGGGGCAGGGTTATAGTAACACTTTAATTACCTAGAAAGTCTACTATTAATCAAAGTGATGCTACTCTCTCCGAGGAAATGGAGAGCAATGCGCCTTTTCTTAGGATGACCTGTGGAACAAGAGAGAGAGAGAGAGAGGGTCTAAGAAAAGAATGTGAGGCTATCCTATTTGCCAGGGCAAGGTACCCTGACTAAATAAATTTGAAGATCTTCTTCTATCTAAGGGTCTCTGCTCCTGACTCTTCAACTACTCATTCAGTTAAAAAACTAGAATTACCAGTTAAGCTTTCCTTTTAAGGAAATAAATCAGTAATTATTTTCAAAGTGTTATTACTAAAAAAAAAAAAAAATTCAAGCACAGGACGAGGAAAAGAAAAGCCATCTAAGCTAGAACTGTTTATATCTTAAATTTCTCTCTAGTAAACAAAGAGGTCATTATTAAGACCAATCTTGATCTCTACCATCTCATGAAGTTTCCAGAAAAGTCTGCTTTTTGACAGGTGATATTGACACAAGAAACAGCCTCCTGGAATAGTTATGACCATTTGCAAAGCTTTGGGGAAGCCTACATACTGCTATACAAAACAAGAGACATGGTAGCACTAAGGTAATACATGGTCCTTGAAATAAACCCCCAGATCTACACACAGGCTTCGGGACGCCCTGAAGGTGCTGTAGGGCGCCCCGAAATCGATGATGTACACCCTACCTTAACCGTTCCAAGAAGAGGCGGAGGAGGAGGAGGAGGAGGAGGAGGAGGATGCCCCGCATTGGCCCTCGCGAGGACGGGATGAAGAATTGCCGCGCCCAGCGGCTTCACCGGGGAATCAGCTGCTGCCCACCTACCCGCCGGCCTCCTTTTGCCAGCAAAAGAGCCACCCAGGCCCACCTGGGTCGGAGAGCTCGGCGGAAGAAGCCGCCGCCGGCTTCCGCCCAGGTCATAGAGCCCAGGTCACCATCGATTTCGGGGCGCCCTAAAGCGCCTTCAGGGCGTCCCGAAGCCTGTGTGTGGATCTGCCCGGGGCCCATGCCTTCCTATTTTTGGTGACATTTTAACCCAGTAGTAAAGTTTGAAAATGAGAGTCCTAATAAGAAATGCATAAACAAGATTAGATTCTCATTTATCTGAGGGTGTTTGGGGGCAGCCAAAATGCTCAGATAAACAGACATTCAGGTAAGTGGAATCTCTTTTTTATGAGATTTAATTGCCATAGGGTTACACAAATAAGCCAAAGTGAATTTTGATAATTAAGGTTGTTTATTGAGAGTCTACTCTATGTGTGTTCTAAATGTTGCTACATATATTGATCCATACATTACCTGTTGTACAGAGTCATAGTTTCCATAAAGAGGATATGATCTGCAATGCTTTTATGTCGACTAGTTATTTACCAAGTCCCAGAGGATAAATAGGAAGGCTGGAGTTATTGTGACTGACTGTTTCAAAGAGAAAGAGGTTACATGACAGCCTGAAGCATCATGCTCCAAGCCAAGCTTATTATGCACTGCCCTCTTCTGTTGCATCAGGCATTTTAGTATGAAAACATTGCATTTCCATAAATTTGCCACATCTGGTGTGCCAGGTTGGGTTTTTCATGAAAGTATGCAAGAATGTGACAAATGTTGATTGAGTGGCTAAAATGAGTGACAATTTCTTTAGAAGTGCCTACACGCAGTAGTTTGCAGAAGCTTGAAAGGATCCAAAAGGTGTCAGTCAAAGACAGTAGTGGCTTGTGTTAATTTTAGATTCGTCAGGAGTTTAACATTTGCATGTTGCACATCCAGCCACTTCGATGTGAGCACAGAGTTAGAACATAAAGTTCCAGAAAGCAAAATGCTCCACTTTGACATCTTCTGAGAAACATGGAGTAATGAAGTAGGCCATAGGAAGAAAAGGTTAACTAGAAAGCCCATGTAAACGCACAGTTTACAATGTATTAATGAAAAGCACAACTGACAGGTTCATTTTTGATATAGTTATGCCATCATGGGGTTGTCTCCCCCCAATTTTCAGATAATACAGTGAAGCTTTCTTCTAAATGTGTCTCCATGTGATAAAATACTTATAACATTTTTGAAAACCATTGAAAATCAGTTTCTTTATTACTTGGTACAACCTGATAGCACAAGAAAAATGTGTAATCAGGAGGGGGAAAACCCTCCAAAACATCAAACAAAAACATCGGAGCCCCTTGTGGCGATTTTAACTTATCAAGAATGAATTTGAGAAGTGGACTTGGGTCATTAAAAGTTAAATAGTCAACATCCAGACCATCTTGAGAGGATGTTTACTGAAGCAGGGACCGTATTTGTGCAAGAGGGAGCAGACATAGGATTTTGCATAGGTGACCATATGGGTGATGTAGAACATACTGTATTTATGACAGCAGGGTGGGATCATGATGGTTCTTGTGCAATAGAAAATAGAAATTTATACTCAACAGGAGTGTGACATCCTTGGAGTCCATTGAGGAATCTTAACAATTCTCCTTGCCCTACCTCCAGTGGGATCACTATTACCAAATTAAATGTTTGTCTGTCCTAAAATATTCAAAACACCAATCACTGAATCCCCACCTACTGAGTCAAAGAGTGGTCAGATTCTTTTGTATTTTGGAATGTGTGGGAAAGGGAGTCCTAAGCACAGTACAAAAATATAACTTTTCCATTCAATATCTGCCCATCCTCCTGAAGGGTTAGGCACACTTTCTCAGTAACTTGACTGAGTGGTCCAAGGCATTAACGTGGAATGAGACATGAAGAGTTGTCAAGGAAATAAGCAGAGAAAGTTGTTTGTCCTAACTTGTAATATTTCCCTAATTGATCAAATAGGCTAGTAGGCTGTATTTTATGTAGCAGCAGAAATCCATATTGAGAGGTAATAATTGATGCAGAAATCAAAAGTCTGCTCATGTCCTCCAGGCAGAAGATACAGCATGGTATCTAGGAAGCATAGCTTCTGCTAACTCCAAACCAAAGACCCTTAACACAACTAATTGCCTGGTGATGTAATGGTATGACCTGTAGCTGGGTGTAACCAAGGTCAACCAGTGGCTGAAACATACGCTTTTGCTCCTCAGGTAGGAAGGCAGGTTGGGAGGTCTGGATGAAAGAAAGATCAGATTGTGGCTGGGTTCAGACAACACGATAACCAATGGTGGTTTAAATAGTTGAGGGTTGGTTATTTAACCCACCTTGGGTTCTCATGTTGTGTGGAGGGAGTTTTTTAACCAATGGTTGGTTATTTGGCTGAAATAACCAATGCAAATAACCAACGCTGTGCAGAGTTGGTTATTTGAACCATTATTGGTTATCATGTTGTGTGGAGGGCACCATTGGTTATTTCCTCAGTCACCGTTAGTTATTTTTTCAGCCACAAAGTCGCAAGGTAAGAACGGTCAAAGCAGTGGCTGCCACTCTAGTCCAGGTGGCAGGATAGATTTTCAGCAGCAATGGCTGATGGGATACTAGTGGGAGGCCTGAGGGGGAGAGAGGGCAGGGGATGAGTGAGTCAACTAAGTGTGGACTGAGTCAACTCAGTCAACTCAACACTGATCCTAATCCACACCATGGTTGATTATTATCATGCTGTGTGGGGAGTACCCCCTAGATAAACAACTGATGAGTTGATTATTACCCCACTGTTAACTATTATGTTGTCTGAACACAGCCACAGACTTGTAAATTAACTACATTTTAATTCTCTGTTGCAAGGAGTAGTATTAAACCTATAGAACTTAGCTATAACAAAAAAAATGTAACTCTGATTCATTGGTTCAGGTACTTTTGTAAATCCCAACACTTATTTTTCATAAGTGAATATGAAAATGTACCTGTCGTTCTTCATCTTCTGACCTAGAGTTATGTGAAAATTCCCATGAGAAATTTCACTAGGCTTATCAAAGCGCTTTCCCCTTCCTTTGAAATTCCTCAGAAGTTTCTCCTGAAGAAGTCCAAAATTCATCCAAGATTTTATTTTAGGTTAAATCCAATGGCAATCATGGAGTGTAGCAAAACTGTCTATACAAATTTCATGAGTCCTATCACTTTCAAGGCTTCCCTTGAAATTCCTGAGATGGTTCAACAATGGAGGAACACTGAATTTGTCTCTAATTTTACATTAGGCAAAATCAATACATCTTCCCTTTTTCAATTTGTTTAGAAGATCCACAGTTGCAAGTTATTTTTTCTTTTACAGCAGGAGTGGCTAGCTTCCAGGAGATGGAGGGTGCCATTGCCACCAGATCACCTCAGGGGCTGCCCCCGTGGCCCCACAAGGCTAAAATTTGGTGACATGGTGGCAGCAGTGAGGGAAAATAGCCACCTTTTAAAGGCCCAAAGTGGTGTTTGGATGCTGAAAGTAGCCAGTGTTGGCAGTTGCAGAGGGGGAAAGGGGACAATTTTAGTTTAAAGCAAAAATATTTATTTATTTATATTTCAATACCACCCAATAGCCAAAGCTCTCTGATCAGTTCACAACAATCAAAACCATAAAATACATGATGATGAAAATACAATATAAAAATTACGAAGTTAAAACCTTTAATATAAAAAATCACCATAATAACCAAATAGAAGCTAGCAGAAGTGTGAAGATTTAAAATACAGTACCAGATTTAAAAAAGAAACAGGAAAACTGAAAATAAACAATGCCTGAGAGGGACTGTAAAAAGCACAACATAGGCACCAGAGGGGGCTCTGGGAGAAGAACCACTGAAGATGATCTTAGGGTATCTGGGAAGAGACTGTCCTTTTTGCCACTG
This sequence comes from Elgaria multicarinata webbii, assembly GCF_023053635.1. Taxonomy (NCBI): domain Eukaryota; kingdom Metazoa; phylum Chordata; class Lepidosauria; order Squamata; family Anguidae; genus Elgaria; species Elgaria multicarinata. The sequence continues at coordinate 75,975,512 of NC_086176.1, forward strand.
CTGCTGCCACGCCCCTACATTTCAGCAGCAATTTCAGGGGTGCAGTGGTAGCAGAGGCAGTGCAGGGACACTAAGAAGGCTAAGGGGCTGTGTGAGGCCCATGGGTGGCATGTTGCCAACCCATTTTAGAAAGTGGTTTGATTAAGGTGACCATATGAAAAGGAGGACAGGGCTCCTGTATCTTTAACAGTTGTATTGAAAAGGGAATTTCAGCAGGTATCATTTTGTCTATATGGAGAACCTGGTGAAATTTCCTCTTCATCACAACAGTTAAAGCTGCAGGTACCCTACCCTCTTTTAATTCTGGTCACTCTAGTACAGCTCCTGCACTTTAAGTGTTGTGATGAAGAGGGAATTTCATGAGGTTCTCGATATATACAAATGACACCTGCTGAAATTCCCTTTTTTATGCAATTGTTAAAGATACAGGAGCCCTGTCCTCTTTTTCATATGGGCCACAGCTAGACCTCAGGTTTATCCTGAGATCATCCAGGGTTCGCCCCTGCCTGAGCACTGGATCCCCTGTGTGTCACCTAGATGAACAGGTTTGACCCCTGGATGATCCAGGGATAAACCTTAGGTCTAGCTATGGCCATAGTCACCCTAGGTTTGATAATAACAGCTACTATCACAGCAGACTCTTATCTCAACAGAAATCCGGTACCCACTCAGCTGGGATGGCTTTGGCAGGAAAACGGCCATTGCGGGTGTGAAGGTGCAGAATAAGGCACCTCATGTGATTGCCACATGTATACCATGTGAGGCAAGGGCGGGGCGAGCCTATAAAGGCCAGCCCTGACAAGCATCAGCCTATCACAGCACACTCTTATATCAACAGAAATGGAGGCCCTAGCCAACACAGTTAACAAATTTAGCATTTTGCAACTCTAGGTTCTTGCCTACCAGTCCTATCCAATCTAGCTCAAATTGTCATTTGTGTGGAAAGAGAAAGAGGTATTTTTTAAATAAGCTTTTTCTTGGAATATAATAATTTTGGCAATTTTCTATGGCTTGCCATAGTTTTGTTTTTTTTTTAAAAAAACTGCACATGAAGGCTACTAAGTTGTGTGACTTTACCATCCATTTCAATGGAGCAAGTCTGAACCTGTACATGTGCACATGTAGATCTGTTTTCTCCACTCAAATGAACGGGAAAGCCATTTTGGGCAGAGGAGCTCTAAGAATATTTTGGAGCAGCCATGCTTGAAAAATGTAGGTTCCAAGCAATGCAGGTTCCAAGAATTTGGAAAAGGTTCTCATTCATTCTGATGTACTGAACTGCACTGTAGGTAAATTAAAATGAATGACTAGCTTATTGAACTTGGGAGATAAGAGCCAAACTGAAGCAACTTAGAATGATGAAAGTGTCTTTGTGATGATGCACATTTCCCCCTATGACATTTTTCCCTTTTTTGTAAAAGTAAATAATAATAGAGGGGAACAGGAATGACTGAACAGTGCCCTAAATACATGGACATTGGGCTAATGAGGGTAAAGTAAGCAAAATGAAGGAATTTATTAAATTAGAAATGGAATGTAAATAAATAAATTGGGACCAAGCATTTACTTAGCCCAACGGTGTTGTTTACACACTGATTTGAGTGCAGTAAACATTTAATCAATAAAGCATCTACTTGGGAATAAGCCTCATTTAACCACACTGTTAAGCACATTACCACAGGGGTGAGATGTCTAGGGGCAATGCAATAGAGTTTAGTTTCCATTGAATGAGAGAGAAACGGAGATTTATGGTGTCTTTATCATTTGTTTTCTTTGCAAATACAGAAGCATAACTTAGTGGAAGCAAACAGAGTCCTACAGCAGGCAGCAAAACTACTAATCTTGTACCAAGAACAGTGTTGACCCTGTATCACTCCAAGCTGCTTCCAGACCAACTATATCGATGGCTTGTATCTAATTGACTCCCTATAATTTGGTTTGGTTACAGATTTTGATGGTGCCATTTTAGATTATTGATACAATAGATTCATTTTATTTATATAAAGTAAGAGCACATTTTATTCCTCTAATGACAATAATGTGTGGACCCATAACACAACCAATGGCAGTCATGGAGTGTAGCTTGACCCGGTTCAAATGACACCCAAAGCAATGGTGGTTAAGCATTTTGTGCTAAACATTATGGCTTAGCATGCTGTGTGAACTATGACTTAGCATGTCGTTTGGACCATTCCTAACCATAGTGGCTACATAACCATGGTTTAAATACACTCACTAACCATTTGCTGCAACAATGGGCCTGTTCAGATGACACACTAAGTCATGGCCTAATCATGACTTAGGCCTTTGCTAGATCAGCCTATATCCCCGGCTGATACCTGGGATCACCCCTGTGTGTCCAGATGATGCACAGGTGACCCCGAGCTCTGGCAGGGATCAACCCTGCCTGGTCCCAGGATATAGCCTACCCCTTTGGGCACGATTTTTCCTGTGGTCTCGAGCCTGAGACCCCGAGCATGTGGCCTGTTTTCACGGCTTTTCACGGCTCCGTGCAGTTACTCACGTGGTGCTGGGAGCCGCGCAAGGGGCGCAGGGTGGGTGGAGCGGGGAAACCCATTTTTTTTTAAAAAAAAAAAACCCAAAACCCTTACCTTGGCACACAAGCGTTTGTGCACTTCTTTCCTTTAAAAAAAATGGCAGACGTGATGGGTCTCTCCTTGAGCTTGTCGCGCCTGACATGTAGACTAGGGTGATATCCCGTGATACTTGCATCGCAGGCTCTGCCCTCCTCCATCGTGGACTTTCCAGTATGTCTGTGTGTCATCTGAACAGGCTCGTTTATCATGAGGAATTATAATTTATCACAAAGAGAATTATTAATCCCAAGCTTTAGAAGGATCAGTGTTGATGTACTGGTATTTCTATGTCCTTTGGGTAACTAGCACACTAGACTTTTCCAAGTACCATATTTCCGCTGCTTTCAGGAATGTGATAAAGCTCATTCCAATATTGCTTTGATAATTCCTGAGGACCTGTACACAGATTTCACATGCTATTGCAGTTTTTTACATCAAACGGTTGACACAATGTTTGCGTAATGGAGAATTGTAAAGTTTACTGCTGCAATCCTGTTCCTGTCAACTAATGTTCCTCCTCTGTTTGTTAGCTCTGTTTTCATTGCTACCTGAAACAATATAAAAGTCACTCATACAATGCAAAGGAGAAACGGTGATTGTTTACTCCATGGGGCTTGTCACTCTCCTTTGTGAACATAGCCACTATAGTCTATCAGGGAGCCAACGTTATTCACTGTGTCTTGTCAATAAAAAAGAATTGGGGATAACAAAACCCATTTCCCTTCCAAACTCCTGGCTGCCCTGATGCTTAAAGCCAATGATGTGTAGAAATTCTAACACACACACACACACACACACACACACACACACACTCATAACTCCTTGCCTGATATATGAGTAGGGAAAGTTTGACAGATCAGAACGATACCAGGCAGCCTAAAACATTTGGCACAACACACGTCTGGCATACAGAGACTGCCTGTCAAATGCCTATGACTCCATACAGCAGCTAGGGACCCTATGGAGTAGCAGATGGACTATTAAGGTAGTATTAATGTAGATGCCATCAGTTTTCAGTTCTGACTGGGACATACTCTTTAGAACTATGAGCAGCTGCTGCCATTTATTGTGACAGCTTCCTGCTAACTTTTGCCAACTGGCACAATCTGACTCTTTGTACCTGAGCTATTAAATGTGTGGCTTCCACCATTTTAGTCCTCCAGAGAACTCTTTTAATAATCCTCTAAAGGAAGAACTAGGCATTTATCACCAAAGTTAATGCAGGCACTGTATAGGCAGGGCTATTGTCCTTCCACGCGGCAGTATGTGTAACAGCTCTTGTGTAAATAATCAACATAAGCTTGGAATAAGAAGCTTGCATTGTATAGGCAATTGAAAGGATGTAACAAAAGAAAGCATTACACACCATGAATTCTCAGTATCTGAACATGTATCTGAAGTCACCAAGTGTACACAATGCAACACTCATCAGTGTAACCCTCCTGTAAATAGCAATCCTGTTCATCTGTACTGCTGATTATTTGTGACTGGTGGGTCCTCTTTGGATCATTTGTATAAATGCATCTGCACTGTATTGAATGTAACACTAGGAACTGAATTTAACTGAAGATAATGAATGCACCTTATGTAAACCCACTTGTTATCTGATCTCTAAAAGCCATTTCGCACAAGACACAGCAACAAACGAGATACCAACAAGGGAACACTCATCAGGAACCCACAGCCAATCCTAGCTCTCTGAGGGCCAAACTAGATGTGATGGTGACAGATTCATGTGTTGAAGTCCCAGTTGACTCCAAATTATGTTGAAAGAGGGATGTGAGTCCAGGTTTAATAAAGAGAACATGGCTGGGGCTTGGGAGTCTCCTGTGGGGATGGGCTTTTGATCCCGGTTAGCTACATGGGTTTGGCCTTGGAAAGTAGCTGCAGTTCAAATGGAAGGTGACAATGGTATCCACCCATTTCTCCATCTATTTACACAGGGGCTGCTTTCTGAAGCCATAACTCAGGTGCTGGAGGGGTAAAGCCCATGCCCTGCAGGGCATGAGGGTCTCCTTCAGGAGGTGGGGGTGCCCTCCAGCAGCCGTTCTCCCAGGTGTAGCTTTTGAATGCATGGGTAAGTCTGTTAAGCCTTCTCTGGCTCAGATTCTAATCTCAGCCAGAGACAAAATTGCAGGCTTACACTGCTAGTCTCTCATTTAAGGCAAATACTACTGAGCCCACAAAGATGGTTTCCAGGCCTGAGTCTGGCAAACTTTAGCAGTATCTCTTGATGCCATCTTGTGTGGGAAATATCATTAGTCAATAGTTAACACAACTATAGTGGCAAAGGCAATCAAAGGCCTTAGCTAGACCTACCTTTTGTTCCATGACGGAGGAGGGAAGATCTCGTGTTGTGATTAATGCGAAATCTCTCCTCTGTTTACACATAAAGTGCGATGACCTCAGGAAGAGAGGCATCACGCCCACCATTTACTTTTTATTTTTTAAAGAAGATGGAGTGCATGAACGGTCATGCACAAAAGTAAGGTGTTTTTTTTTTATTTTAACTTAATTTCCCTGCTCCCCCATCCTACCCCCGTTGCCGCGGGGATAGGGTGCGCAGCTCCCAGCTCCATGCGAGTAATCGCGTGGAGCCGGGTCAAGCCGCAGCAATGGGCCACACGTTCCACAGTCTCGGGCTCAGCCTGGGACCGTGGAAAAAGCAGGCCCAAAGTGGAGGGCTGTATCCCAGGGCAAGGGAGGGATCATCCCTCCCTGATCCCGGGATCCCCTGTGCATCATGTGGATGCACAGGGATGACCTCAGGGTTTGCCCCAGGATAAAGCCCGGTCTAGCTAAGGCCAAAGATTCAGTTTCTTTCTTTGCAATGTTGCCAGAACAAAACAAAACAAAACAAAACAAAAGTCACTTCAAAATAGTGTTTTGTGTGGATTGTCACTATTGGTATTATTGGGATGGGTGAAATATTTAATGATAAAAAAGAGTATTTTCCTTCATTCAATTCTTTCCTGCATTTCTCAGCTCCATATGTACTGTACTGTGTCAAATCCTGGGAAAACACACACACCATAATACTCTATGTATCTGATGAAGTAGGGTATAGTCTACGAAAGCTTATGAAAGAATATATGTTTAGCCTTGAAGGTACTACAAGACACTTTATTGTTTTTGCTGTTAATATGGACGAGATCTACACCAAGCAAGATACTGCACTATGAAAGTGGTATGTAAAAGGCAGGAGCCATACTACTGCTTTATAGCAGTATTGAAGTGCACAGACAACTGTTGGGGCCCATTGACACTCACCATATGCCACTTTCATATCACTTTCATAGTGCAATATCCTGCTTGGTGTAGATCTGGCCATAGTTTCTTTGAAGATGGAGGTGCCTTGTTGGACCATATGAGATGCAAGAAGAATCTTAAAGAAATATTTTAATGTTTAACATCAGTTATAAGAGCTGGTATCAGTCTTTGGGCTCCCTCTCCAGAGTCTCTATCAGACAAGTGTCCACTTGATGCATCTTGTCTCTACTGTGTATGCATGTAAATGAGTACACACACTAATGCAATGCATGAATAGCCATTTTACATGCTAGAGGGCTTATTTATATGAACATAGTGTAAGACCAAAAAAAGAAGTTACTATAGAATTATTGTCTTAATTTATTATTATTACATTTATACCATGCCTTTTTTCCTCTTGCAACAAGCCCAACGAAGTTGACATTGTCATCCTCCTCTCAATTTTATTTTCACAACAACCTTGTGAGATAGGTGAGGCTGAGACTCAGTGACAGTCCCAAAGTCACCCAGTGAGTTTCATTGCTAGGTGAAGACTAGACTCTGTGTCTCCCCATTCCTAGCCAATGCTCTAATCACTACACTACACTGGCTCCCATATTTATGTTTTATCTTTCCTCCAAAAACTAAAGAATTCTCATTTTCACTCTCACAACAATCCTGTGAGGTCTGTTGGGGTGACAGCTAGTGATTAGCTCAGTGAGAAATGCAAGGCATTTGCAGGTCCTTCTCAGGCAACAAAATGGAAACTTCCTGTCTGGAGCCTCACTCCAAATGGATGGCATTAGGTTCTTGGCTTATTAAGATGGATAGAGCTCCTCCCACAATCTTGGTAGTCAAATATGTGTGGCATATAATGCCACACCAATTACAGTTTGACCCATTTTCCATGCCAAATTGACTATATGGGGAAAACCAGATTTAAAAATTGGAAAGAAAATGTTCTTGTGGTGAACCTGGGCAGATAGAATGATTTTTACCTGGATCAATTATAGGATGTTGATTATGAACTTATGATATTTTCAGCTTTGTGGGATCAGTTTGAGTTGCCTGCTACAGCTGAATGGCAGTATTTGCAATTGCAACATTTGTAAGAATCTAGATTCGGCCCCACGGCTTTTACTGCCTTGGAGTCTCCTTCCATATTGGAAATACTTATTAAAGCTGACCAGGTATATCAACCCACTACCCATGTTTTTAAAGTACTTATTATCAGTGAATTAATATGATATATGAGGACTAAGCAGGAATGGAACAGGGAATTGCATGGCCTATTTTGTCTAATTTTGGTGTCGGTACCTGATATGTCTATGGACCTCCGGTTACTCTTGTTTTGGGTGTATTGGATGCTACAACATCTCTTTAATAAAGGTTTCCCTAACTTGGCTAATTGTTGGAGTTGTCATACAGTTAATGCTTCTTTTACTCATATGTCTTGGAAATGCCCAATAGTTGTCTCCTTTTGGAAGGAAGTCAACAGACAGATAAACCTTGTATTGGAAAGCTCTTTAAATATTTTCTGATGTACATGCTCTAATTATGTAACTGCTTCTTGGAATGTAACACAGGGTCAGCTTAAATTGATTTTTGGTGCCCTCTTGACTGCTAAAAGACTGATACCACAATATTCAAAAGATAAAAGCTCACTGCCTATAATGCAAGGAATTGAAGATCTAACCACACTAGCAGCATTTGAAAGAGTGGTAGTAGTTGTCATTCATGAATGGACTTCTATTTAGATATTTGTTCTGCCTTTACTGAAGTCTAGGTGTCATTTACTCCCTTTTCTTTCTTTCTTTTTTTTTAGATTGTTATAATATTTGAAACTGAGGCCTTTAAAGTATGTAGTTACACTTGTGGGGGTTTTGTTTGTTGTTTGTTTTGTCAAAACTTATAATAAAAATGATTTTTTTAAAGTTCATGTGCCTCAGTTTTGCATTTGTGTGTATGGGTTGCTGGCTGTTGGGGATTCAAAACACTGCTTTGCTTCTGTTGCCCCCCTTGGCTCCAACTCTGGTGATACCCCATGGCTCCACCTCCAATGACATGTCCTCTGCCCTAGGTATCAGATTGGCCACTGGCTGCTACTGCACAACTACCCATTGCCACTATGAGCAACGAACTCATAATTGAGCTGGAAGAGTCCTCTTGCTCTGTCATTGTACCGAAAGACAATAATGAACATGGCTACCAGCCTGACTGGTGCTCTCTAAGCCTTCACTGACACACCTGCACAACAATTTCATCAAAATATGCAAGGCTACCACTAGCAGAAGAAATTATTTTCTCCTCTTTCTTTGATCCAGCCAGACTTCTGGGGATGCATTACATCAGTATATTTTTTTATTGTGCCAAACAAGAAAGGCAACAGCAGAGTACAGCATACACTCTGACACACAATAAACATTCCAGGTCATCATTATAAAAATAGTTGGCAGACAGATTCATTACGCTGAGCTCATTCCTTTTCTTCTTCAGATCTTTCTGCAATATTACTAATAACGTGTGCATAAAACTCTATGTGCATAAAACTTCATAGAGCAGATTTCAGCTGCTTGAGATTGTATCTTCTGTGTAGACACTGAATGTCCTACCATATTTTTTGTTGTTGTCATTGTCATCGTTAAAGCTAAAAACACTTTAATGTAGATTCCTCTACTATTAAATGCCATGCCAACGGGTTACTGAAAGGGAACAAAATTGTCTTAAAAGGCAGGTGTGGATGTGGGGCTCCAAGAGAGCTAGGGCTGCCCACTTTTTTGTATGTAGTGCCGGGGAATTTTCCCCACATAGAATACCTTATGCACTGGAACATTCCTTGGAAGCAAGAACACGGCAGTCCATGTGTGTGCAAATTCTAATATACACGCAGTATTTCAATCCCTCTACAGAGTGTGGATTTGCTATGGATGAACTCTGTTTTTAAGTTTTATATGAAATGCACAGCTTTCCCATGTGTTTCACTTATTGTGTTGCACAGTAACAGATTAATCTAACATTACATATGAGATGTTGTGTTGTTGTTTTTTTATAATAATTTTTTTAATTCATTTTCAACACTATATAAACATAGATAAACATTTCCAAAATATAACTGAAACAAACACAATAAGAAAAAAAATACATCAAATATCTGCTGCATACATATTGAATAATTGTTGAGTACAAATATCAAAAACTATTACATATGCCTTATCACACTACAACATCTTCATTCTTAACATAAAAGTGCACCCCCCACCTCGGGATCATTCTTGAGTCCAAAATCTAATCATTTCTTCTGCTGGTGGTTTCCCACTTCCCTTAGTAAACACGAACACTAGGAACTGTTTCCAGATTCCTTCGAACTCATTTATTTTAGTTACGCCTTTTCTCCACTTAATATTGCATGTCAGTTTATCATTAATGGCTATGTCCCATACTACTTTATACCATTCCTCAATAGAATATTCCCCTTGGATCTTCCAGTTCCTAGCTATCATCAATCGTGCTGCAACCAACAAACTCGATATCAGCTCTATAGTTCCTTTTCCACACTTTATATCTTCAAATAGTGACAGCAATGCTATTTTTGGTGTTTGTTCTATTTTCATTCCCACTATTTCTTCAATTTCTGAAAACACCATCTTCCATAATCTTTGTACATATTTGCATTGCCACCACATATGTAAATACGTTCCTTTTTCCCCACATCCTCTCCAACAATTTGCTGAATGTTGATCACTTATCTTATTCAATCTAACCGGGGTTAGGTACCACCTCCATAAAATTTTAAAATAATTCTCCTTTATTCTTACTGATAAACTTCTCAACACTCTTTGTTTCCATAGTCCCTCCCAGCTCTGTCGCCCTATTTGTATCTTCAAATCTGATTCCCAAATCATTTTCTCTGTATTCTCTCTAAACTCCTTCTCTAACAATATTTTATATATTTCACTCATTAATCCTTTTGAAACTATACTACCTCCTTTTCCTTTCTCCTTACTTACTACTAATTCTTCAAACCTCGTCATCTTTCTGCACATTCTATTATCTTTAATCCACTTTTTATTCCATTGTTCTAATTGACCATATTCTAGCCAAGATAGCTTCTTCTCCTTTAACAAATTTTCCATATCTTCTCTTGTTTTAATATCTCTTACCCAATCCTTTAATTTTATTTTATTTTTCTCTTTTAATATTTTACATAATCTGCCCTTTAGATCCTCTGGGAAATTCTTTAACATTATTATCGGTGCTAAGGGAGAGTTGCTCGGAAGCAGCTTCCCTTTAAATTTACTCCAAATTTCCCATTGAGTCCTCAGGAGTGGATTATCTATACTTCCAACCCACTTTCTTCCTCCATCTTTAAAAAAAACATTCTCCAGATTCATCTCTACCTTACTTATGATTTTTTCTTCCATCCAATATAAATCTCCTACTCCCATAATTGCTTCTACAACATGTCTTAATCTATTTGCTACGTAGTATAATTTTATGTTTGGGAGACCCATTCCCCCCTTTTTTTGGCTTAGGTACCAATTATTTTTATTCACTTTTGCTCTCTTTTCTCCATTACAATATTTATTAATAATATTTTGCCAACTTTTTATCTCGGTTTCTGATATTTTTATAGGTAGCATCCTAAATACAAAATTAATTTTAGCTAATATCTTCATTTTTATCAAAGCTATTCTCCCAAACCAAGATAAATTTAATCTTTTATATTTTTCCAATTTCTCTAGTACCTCCTTCTTTAACCTCGTTAAATTTCCCTTTCTAAATTCTCTAGATTTTTTGTAATTTTAATTCCCAAATATTTAATCTCGTTCTTAACTTTCAATTCCATTCCCTTAAATTCCCAATCCTTTTCTTCCTTCTTAGTATAGTTAAACAACATCATCTCTGATTTAGACCAATTTATTTTTAACCCTGTAATTTCCTCAAATTCCCTCAACTGATATTTAATTCTTTCTAATTTTCTTAATGGATTCTTAATGGTCAATAAAGTATCATCCGCAAACATGTTTAGCTTTATTTCCCTTACCTCTCCAATTCCTTCTAATTCTTTATCCTCCCTTAGTGCCTTCGCCAAAACTTCCATAACCATTACAAAAAGGACCGGCGAGAGCGGACATCCTTGTCTTGTTCCTCTGGCTAGTCGTATCTTTTCAGTAAGTCCGTCATTTACCACCACTACCGCCGTATTTTGGGAATATAGCTGTTCTATTACATTTTTAAATTTATTTCCAAATCCCAATTTATCTATAATACTCTTTAGTGCCTGCCAGCTCACACAATCAAAAGCTTTAAAAATATCTAATGCCATAATACCTGCCTTAATATTTGCTTTTTTTATTACATTTATTACATTTAAAACTCTACCCACTAAATTATGCATATGTCTTCCTACCACAAACCCACATTGATCTGCTCCTATATATTCTGCCAAAAATTTATTTAGTCGTTTGGCCATAATAGATGTAAAAATTTTAGCATCCTGATTTATTAAAGAAATAGGTCTATAAGAATCGGGATTAGTCAAATCTTTATCTGGTTTTGGGATCAGAATTATCACTGAATGTTCCCATGATTCAGGTATCTTCTCTCCTGATAATATCCTATTATAAAGTTCCATTAATTTTGGAACTAAACAATCTTTGAAGACCTTATAATATTCTGGACCCAAACCATCTGCTCCTGGTGATTTACCCACTTTTAACTTATCAATAACCTCTTCAACTTCTCTTTGAGTTATTACTGACTCCATTAACTCCTTATATTCTGATTTTATTTCCTTCTTTATAAACCTTCCAATATACTCCTCCACCTTTTCTTGTTGAATTTCTTTACCCTTGTACAATTCCTGATAAAATTCCTGAAAAATTTTTATTTTAGCTTTCATTGCATGACAATAATTCCCTCGGCTATCTTTCAACGTTTCTATCCCATTCCTCCCTTTTTCTTTTTGTGTGAGCTTGGCAAGCAACCTCGAGTTCTTATCACTGTTTTCAAAATATTCCCTTTTCATATACATTAAATTCTTTTGAATCTCTTCTATATTTAAGTTTTCTAATTGTTTCTTCTTAGCTTGTATTTCCACTAATTTATATTTATCTTTACTTCGCCAATATCTTTCCTCCAAGTTTTTAATTTCTATCTCTAACTTTTCCTGTTCTGCACGTTGTTGTCTTTTTAAACTACATGTTTCTCTAATACAGATTCCTCTTGCTACAGCCTTCATGGTGTCCCAAATGACTGACCCAGCTGTTCCTCCTTTTTCATTAATTTCCCATGACTCCGACAGTTCCTTCCGAATTTTATCTACTATTTTATTGTATTTCAATATCTTTGTGTTCAACTTCCATCTATATGCCTCTTTATAATCTTTCTTAACTGTAAATTCTAAACTTAACAAGGCATGATCAGTTACTTTTATTACCCCCATTTCCATTTTACAAATCCTCGTTGCAAAGTCTTTTGAAACAAATATATGATCTATCCTGGAGTATGTATGATGAACTGGGGAAAAGTATGAGAATCCAGGCCTATTCCCGTTAAGTAAGCGCCACGAATCTAAATAATCATTTTCTTTTACTAATTTATTCAATATAGTCATATTGTTCCTCTTTTCAGCATTAGTGGGATTTGACCTGTCTCTTTTATTATCCATAACCATATTAAAATCCCCAGCTAATATAGCATACCCCTCCTTAAATTCTTCTATTTCTTTAAACAACTTTATAAAAAACTCTCTATGCCTCTCATTTGGGGCAAAAACATTAATCAAAGTATAGACCTTTCCCTCAATTTTACCTTTTAACATAAGATATCTACCCTTATCATCCTTTTTTACCTCTTCTAATGTAAACCCACTTTTTTTTGAAATCAAAGTGGCCACTCCATTTTTTTTTGATGTCCCTAATGACTTTTCATAATAGGCTAGCCACTTTAATTTTATCATATTCGAATTCTCGGAGCCTTGGTGTGTCTCTTGGATCATTATAATATCTGATCCCTCTTTATTAAGCATTTGTTCTATTCTCTTCCTTTTCACGACTGCCCCTAAACCTTTAACATTGAGTGTTGATACCTTTATCTTTTTATCCATAATCACCCTTTTGAAATCTCTTCCGATCCCTTGTGCTCAGCAGTTCAAACTTGCTTACATAAAAACACAAACTCCATACATAAAACCCCCACCCTCCTACCCCAATCCCTCCTCCCCTACCTTCCCCCCTCCCCACCCCCCCACTCTAATCCCCCCTCATATCCCCGTGAGTCTAGTACTCCAGCCATCTACTTTAAAGGGGGAGGGGGGAGGCAGTGCTGTGCCTGGCCGGCAGGTTTCTATATTAGCATTTTTATTTGCAATTATCTCCAAACATAATTAACAATTCTCTTACTCTCCAGATGTCCCAGCCTCATTCCCTCCCCCACCCACTCCAGCCCCATCTGCTTCCCCATCCAGACCCAGCCTCTTCAGCAAATCTTTACCTTGATCCAATGAGGTTACTCTGTGTTCCCTCCTCCCATATGTAAATCTTAAAAAAACCGGGTAACCCCATGCATAAGGAATTTTATTCTTCATTAATGTTTCCGTTATTGGTTTAAGACTACGTCTCCAATTTAATGTGCGTTGAGAAAGATCATTGTAAATTTGCACTGGTTTGCCTTTATATTATATCTGATTCTTAAATCTCAATTCTTTCATAATTTGCTCTTTTTTATAATAATTACCAAATTTCACCAAAATGTCTCTTGCCCCTTTGTGGTTTTGCCCCCCCACACGATGGACTCGATCCGGATCCAATCCGTCTATTGATATATCAGGCATCAGCTCCTTGAACCAGTTCACGATGATTTCTCTAAGATCTTCTCCCTGCGACTCCTTTAGCTGCTTTATTCAAAAAGTAGATCTACTAGATTAATCTTCCAAGGCAATCGATCACAGTACCCATTCTTTAAATTGTATATTAGTTGATTTCTCAAAAGCCTCTTATTTCTTCTGGTCCAAATCCGCTTTAGCCTCTATCTTTTTGATCTTATCCGAATTTTCCGCCTTTTTATCCGCTAAATACACAATTGATGTCTAAATTCACTCATATGCTGATCCATTTTTTTAAAATATAACAATGTTATTTTCAGCTATAATGGCCCTGATCTCCATCAACGAGGGAGGGTTACTACCACTTTCTCCTCCTTCAGTCATATTTTTTTCTTTATTTGGTATTGTATCCAAAGGGACTGGGTCTTTATCTTCCTCCTCTTGCTCAACTCCAGGGGCTGTCCTTTCCAGGAGGGAGAGGTATGCCAAATTATGATTTGAAAGTTCCTTTTTTTATGATTTGAAGGTTTCTTATTTTTTTTTCTTTTTTCTTTTTCTTTTTCTTTTTTTGTATATTAAGCTTTGCCCAACTTTTGATCTTTCTTTTAACGTTAGGCATGGGACTCTTCTGGGTAGGGCATAAATCTTAGAGTGTAACTCACTTCCTTAGCAACTTATGCTGGCTTCTCTGTTATATATCAAACACTTTTTCCTTCTTCATGAGGGGGGGGGAATATCCAGTTCACAACAGCATTCACTAGAGGGGATCAGTTTAATCATTCGCAGCCTCTCAGCTTCCCACATCTCCCCCACCGAATGCCGAATGCAGCTTCTTCCACCTTCTCTCCCCCCCTTCTCACCACGCCAATAAATCCAATCAACAACTTCCACCTTACAAAGCCAGCATTTCAATCATTCCCATGTGAGATAAGAATGAAAGGTTATAACACAAATCAATGTCCAGCAAGCATAAATTCCTTCTTTTTAAACTGCGTCAGTGTTTGCTCTTTACTTTCGGTTTCGATAGTGTTGCCGTTTACACAGACATTGTATTAAACATCAATCATCTCACCTCCCTTCTTCAAATCTCTCCACTTTTCCAGCTCCTGTGACTTTTATAATCATTTTCTGTCGTTTGCTCAAAGATTTATGCCCATTAGAAGAGAGATAATTGCTTTTTCCGGCAAACGCCGCTTAGAGCCTCAGAAGAAACCCGCCATTGCTCAGGCGGCCAGCTCCGCCCCCCCGATGTTGTGTTAACCTCTTCAGCTCCAGTGGTGCAGCACCACAGGGTTCAAGTCCGGGGTCCTCCAGTCTGGGACAACTCTGAGATGGCCTCAAGAAGAAGAAACTCCTCCCCCTCTCTTGCTGACCCACTACTAAAAGGAAGTGCCACAGCAGCCAGCTGTTCAACACTGCAGCCCATGCACTGCACCATGAACATGTGCGGCTTTTTTTTTCTTTGTTAGTTTTGAGTAGCAAAGAGATGAGCCAATCAGACACTTCCTTGGAAGAACATGGCTAATGAAGGCACAGGAGCAGCAAAAGGAGAGACTGCTCACTGCTCCTGTTTACTCATTGGACCAACCTTAGGGTGTTTTAATTTTTTTAAGAGCTGGGGCCACATGCGTGTACTGTATAGACCTATCTATCTAAAATGGATCAAGAGTTTCATAACCCCTCATACAGAGATTAAAGAATGTCATTCATCCAAGCTATAGCTTTTCTTCAAAATGGATAGTATCCAACAGTGCCCTACCACTGGCAGCATACTCCAATGGTTCTCGATGGGTGTAGGTCCCCTATTACCAGTTTCACCTTCCAGAAACTTGTATTTCTGGTCATTTGGGGGCTTGACCCAGAAGTGCTACATCACTACTTCTGGTGATAGGGTCACTTTGGATCCTACCTTATCAACCCAATCAGTGCCACTTTTCAGTCCTGTAGAGTCATAGAACTACTAGATGTGTTTTATTTAATGATGTGTTTACACCAATGCTTCACTCTTGTCTATTTTTTATTGTATTTATTTGACACCTGAGGTTCCACACCTCTGCCATAGCAGCACATACCTCCCCTTGTAGCAGGTTCTTCAGTAAATGCATTTCTGTGAGTCGGAGGTTAGGAGTGGTGGCAAAGACCTGTGGTAGCCAACAGAAAGGGCAGTAAAAGTCCTGTGCGAAGGATGATAATAATACCATTCTGGGATAAATGCAGCTCCCATTGCTTTGAGATGGTTTTGTCTCTAGTGCACAAGAGCTGAGCAACATTGGAAAGGCAGGCACAAGTGTAAGCCTATGACAAGGGTGGGTAACCTCAGGCCCACAGGCCCAAACTGGCCCTTCCAGCATCCCAGGCTGGCCCACTGAGGCTTTCCAGATGGTCACGCCCCCTTACCCTTGCCACACCCCCTTTCAAAGCTAACAAAAAGATTTAGAAAGGGGCCACAGCTGCCAATTGTTTGCTGGTTTCCCAACTTTGCCACTGCTCCCTCCCATTTTAAAAGGTTAAGAGGGTTCTCCTAAGGCTTAGGGACTAGCAGCATAATGATGGTGATGATGATGATGATGATGATGATGATGATGATGATGATGATGATGATTACAATTACATCTCTACACTGCCCAATAATCAAAGGTCTCTGGGCAGTTCACAACAATTCACAAGATAAAAATACAGCATCAAGATTTAAATATACAAAATTTAAAACAATTTAAACAGCTAAGAACAATTTCAGTAAAATACAGACCTATTCAGAGTGTCATCAGATGAAGTGGGGGGGGATCTAATTTTCCTACCATCACTCTGACTCCTGCTGCTGTCCCACAATAGGGATGAACAGCTTCCTCTTTCCTCACACAGGGAAGAAAGAAACAGCAAGCAATGACCACATGGCCCATTCAGTTTCATTCTGCTTCTCCTGCACACAGCAGGAAATGGCAGAAAGTTCCGTTACAGCAAAAAAAAGTAAGGGGGAAAAAGTGGATTTTCCAGTTCTTTTTTTTTGTGACAGAAAAAAGAGCAGAAGGAGCGGGGGACACGTGGGAGGTATTTGGCGTCGAGAAAAGGACCCGCAAAAAACATGAGTGGCCAGTAACTAGCGTGCTATGCACCCATCATATGCCATTAAATGCCTGGGAGTAGAGGACAGTCTCAGGCCATAGCTAGACCTAAGGTTTATCCCTGGATCATCCAGAGGTCAAACCTGTTCATCTAGGTGACACACAGGGGATCCAGTGCTCAGCCAGGGGCGAACCCTGGATGATCCCAGGATAAACCTTAGGTCTAGCTATAGCCTCAATCTGGTGCTGAAAAGATGAGAGCATTGGTGCCAACCTAAAATTAGTATTATTATTTATTTCTATAGCACCATCTATGTACATGGTGCTGTACAGCGTAAAACAGTAAATAGCAAGACCCTGCCTGTGTTATTGTTGTTGTTGTGTGGTTTGAGCTCCTCCCCTTTGCCTTTGGCCCCTCCCATGCCTAGAAGGCAGTCCCCAAGACCTTCACCAAAATGGAATTCAGCCCTCAAGCAAAAAGAGTCTCCTCGCCCCTGTTCTAGGATTTCCATTTGATAATCCAGCTTTTGTCCAGGCGCTGCACAGACTCCGATGCCGATGCCACGTATGGCACCTAAGCTAAAGATATAGAAAGCAAAGGCATTTATAAGGCTTCTCAGGCAGTTTCTGTCATAGGACAGCTATAACGCTATTGTGTAAATCAACAACCCTATTAAGTGCATGCTGCAGTTTAAGAACATTAGAATTAGGATCTATCAACTGAAAGATGGAAAGTAATAAATCTGCTCCCTAGAAGGGAGAAGGGCACACATTAGGCTGCTGCTCTTAATCACGCTTTCTTTGTCACAAGCTAATATTTAAATAAAAACCAGTGTCACATCATCTATTTATTTAAATTTATTCAGCGCCTATTGTAGCTCCAGGTGAGTTAGGATAATTAAATATACAAACTAACAAATGTACAACATGTTAAGCAAACAGTCGTTGCAGATGCATAGTTATAATTATCCACTGTAATAACCCCCTTAAACACAACTGTGCATACCAAATTCAACATCAAGTATTTGGGAGAGAGGGAGGCTGTTTTTTGCATTTTGTATACAAGTCAACCAAGCAGGTGCCAAAGGAACTCCACGAAGAGTCTGTGGTATTGCTGACATCGGTCCAGGCAAATTTCTCTCTCCATTGCAGTTTCTTTCTGAAAAAAGTAGGATATAAGTTAAAAATAAATACATAAAATAAATAGAAACCAGGGGGAGACTGGGAAGCTACCATCTGCCTGAATCCTTTCCATGTGTTTCAGAATAATCTGGAAATGGTGAGAAATAAAAGGTTTCTATAGGCATACCTACACTACTAACATGCATTACACTACAACTGCCATGGCTTCTCACAAAATCATAGGAACTGCAGTTTGGTAAAGTGCTGAGAATTTTCTGTTAGAGATTGTAGCTCCTGAGAGTGACAACCACCAGGATTCTGAGGGAAAGGCAAAGATACTATTAAGCCAATCTAAAGATGCAATCATATACACACTTGTATCTGGAAGTAAGCTCCATTGAAAACAATGGGACTTCCTTCTGAATAGACATAGATCAAATTACACTATAAATCCATTGTGTAGAAATGCCATACAAGACCCAATAAATTCCAGTCTCTAAAAAATTCAATTTTTGTAATATCTAATCCTAGTTTGGATGAAGATTATATTTTTGAAACCATATACAATTTATATGATCTGAAGAGAAACCAGAGCATAATTTTAGCTATAGCTAAAGCCAATTTATAGACAATATTGTTGCATGTTGTACATGAAGCTAGTACTTTTAATGACAACTTTTCAAAGTGCACACAGGGGGAAAGTTGTGCTTCTTGCTGAAACTATTATTAGGAGCCTTTTGAGAGAATGGCCTTCTGGCCTCTTTGGGTCAGGGCTGAGAGGCTTGCTGTCGATGCAGCAATAGATAAATGGCACAGCTGTTGCCCCTGTTCCACTGACAGAGAATCCAGCAGATTTCCTTTCTTAGAAACCACCATCCAGTTGCTCTAACAATTAAGTAGTCTACTTGAAAAAGCTTGAAATCAAGTTGCAAAGCAGCGGGAGCAGGAGCATTACACCTTGGTAGATGCTTCACATTAGGACCTGTTGCTCCTTCTATAAAGATAGTTTATCATCAGGCTTTCACAAATAAGCTTGCCACACTCACAATGGAAAGTGTGGTGCCATCCTCTGGTGAGTAGCTGCACACACACACACACACTGACCTTTTGACGTGGGACTTGAAACTACTCTTATTGGTTTGGACTGCACAGACAGCCAAAAACCATGGACCCTTATTTATAGTTGGTCCAGCCTAGAGGCCATTTCTACACCTGACTTTTTCCCCGGGATCATCCCTGTGCATGCAAATGACACGCAAGGGATCCCGGGAGCAGGCAGGGATGATCCCTCCATTTTCCTGGGATAATCCTTAGGTGTAGAAAGGGCCTAGGACACAGGGTCATCCTATGAAGTTGGTTGGTGGAAAATTCAGGACAGATAACAGGAAGTACTTCTTCACACAGCACATAGTTAAACTATGGAATTCACTACCACAAGATGTAGTGATGGCCACCAATTTAGATGACTTTAAAAGGGGGTTAAATAAATTCCTGGAAGAGAAGGTTATGGATGGCTACTAGTCCTGATAGCTAAATCCTATCTAGATGCTATCTCCAGTAACAGAGGCAATATGCCTGTGTGCACCAGTTGCTGGAGAACATTGGAGAGAGGGTGTTGTTGCACTTGTATCCTGCTTGTGGGTTTCCCCTGGGCAGCTGTTTGGCCACTGTGTGAACAGTATGCTGCCCTAACAGACCCTTGGTCTGATTCAGCTTGGCCCTCCTTAAGACATCTTGCCACTGAAATCAATGAAACCCACCAAGATGTAGAGCTATGCAGGAACCCATCCAATTGTTGCCTATCAATTTATTTATTTATTTATTTACAATATTTATATACTTCCCCCACATTCAAAATTTCAGAGCAGTGTACAAGATAAAATAAAAATAAAACAAAATAAAAGCACATTAAAATGGATTTTTTAAGGAAGCAAAATTAAAAGTGAACCATGGCTGGTCAGCAAGGGAAGGCTTCCCAGAACAATGACTTTTTCAGGCAGCATCAAAAGAAATACAAAGTTGGTGCCTGCTTGACCTCCAGAGGCAGGAATTCCATAGGAAGGGGGCTACCACACTGAAGGTTCTTCTCCTGGTGGACTCCAATCGGAGAATGGGTCTATGTGGAACCACCAGGAGCAGTTATCCAAAGTAAGTGCTAAGCTAAGTATACCTCTTTTCCGCCGTCCTTCTGAAATATTTGAATATGGGGAAGCTTTCAAAGGTTCACCATTGCTTTAAGGAATACCTGCTTTGGCTCATCAACGTGCATAGTTTAGTACTTTCAAAAGCATATAAACTAAACATGAATAATTAGAAAGGTGGCAGTTATGACTAGATTTGAAATCCATTTCCTTAGCCCTAGTACAACCACTACATATCTTGGCTACTTTCATATGAACCTGCCCCATCAATTGAGGTCACCGTCAAAGGCTCTTTGTGCATCCCCCACCTTTAAACCTTAGGCAGATGGCCACAAGAGCAAGGGTGTTTTCTGCAATGGTGCTTAAGTTCTGAAAATCTCTTCCTAGGCCATTTCACTGGTGCTTTCATTGGTCTTTTAGATGCCAGGCAAGCTCTATCCGGTTCTTATGGGGGTTGAATGATACCTAAGCTCTCTTTACTGATTTTAACTGCTGCTCTCATAATATAGTTTGTTGCTGTTTTCTTTTCTGATTTTCCTTAAAATAAACTACCTTGATGACTTCTTTTGAAAAGTACGTTATAAATCCTGTATTCATTTGTTCAGATTCATGCCCATTTCCCATCGTTACTTCAAGTAGAATTCCGTTTTTGTATTTTGTCATCAGATCTAGTTGTTGTCAAATATATTTTTAAAAAATATTTTTTATTAAACTTAAACAAAAATCAGTACAATAACAAAACAAAACAACAAAATTTACAAATTAAAATCATAATACATAGAATTGAATAACCTTATAACATTTCTAATTTAATATTTTGACATCATCCCAGAACATAAAGTGCACCCCCCCCACCCCAGGATCTATTCCTGTTTCCAAAATCTCATTGTTTCTTCTGGAGGTGGTTTTCCACTCCCCTTAGATAATGTATATTCTAGGAACTGATTCCAAATTCCCTCAAAATCATTCATTTTTGTTATCCCTCTTCTTACTTTTATATTACATGTCAATTTATCATTTATAGCAATATCCCAAATCTCTTTATACCAATCTTCGACATGATAATCTCCTTGTACCTTCCAGTTCCTAGATATGATCAACCTTGCTGCTGTCAGCAAATTCGTTATCAGTTCTTTTGTTTCTTTATTACACTTTAATTCTCCATATAATGATAGCAATGCCACCATAGGTGTCTCTTCAATCTCCATTCCAACAATGTCTTTTATCTCTTTAAACACCATTTTCCACAATTTTTGAACAAATTCACATTCCCACCACATATGTAAATATGTTCCTTTTTTTTTGACATCCTCTCCAGCAATTTGCTGAGTTCAGCTTGTTCATTCTATTTAATCTCACCGGGGTTAGATACCACCTCCATACAATCTTATAGTAATTCTCTTTTATTCTCACTGACATGTTTCTCAACACTCTTTGTCTCCATATTTCCTCCCAACTCTGTTGCCCTATTTGTACCTTCAGATCAGTTTCCCACACCATCTTGCCCATATTTTCTGACTCCCCCTTCCCAACCAATATTCTATATATTTCACTCGTTAAACCTTTTATCATTTTATTTTCTCCCTTCTCAACTTCTCTCCTTAAAATCAATTCCTCAAATTTCGTCATTTCTCTACACTCTCCATTGTCCTTTAACCATTTCTTCATCCATTGTTCTAATTGATAATAATTTAACCATGATAAATTCTTCTCCTTTAGTGCCTCTTCTAATTCTTCTTGAGTGTTCATCCTTCTTAACCAACTTTTTAGCTTCATTATATCCCTCTCTATTAAAATTTCCCCCAATTTATCTTTTAGGTTCCCTGGAAAGTTTCCTAACATTATCACTGGTGTTATTGGGGAAATACTTGGAAGTAAATCCTTTTTATATACACGCCATATTTCCCAGTGATTTTTTAGAAGGGGGTTCCCTATTTCTTCCCCCCATTTTTTATTATATTCTCTAAAAATATATTTTCCAATTTCCAATCTTTGTCCATTCCTTTTCTACCCTCCAACCAACTTAAGTCTCCTACTCCTAACATACTTTCTACTATATGCCTTAGTCAATTAGCTACGTAATATAATTTTATATTTGGGAGTCCTAATCCTCCCTTTTGTGTGTGTTAAATACCACCTTTTTTATTTAATCTCGCTTTCCTATCCCGTTACAAAAATTATTTAAAATATTTTGCTAACTTTTTATCTCTTTTTCAGATATTCTGATTGGTAACATTCTAAATACAAAATTTACCTTTGGTAATATCTTCATTTTTACTAAAGCTATTCTTCCAAACCACGATAAATTTAATCCTTTATATTTTTCTAATTTATCTATAACTTCCTTTTTCAAATTGTTTAAGTTCTCCTTTTCTAAATCCTCTAAATTTTTTGTAATTTTAATTCCCAAATATTTAATCATTTCTTTAATTTTCATATTCTTCTCTTTACTTTCCCAATCTTTCCCTTCCTTTTTGGTATAATTATATACCAAAATATATTCCAAATATATTTCTGATGCACTCATGAATAGGTCCAGTATGGCTGTAAAGGTAAGCTGCAATGAGATAAATTTTAGTGTTGCTAGATCCTATCGGATGACCTATCAGAGTGAAAGGAATTCCACAGCCAATAGTGGGCCTTCCTGGCAACAACGAAAGATTTTGACTCCTAACTAGTTATTCTAAGGGTCTTCTAACTCATGTCTTCCTCCACATATCTCCATAGTAATGTGAAGTATAAGAACTGCATGTTATCAAATTTAGCATTCCCCTGGCCCCTGCATGTAGTCACCAATCAAATGGAGTAGAGGCCAGGAAATGCCAGATGTGATGACATCTCTTAATGTATTTCTATTATTCTGCATGGGGATGATGCCGGATTGTGGCAGTCACACTCCCCTATAATATTTACTTGGTCTGATGAGACTCTCTGCTTTGACTTTATTATGTTTCAAGACCTCATGATAACAAAGAGAAGTTTAAAAATCATGTGTCTGAAGTTGCCTGATGACAACTCATGACTTTTAGGTCTTATGCAACACCTCTCCTTCCTCCTTGCTCACTGCTGCTCTTAGACCTTATTTTTTCGGCTAGCACACAACCTGCACTGCTCTTCCCCAATCTAGGGATGTATGAGAAATTCATTTCAGATGATGATGATGATGATTAATCCATTTTGCACCTCCCGGATTGAACATTGAACTTGCAATGTGACTCATGGAGCCCCAAAATGAGTCCAACAACATGCAGGCATTTGAAAAATGCATATGTAAGAATTTGTACTGTTGAAAAATGCACACAAATAAGCTCACAGCAATAGGAGAAGATGTACATTTCAAAGATGGATGTGTACATTTGGAAAAATACACATAAAAATATGCATGGATATTGATGCAAAAAGAAGGAAAAAATGAAGCTTGCAATCTGATGTGGACCTAAGTCAAAATGAGCTTTTAGGTGGAACTCGATTTGAGGAGCTCGATTTTTGCTGATTGGCCCATCCCAATCTATACCATTGCAGCCCATCCTAGAATTTCTAGTTCTGAGTCCAGAATCTGGACTCTTTTTACTGTGGTAAACACATCCCAACCTTTACCTACACTTAAAAATAAAATTAATCCTTCTTTGTTAAAGTATGTTAATTATAAGCTGGTTCTTAATCATTGTTTACCCCCAAATCTTTATTTCATCTGGTATTGGGTT
The DNA here is from genome assembly GCF_023053635.1 of Elgaria multicarinata webbii. Lineage (NCBI taxonomy): Eukaryota > Metazoa > Chordata > Lepidosauria > Squamata > Anguidae > Elgaria > Elgaria multicarinata. Next base: position 75,999,212 of record NC_086176.1, read on the forward strand.
GCCATTTCAGGATGATTTCTTTGGATGGTAAACATGATGATGGATGTCATACAGCCTGCTGCAGTAGGCAAAATTTGTATTTCAGCTAGAAGACAAGCAACCCAAACCGATAGCATGAAAGATTGTTCTATGATCATGGACAACATCTTGTGACAACGTCAGCTATCACAAACTGGCTATATTTCATGCTACAACCATTCTGCCTGCCCTGCACATCAAGCTCCCCGCATCCTGTCGTTGTCAGCCAGACATTATCTTCCAAAAACGAAGCATAAAGCAACAAGAGGGATGGTAGTATTTTGTGGCACACGTCTCTGAAGGAAAAAAGGCATGTCACCTGCCTGCGGTTCAGCGGCAGGAGGCCACCAAGCTGTGCCACGTCAATGCTAGCTTGCAATATCTCACTGTTCAAAGCAGGCTCATGACACACCTGCCTTTCACTTCAAAGACATGCATGTCACCTGGCAATATATACGTTGGAACACTCTGGATCAGAAATTCAGATTTGGGAGTTTTCCTCCTTCTCATACAGGGAGCTGCTAAAATGCTAAAAATGATTTCAATTCCACTCAGCCACCAAAACAACTTACTTTCCAAAGGTGATGATAATTGCATTGGCTCTTAAGACTGTCTATTGTATAATGTGAGTGTGTGTAATGTTATATATGTGTCTGTCTAATATTATCTCTCTCTTTATCTGTCTACACACACACACACACACACACACACACACACACACACACACACACCAAGAGAGAGAGAGGAGTGTAACAGTGTCTCTCAATCGCTAGAGTTATTCAGTACACTCATATCTCTGTGCAAGCCAGTCAATGGATGAGCTTGGCTCAGTCACTTCCTTACATTCCATGGAGTAAAGGTGGAATGCAAGTCTGATAGATAATATTCATGCATGGAGAGAGCACTCCTATGGGCCCTAGAAAGCGTCGGCAGGGTGGGGGATAGGATATTTTGGATTCCAAGCACCAAGGTCATAGATAGTGCTATGACCTTGGAGCTGGGAATTGGAGCTCCCTGGTCCCTCCCCCTTGTAGTCACACCCCTCAATGAGCTAGCAAGGAGGGGAAGAGACTGGAGTGGGCAGCTTATGAAGAATCCTCCAGCTGCCCCAGCCTCCTTCTCTCCCACGCTGCAGAGCCCCAGCTAGATGGGCAAAATCGGCCATCTAGCAAAAATGCAGACCGCAGGAAGCCGGGAGGCAAAGAATGTTTCCACTGCTCCTCCTGCTCTGCCTAGGATTCCCATCAGCCTCCATGTTCAGAGACTGATGGGAATCCCGATGGGGTGGCTCCCTGAATTGAATTTGACGGTGTTTTAGTTCTTTTTTCCAAATCTGAGCCAGATCCATATTGATGGCATTCCTCTTTTTTGATAATGTAACTCTATGATCAACAGTTTAAGAAGGGATGAGAGTGTTATGGAGCTCTTGTGAGTGGGCCAGCCAGGAATGCAAACTTTGTGGTAAAGTATAGGAGCCAGCAAGATTTTTAAGAAACTCACTTCCTGTCCAGATGACAGTTAACATGAGGCTCAGATAGGTGCAAAGGTAACCTCTGGTGAACCTAAATAAATTGATATCCTGAGTACATCAGTGGAGCTCTTGACCAGATACAAAAGAAGGCAGGGCTCCTGAAACTTTAACTGTTGTGATGAAGAGGGAATTTTACCAGGTGCTGCATGCATACAAATGACACCTGCTGAAATTCCTTGCTCTATCCAACTGTTAAAGATACAGGAGCCGTGTCCTCCTTTCCAGGTGGTCACCTTATCCCAGACCCAGCTGGGTGCTCATGACAACCCTACTTTTAAGAGCTAACCATTCAAAGCTCTGGGCTTAGATAGAGGAATATGAGAGTTTCGGTTTCTCTCGCTTGTGAATTTTTAAAACTCAAGTCCTTTCCATGCCATTTATGAAGAAATGTATGAATTTGGATAAGTTTGTATAAACACACACACACAAACGAACTGAAGGAAATCCTCACCCATCTCTATCTGTGGATACAGACTGATGAACATAAAGTGGCTTGAAGATGGGAAGCAGTGGAATCCCACTTCCTTTCCCTACAAGCCTGCAAGAAGACCACATGAAAAGGGCTTCAGATGTAAAAGCCATCATATGAGCAGAGAAGCCTAGCATGTCCCACCACTCAGGTTTACTGCCTCCATCCATAAATATACTAATATCATGTGGCAGAAGTGATCTCTCTTAGAGAACAGCCATCTTCCCAAAGACAACACCTTCCATGTTTTTACAGGAGCCATATCCAGAGATGTGGTTTTGCAATGCTGAAACCTGGAACACTCAGAAATGGTAGCTGTTCTCATCCTCCTTCCCCACCCAATATTTCAGATTCTGGTTTTGAGGATAACATGTACTGGCTGGAAATGCCTCTATCCCATCATCTGTATACTTGTATTGTTCATACAAATGAAGAGGCAAAACCCCAAACAGGCATGTGAATCAAATCCAGCACTTATTTTCAATGACACACTTTTAGCTTGAATTGTTAAGAGTACTGTAAACTGCTCAACGCATCAAGAGAATATTATTTTCCTGAGATCCTAGCCTATGTGTTTTGCCTCAATCAATTCTTCAGCAGTTTATGACTGAAAACGATTAGGCGCTGCAGTTAATTAGTCTAACTTTTTCTTCAAGGCATACTTCTATGGATCCAGCTGAAACAAATAGATTCACCAAGAGAAATGGGCAATGTCTTCTCATGCCGTATTTCCCAAAACACTTAGTTTCCTGTTGCAAATCATTAAACCGTCAAACAGATGCATTTTGTTTTCCACTTGCACACACGTGCAGGCAATTTTTCTTGAAGGGCAAAAATAACATTAATTTTGGATCCAATAAGAATTTATCAAGAGCCCGTCACTGCATACATTTCTACGTCACCCTTTAACGGATGCAGAACATCTGTCATGTCATTTGCAACGACTCTCACACAATAACGAGCACAACATTTTGGATAGGAAAGAAGGTTTAAAGTTCACACTGTGAACAAGGCAGTGATGGATTATTAATTGAAGGCAACAGAGTATGCCCTGCAGATGACAAGGTGAGTGCCCTGTAATTATTAAATTTAGAAAAGAGCAGGAACAAGGTCTTCTCCTGGCTTTGAGACAAAGTTGAAGGCGAAGTTCTGTCTTTCTTACTCTTTCTTTCTTCCATTCATCCTTTCTTTTTGTTCCAGATCAAAATGTAAAACAAATGTACTTTAGAATTGTGGTTGTTGTTGTTGTTTTCCTGGCACCTCTCCATAGCCAATTCCATTCATGCAGAAAAGGGATGAAATTCCATCATTCGAGCATGACATCTCAAAATTCAAACTTAATGAGAGCTTTGGCAGCTTCTGTCGAAGGCAGACAGTGATTAACAAAACACTTCAGAGTACAAGGCACAGCAGTGCTCAAAGAAAACAGTGATGATCTCCACTTAATTGTAGAAAAGCCCAAAGCATCTGCCAGCAGAGGAGAGCTGGAACCATAAGGAGCTATTGCTCAGATAGACTGTCATCTCCAGAGATCAACAACCATATGCTCAGCTCAAGCTCAAACTCCAAAGAAGTTAATTTTCTGACAAAATACAGGGATAAATATGACATTCAAACAAGTGTGCTCACTCATCCTGAACACACGTTCATCTGCACGGATCGGATTTATGCATCGTTTAAGCACAAGCAAATATAATTTGTTTTGAACACAAACATTGCTGTATGAGCACAGGTATAATTAATCTTTGTCCGCTCCTTACGGTCTTGTGTTCTCCTGGCTAACCATGCTTACAGTAAACTTTTGATGAATGGAACTGTTCACTTGTTGCATTACACATAAAGTATCCGATATAAAGATACAGCACCTTTCCTTTCTAGCCTCTTGCAGCTACTTCAACCTAACCCAAATAGAAATCTACATCCCATTACTTAAAATACTGGTCAATGCCCTGTCAATCTATTCAGCTATTTTTGTATGTCTAATTGTATATTAATTAATTAATCACTTAGGTAATCAATGGAAAGAAATACTGCAGCAACTCATACAGATGTTATTTTGAGGATATTTCATGAAAATTACTGTTTTTCTTGAATAGGAAACACAGATAATTTACTGCTTGGAAATTCATGTTAAAACACATTGCTTGGATCAAGAGATACACATAAGATGATTTAGTACAATACTATTAGGAATTCATGGAATATGTGAATTAATTGTACAGATTGGGATGTGCATTCAACATTAGCACTGGCAATGTGCATCAAAGTTTCTTATGCTGATATCTCTTCCTGGATTGAGGCATATATTGAGACTGGGCCAGTACCATGTTAGATAAGCTCTAACTTGCTCTCTACCTAGATTTAACAGTCAGTAAATGGGGACCAACTCTGGGTTTATTGAGGTTTATTCCTACCCATTTCATCTTTCAAATATATAAATTACTCTTCCACATATCTCAATACTTAGGGCTAAGTACATAGGAATAAAAACAAACCCCAGTATACTCCAATTTAACCAACTATATGATCCTAAAAACAAAACATAAAACTCACTTAAAATCAGCAACAGTGATGCACTAACTATGTGATCCTTTAAATGTGTACTCAGATGTAAGACCCATTGAGTTGAATGAGGTTTACTTCCATGTAAGTGCATATAAGATGCAGCTTAAGATCCTAAATACTCTCCAACACCTGGCAGAATATGTAGATGAAGCAAAATGAACCTTCTAGGCTTGCTTGGCTTTCTTAGGCCAGATTTACACTAATACTTTGAAAAATGTATATGGAATGCGTCCTGGGTCTGAACAGTTGTCACTACAGTAGTGTAGATCCTGCCCTAGACTGCTATATGTAAAATGAGTGGCTGTGAAAAATCTCTGGGTATTCTGGACATACCAGAAACTATACCTATTGCCTAACTACAAATGACCTGATCAGGTGAACTTGCTCTTCTTGCCATTGAGAATGATATTGTAGCAAAATTGGAAATAAATAGGGATGTATAAGAATTTCCTTTCATTTCACCTATCATCAAAACTTCACAATCCCAAACCACAGGCAAGTCTACACCTAAGGGTGAAGAGGGAGGAAAGGTGGAGGATCGCAGACTTACCTGCTTCTGTGATACTTCACCAAAGTCCAAAGAGCAGTGCGACATCCTGGAAGGGAAAAGGGACATTGCAGCTGCCATTTTTTTTTCCAGAAGAGGAACCACACACATGCACAGGCAGCAAAAAAGATAAGATTTTTTTAAAACAACAACAACAACAACAACAACAACCCTGCACCCAACCCCCCAACCGCTGCCATCCCTGGTATGGTGAAAATGCTGCCCTTAACCCCCAAAGGGCATGGAGCCACCCCTGAACAGCTCCATGCCCGGCCCCACAACTCGCAGGGAGGAAGGGAGAAGCCAGGATGGGCGCCTATACCTCCCGCAGTTCTCGGGATGGTCCCAGGACAGGAGGCAAAATCGGGATAACCAAGGTCTTGGTTATCCCGGGAAAATGGAGGGGTCACTCTTCCTTGCCCCTGGGATCCCCAGAGCATCATTTAGATGCACATGGACAATCTAGGGATGACCCCAGGAAAAAGGCCTGGTGTAGACATGCCCCATGTTTTTTATTCATTTGGATGACAGCTGATTTAACTCAAGGAATCATTTATGCAGAGAGGGTACTCAGGCCAGATCTACACCAAGCAGGATATAGAAGTATGAAAGTGGTATATGGAGACGGGATCTACACTACTGCTTTATAGCAGTATTGATGTGCACTGACACGTGCCATATACCACTTTCATCTGCTCCTCTTCCAGTTCCTGTTCCTCATCCGTCAGTTCCTCCTGCAAATTTCTCCACGTTTCCTTCGGACTCAGCTGATGAACTGTCTACAGTACTGCACTCTTCGAAGCCTTCCACTTGTTCTCGTGATCCGATTCCTTCTCACATCTTTATAAATCTTATTCCCGCTATCCTCCCTTCCTTGCTTCATATTATTAATTTTTCTCTGTCCTCTGGTTCATTTCCTTCTGCTTTTAAACATGCTACAGTCTCTCCCATTCTCAAGAAACCTACTCTTGATAGGCTATCTCTGTCTAACTACCGACCTGTCTCATTGTTGACTTTTGTTTCAAAGATCCTGGAGCGTGTGGTCTACTCTCGTTGTCTTGACTTCCTTTCTAGTAACTCTGCTCTGGATCCTTTTCAATCTGGATTCCATCCTTTGCATTCCACTGAAACAGCCCTTACTAAGATCACCAATGATCTCCTTACTGCCAAGTCTAAAGACCTTTATTCCGTTCTTATTCTCCTTGATCTAACTGCAGCCTTTGACACGGTTGATCATGATCTTCTCTTAGATTCCCTTCATGACCTTGGACTTTGTGGCTCTGTCTATAACTGGTTTGCCTCCTATCTAGCGGGTCGCTCTTTCAACGTGTTGGCTAATGGCAGCTCGTCTTCCTCCTTTCCCCTTTCAGTAGGGGTTCCGCAAGGCTCGGTGCTTGGCCCGTTACTGTTTTCTTTATACATGTTGCCCTTGGGTAAGCTTATTCAGTCTCATGGCCTCCAATATCATCTGTATGCCGATGATACTCAATTATATCTCTCATCTCCGGAACTTTCTCCTGATGTTCACGACCGTATCTCGGCATGTCTTTCAGATATCTCAGCTTGGCTGCTTCATCGTGGTTTGAAACTTAATATGGCAAAGACTGAACTTCAGAAATCTCTTCACTGGCTTCCAATTCACTTCAGAATCCAATATAAACTTCTCCTGTTGACCTTCAAAACTTTTCACGGTCTAGCTCCTTCCTATCTCTCCTCTCTCATCTCACACGATTGCCTCGCTCGTGCTCTTCGCTCCTCTGATGCCATGCTTCTCGCCTGCCCAAGGGTCTCTACTTCCCTTGCTCGGCTTCGTCCATTTTCTTCTGCTGCCCCTTACGCCTGGAACGCTCTTCCAGAACATCTGAGATCCACAAGTTCAATTGCAGCTTTTAAAGCTCAGCTAAAAACTTTTCTTTTTGCTAAAGCTTTTAAAACTTGATGCTGTTTGGACTTTATACTGTTATACTGTTAGTTTTACCCTACCCTGTGCCTGTTTACCCTACCCAGTGCTGTTTGCATTCACTTCCCCTCCTTATCGCTCTACTATGATTTTAATAGAATGTAAGCCTATGCGGCAGGGTCTTGCTATTTACTGTTTTACACTGTACAGCACCATGTACATAGATGGTGCTATATAAATAAATAAATAAATAAATAAATAATAATAATAATAATAATAATAATAATAATAATAATAACTTTTGTACTGCTTTCATAGTGTTATATCCTGCTTGGTGTAGATGTGGTATGGGCCCCAACAGTTGTCAGTGCACTTCAATACCACTACAAAGCAGTAGTGTAGATCCTGCCTCAGAATAGACAAATTGGGGGGTTTTTTGGGGTCCCAGTTGCTGCAAAAATTGCATATTAGACATGCAAAAGAAGGGGAAGGGGGAGGGGAAAGGGGACAGGAAAGGAAAAGAAAAGAAAAGAAAAGAAAAGGACAGATTTCATGTCTTTCACATGCAGAAGGTCCCAGACTCAACTCCCAGCAACTCCAGATAGGGCTGGAAAAGACCATCAGAAATCCCAGAAAGCTGCTGCCAATTAGTATAGACAATACTGATCAACATAGGTAAGGGCAGTCGTGTTTGCTATTGATCAGTAAATTCTTCTGGGAACCTTTCCTCCTGAAGAGTGAGTAAAAACTGCTATAAGTAAACAAATAAAATGGTCTGGGTCAGTATATGACCATTTCAGGTTGTGGGTCCTGCTGAGTATAGGCATGTGGGTGAGGGGAAATATCCAACATATTTTGTGGGTAAGCACTTACCTTTGCCATAAAAAAAAACATTGTCCAGTTTTACAATCTCTCTCTCATTCCCAGAATAATCCTTCTCTGGTCTAGGATGCAAAGTCCCTCTCCCCTTTAGCCAGCTGGGCAACATCAACACGATGAGGTCACAATGAGGTCACAATGTTTCTCCTTCACAGAGGCAGGAGTGCATAGACAGTCTTTCTCTTATCGAGGTGGGCAGCCACAGCAGGATGTGGGCACAGTGGCAACCGGGATCCTTCTAACTGAAACAGACAGTAGCATCTGGAGACAGAAGCAGCAGGCATAGCAAGGGCAAAAGCTGTTGGGCAGGCAATCCATCTGTTACAGGGCTCCTACTTACAGTGAGTATTCCCACATGATCTGGCCCCGCAAGAGGCAGAGGGCATGGAGTGGAGCATAGCACTGGCAGCACCCCAGGCAGAACACAGCAATAGCTTCAAAGGGACTGCTAGAGGTCAGCATAGTTTAAGGGACAAACTGGAAGCCTGCAGGTGGGCAGAAGAACAGGAAGCACCAACATGAAACCCCAGTTGCAGCAGGCCTTCAACTTTCAGCAGTTTAGGGGACAGAGACCAAGGGCATGTCTACAACAGCCATTTATCCCGGGATCTTCCTGGGATCATCCCTGTGCATCCAAATGACACACAGGGGATCCCAGGAGCAGGCAGGGATGATCCCTCCCATTTTCCTGGGATAATCCCTAGGTGTAGAAAGGGCCCAGATGGCAACTTATAGTGAGTGGAGCACTGGGTAGAAGCAAGTATTTTCTGGCACCCCAAATCCAGCAGGACCTTTGCAGCATGTGCCCTGGGGTGATTAGATGGAGGCTGGTGGGCACAGGAACAATATAATATGGGAGGAGAAGAAATAAAAGAGGTAGACTGCCAAGGGGCAGCCAGGACTCAGGCAAGAGGAGTTGGGAGAAGAGATGTGGGCAGGAGTAGCAATGCTCACCCTGGACTCCACTCAGCCCAAGCCATTGGGTAGCCCAGGGAAGCCTAGCAATGAACACCAACTTCAGGAACATGGGCCGTTAAGGAAGGGAAAGGAGTAAGAAGAAGAGGGGATGGGGAAGATGCATCAGTAAAGAAGGCAGAGAGAAAATGAAAACTAAAACCAAAACTAGCCATAAAAACAAAACAGCACCTATGAAAAAGTATGGACATGGCGATGAAACACAGAAACAACATGTAAATCTACAGCATAGAATGGGTTTGGAATAGGAATGTGATCTAAAAAGCAGCGATAGCACTTTGAATTAGCATGAGACAGAGGTACAATGAATCAATCCCCTCTAGCCATCACTTCCATGGTTTCATAACCCCACAGTCTTGATTCCCCATCTCCAGCTGATGATGAGGCCATGGATTTGGAGGAAGGATGGGAGTGGGAGAGAGAATTCTCCACATCCAGGAGATATTTAGGATTGTTATCCTCCACCATGGATGATCTATTCTATTTGCAACATACATCCTCAGATGAGTTCTCAGTATGCTATGTCCCATTAAAAGAGATTACTTTCATTGGTCCAGTTTCTATTGCTGAAGGATTAATGTACATTTTTAGTAATACTGCAAGAGCTTTTCTTTGTTCTCAGCAATTAACATGACAAATGTTTCATCCCATTCATTACAAGGACACAAAGTTCTAACTGGCATTGAAAATCTATCAATAATACAGAATCATGTATTTATTGGAATACTAGTTGGGCTTTTGTTAACAGCACTGTACTGCCAGTTATGGAGCTTATGTGATTCTGAGCTTCTTTACATAGATCTTGCCTTCTTGACTATAATCCTGCAAGCAGGGCCTTTTTCCCCCTTTTGTTTTTCTCTTCAGTTGTGAAGTGCCCAGTCGTAGGCACTAAATAAAATACAAACAATGAAGATGGTCCCCAGAACAAGCAACAAAGACAAACACAGTGAACAAAAAAGCTGAGAAGCTGCCAAAGGTATAGAGGAAATGATATAATCCTAATCATTCTTCCACCAGCAGAAGAATACTGTTTGCAAAATGGGACCTCTGCATCCTTTCCTCCACCCTGCAGGCACCTACAGGCCCTCCAGATCTCCTCCAAGTGGTCCCCCACAACCCTCCAGGGCAGATTTGGACAGTGGAGGGGGGCGCAGAGGGCAGGAGAGAACACAGAATCCCATTCCACAGGCAGTATTCTTCCATTGGCAGAAGGATTCAGGATCTAACCCTGTATTTATATCCTGCGTTTTGCTCAGGTTTTACTGATTCACACAGCCCGAGCTGTACCCACCCCTCCTACACAGTTGGAAATCAATGTGGATAGACATGGGATATTAATCTAAATTCAAATCACAATAAGAAGGCTCAACAGGAGTTTGAATCAGGGGCCATTGCTAGACCAGGCTATATCCCGGGCTGATACCCGGGATCGCCCCTGTGTGTCCAGATGACGCACAGGGGATCCCAGGCTCAGGGAGGGATCAACCCTCCCTGGCCCTGGAATATGGCCTACCCCTTCTAGCCCAATTTTTCCCATGGTCTCAGGATGAGCCCGACACCGCGAGTGTGTAGCCCGTTCCGCCACTTTTTCCGGCTCCGCGCAATTACTCGCGCGTAGCCGGGAGAAGCCGTGCACAGGGTGCAGCGCTCTCCAGGAGCACTGCACCCATTGGGGGCAGGGTGGGGGGAACGGGGAGAACAATTTTTTTAAAAAAACAAACAAACACAATTTACCTAAGCGCACGAGTGTTCGTGCGCATCCAGCCCCTTTAAGAAAAGAAAAAAATGGCGGGCGCAACAGCTATCTTCGTGAGCTCATCGCGCCTTGCATGTAAACAAGGGCGAGATCCCACGATAGTTGCATCGTGGGCTCTCCCCTCATCTGGCGCAGATTTTATGGTAGGTCTAGCAAAGGCCTAAATGTCCCAATTCCCAGTTCTAAACTCAATACTCTCTCCATTGCACCATGCTGCTGATAGTCTTCTAAGGCCCAAACTATACATTCCAAATAAAAATGTGCTACAGCCTCCTTGGGCTGTACCACTTCAGGATGATGTTGGGGGAAATTGCATTACTGATGTTCCCCTGACATCAGTGGAAACCTCACATGGAAGAAAAGAAGCATTTAATATAGCCCTCCTAGAATAGTTGTTCTATACAAGTGGAGAGGCTTTTTAATATACAGTATGAAGGAGTATTCAAACATGAGATCATACAATTCCATTTTAAAGAGGTAGTCTAAGGGGGCTGGACAATGTGAACTTTATGGAACTGTAGCTCAGCCCTAAGAATCTAACCTTTGCAAGACAGCACAGTCACATAGGCTTACTTGATCAGCTGTCTAATGCCTGGGGTAATGAATGTTGCTGGAGATGTGCTATTTTTAAAGAAGCACTTCAGTTTTTGCGTATAGCAAAACTAGTATAGAGCATAACAATCAGCTTGCCTGTTAATTGGGCATTGTATACTTTCACCGAACTTGCATGGCCTGTGGGATTAGTTCATTTTGCCAGAGCTGTGGTCATTAATTTTTAGTGATTACCCTTATCTAAATCTCAAGTTATTTTTGTTGTGCACTGATAGCCAAGAGCAGCATCCTATGGCCTGGGGAAATTTAAGAGTAACAGACAGACACAGAAGGCAAAAAGATATAGTGAAAGTTTTGTCCTTGGGCTGTACAGGGGATAGGGGTATCTATTAGCATGAATTTTGCATGGAGCACATTGTAAGATGTGTTTATTTCCTACCTTAGGAATATTAGAAACAGAGGGTGTGAATGCATTAGTAGAATGTATTCCTTCAGCTTCTCCAAATGGCAGATTGTTTGCTGGGCTTAGTATGGGTGATGATCACAGATGAAATGTTATCCGTAAGAGGGTGAGTTTTCTAGGGGGCACAGTGCCTTCTCAGTGGTGGCTCCTACCCTATAGAATTTCCTCTTGAGAGATATACAGCTGACTCTTGTTTAAACAAGTTTTAAAACATACCTGTTGTTTCTGGCTTTCAAATGAAAGGGCTTCATAGCATTTGAGATTGTATTTTTAATTGGCTACATTTGAAAGTTGTTTAAATTTATAACTCATAATTTATTTGATACTGCATTGTAACTTTTTTATATATTGCGAGTCCCCTTGGGAAAACCATAGTCTTGGAAGGCAGCTAAGAAATATATTAAATACTCAGTGAAAATATGAAGTCTCATTTTTCTAGCATCTGCTAGCTGCATCTTGGCAGGATCTACACTACTGCTTATAAAGGTTTATAAGGGTTATGACAACTGTTCAGGCCCAGGACACATTACATATACCATTTTCATACCATTTTAAAAGTGTTATATCCTGCTTGGTGTAGATCAGCCCCCAGCCTCCTCCACACCTGACCTGAGGAGAAGCCCTAGAGTACTTGATTCTTGCTCTGCTAAAAGACTGTTGGTTGACTACGAATCAAAATCCTCTTGTTGTTGAAAACTAAGGCCGTAGCTAGACCTAAGGTTTATCCCTGGATCATCCAGGGGTCAAACCTGTTCATCTAGGTGACACACAGGGGATCCAGTGCTCAGGCAGGGGCGAACCCTGGATGATCCCAGGATAAACCTTAGGTCTAGCTGTGGCCTAAGGCAAAATTACTGCATTCACACAATCACCACATCCACCATAGCTTATTTAAGCCATGGTGCATTGCAGCATGTGCTGGCCACTATTTTGAATATGCAAGCTGTGATTTATCACAGAATGGCTTGTCATAAGTCCATGCTGTGTGAGAGAATACTGTCTTATTAGAATACTGTCTTATTAGTCCTGATTGCATTTGCAACTGTCAAGAACAGTGGCATTTTAGTATTGACCCAAGGTAGATGCAATGCTACCTGACCAAATAACCATATTTAGGGGACTGAGATTTCCATTGGGGTCCTGCACTCTTCCTTCCTCCATCTTCCTAGGGTGAATTCTATCCCCCCCCACACACACACGGATTTAAATTTTCAAAGCCATCAATGCTTAGCATTACATGAACATCACCCTTAATGCCAATGACACTGATCTACACACTAGAGCTTGTAATTCATGCCCCACATGTACAGCATATTACATGTATCTCAATATTCCCTTGAAGAATGCAATAAAGGAACTTCTTCCTACTTTGCACACAGGTCTTCAAAATTCGATAACAATTCTTCCCCTTTGACTTTTGCTCAGATCCCAATGTAGCAAGAACCTTCTTTGTAAAAGCTCCCCTTTTATTCTTTTCTTGCAACAAAAAAGAGTTTACCAGAATTGCACAAAGTTTAATATGAGATCTGAAGCCTCCTGTTGAATTGTTCAGCTGTACCATGCTCATTACTGAATATCATCAATACTTACCTTATATATTTGACTGTGTGGAACTCTGTGGAAGAACACCAGCAGAGGGAGGGGGGAAGTATTTAGTACCTCCAGAATGTGTAAACAGCTCTGTTGAGAGCACAACGGAGGCTCTGTTGTGCTATAACGCAGCAGAGCCAATAAAGTACAAAATGAGAAATCTCTGCCAAATGCGTAGAAAATGCAGACAATGTTGTGCCATTGCTTTTGATGACTGTTTATTATTTGCCACATAGTTTACAAAGTGGAAGCCAAAAACTCTGCAATGCTTCCAAAGCAACAACAAATCTTTCCTCCCACCGTGTGTGTATGTAAATTGCAGCTAAGTTATGCCTGCAGAGCTGTAACCATGACCCACATAGATCAAGTCTCTTAAAATCTCTCCAAGCCAATGCACATACAAATATGACTTTTCACTTGTTTCAATTCATTGCTTTTGATCTGGTAGAATTTCCTTTATATGATGGATTGAGATTTAAATGGGGGGGGGGGGGCATTTGGACATGCCCTTGGCTGTAGAGCAAGGACATTATTCTTGACTGGGTAAAGCCCTGCTTTCATGGAAGGTATATCATGGGTATCCTACAATAAGCGAAACTTCATGATGTCACTATATGGCATCTAGAATGGGAGTAAGGTTACCTGGTCAATCCGAAGACTTGTTCTGTTCCTTTAAAACAGCCTTCCCCAACCTAGAATCATAGAATAGCAGAGTTGGAAGGGGCCTACAAGGCCATTGAGTCCAACCTCCTGCTCAATGCAGGAATCTACTTTAAAGCATACCTGGTACCCTCCAGAAGTTTTGGACTTCAACTCCCATCAGCCCTAGCCAGCATAGCCAATGATCATGAATCTTAGGCATTTGAGTACACCTTTATCTAGAGTGCATCAGGTTGTGGAAGGCTGTTCTCAGGCTATCAATTAAGTGCAAGTCCCAGCAGCCATGGTTTCCCCTCCATGTTCATTCTCTAGTCCTTTCATCCACCTCCATCTGCCACTGGCTGTAGTAAGCAGAACAGGAGATGTGCCATAGAACATATTAGGCAGAAGTGAGGTAGACAAAGATGTGGGGGGGGGGGGTAGTGGGCAGGAATACCTAGTAATTTTAATGGAACAGAGCAAATCTCCGCGTTGTGACCAGACAATACAAACTAGAAATGGACATCTTGTTTGCATTTAAGGGCTTCTCTGTTTCCACACAGTGGTATGGGATCTGTACACATGCACTCACAATCCAAATTTCATCACACAATCCAATCACAATCCCATCCCCCTCACAGATGGTCAAGCCCTCTAATAAAGTTGGTGCCACCACTTTGGAGGTTCACTATTATGGAGCACGGGCACTTTCAAAAAGTTTCCCTCAACAGGCACATTAGCAGTGGTATATTATTTTTCCAGAATGCACATGATCTAACTGCAGGTTCGTCAAGTGGCTGCCCCATGTGCCCAGTGGTTGAGTGAATTGACACTAATTGATGGTTTATTATCAGTTGACTTTAACTAGTGTTTTTGAAAAGATGATCATAAATATAAATTCCACTATTAACATCATACATATGAATGCCACTATTCTCACTGTGTGAAGTACTTCAGCTCTTCAATGAGCAGGAATTAAGATGAAACTCTGTTTTTATTCTCCAATCTTCCAACAATCTGATTTATTACACCCATTAAATCAGTATTTACCTGATCTTATACAAAGCTAAAACATCTCTTTAGCCACATTTCTAAATGATTCACCCCGAAATGAACTTTTAAGAAGCAACTCACTCACTAAGCAAGAAAGCAGTAAAAATGTGGCCATGATGAAATGGCAGAAAATGTTTTGCAAGCGAGTTGCAGAATTGCTCTCTATTTAATTAACTTGCTCCACAAAATATTAGATTTTACATTCTAGCTAAATGAGATCTTAAGCTCAATACATTCTACAACTGAAATTAACCATTCAGTAAAAACAAAATAGGACACAAATTATATACTTCATTGTACAATAGCATAGCAAAGCAATTTAAGTTTTTCCTATTAAGAAACACACACACCACTTCCATTTACCATTGTGAGTATGTGGATGCTTAAAAATGATTTGCTTACTGACTGTATTTTACATACACTGTAATTTTAAATCAACCTCTATAAAACTTTCACTGTTCTTTGACATCTTTGGACATTCTACTTCTTCCTGTAATGTAATATTTTCCTAACCAGAGAAAAAGTGGTGCCTTTCCTTTGTTTATTTTATAACACCAGGAATAAATAGGATTCCAAATCAAGGCAAATTTTCAAATTTGTGCAAATGTCCAGAGTTGCACAAATTACTTCCATATTTGCAAAAGCTATGCATTTTGAGAAATTAGATAGGCTACTTAGGAAAGGTTCACACTGCAATATAGCTCCTCCCAATCCCATCCCAATCAAAGGATATCAGGTCTGATTGTATTGATTGCCACTGCAGGATCCAGGAGAATCAAGCAGTTTGTAATCTTCCTGTCCTCCTTCCATTCACAAGCAGAAAGCGAGTTAGGCTAGATCTACACCAAACAAGATATAACACTTTGAAAGTGGTTTGAAAATGGAATATGGACTGAGTCATGGGCCCCAATAGTTGTAAATATCATTATTAACAATTATAAAGCAGTAGTGTAGATCCTGCCATAGGCATGTGCAGCAAATTTCATTAGGGTGTGCACCCAGGAATTTTTTAAAGGTGATCATTTATTGAATACTTAGTCATAAAGGGCATTATTTTTATTCATTTATGTATTAAACACTGATTCCCTACTCTGCATTTGGCTTGCCTGACCATGGGAGGACCGTTGGAGGTGAGGGGGGAAGATGAGGAGACACTCCTCAAGCCCAAGCATTGGTGGAGATTTGTGGTGACACTGGCCAGAGGAGGGGCTTACAAGGCAATATTAGCCTTTGAGGACCTTCCTCCTGGCCCCTTTGAAGTGTGGCTCATGGCAGAGAGGCTCCCTGCAGAGGTAATCACTTTCACTCCTGCTGCTGGAAGCAAGGGTGCATTGTCAGGGGGTGGCAGTGGAGCAGTCAGAGGGCAGCTGGAGGACCATTCCTGCAGCATCTGCCCCCCTCAAGTTGGCGCTTATTGCTTGAGACATTAGGGTGTGCCTGGGCATACCTGGCACACCCCTTGTGCATGCCTATGGATCCTGCCCTAGTTTGAGCAGGTGAATAGCCTCACCTTTGAACAGCCTCACCTTCAGATGTTCCTAACCTATTAATAAAGGCTTACTTTATACCAATAATTTAAACTGCATGGCTAACTCTCCACTAGTATGAAGGAAGGAAAGGAACCTCTCGTGCAAGCACTGAGTCATTACTGACTCTTGGAGGGACGCCAGCTTTCGCTGATATTTTCTTGGCAGGCCTTATAGCGGAGTGGTTTGCCGTTGCCTTCCCCGGCCGTTATTACCTTTCCCCCAGCTAACTGGGTACTCATTTTACCAACCTCGGGAGGATGGAAGGCTGAGTTGACCCAAGCCGGCTGCCTGAAACCAGCTTCCGCTGTGCTCGAATTCAGGCCGTGGGGAGAGTTTCAGCTGCAGAAACTGCTGCTTTACCACTCTGCGCCACACAAGGCTTCCACTAGTATGAAGCACTACCCAAACAATGAGAGCCCTGACAAACCATGTGAACCCCTACTAAGTAGCCTGCCTAAGAATAAGTATAGAAAATGCATGGAAAATGCTGAGCTGCCATTGAACAGAAAGGCAAGTTTCTAGGGTGATTTCCAAGATGCAAATACTGGTGGTGATTTAAGTATAGCTACATAATATGTCAATATGTATGTTTGCACAACTGAATAGATTATGATCTCTTGTGTAATGTTCTTTAATAACTTCACTTAATACAGAAAAAAGAACCTGCCTGGAATATTCCCTTCTTCAAAAACTAAGGCCTAAATCCAGCATAGTATTGGGCATACTTAAGACCATTAAAATCAATTAATTTAATCATGCCTAATTCTGTGTTGAATTTAGGCCTTAATAGTGGAACTAGAATGCAGTAAGTTAACCACCTCATGCAAATGTGCATATTTAGTATAATTTACAGATTTCAAATAAATATAAACATCGGATTTAGGTATCCTTAATCCGGATTTTCTTTGGGTAAGGGAGAGTGCATCATGTCCATGCAAATGGCTAATTTATAGTTCCTCACATTATGTAATCTGAAAATCATAGGCTAGGGCTGTAATCCTGCACAAAGCACTGCATAAATCCCATTAAAATAAATGGAAATTAAGTATGCATAAACAAGTACAGGACTGCAGCTTAAATCAATAATGCATACAAAATTGCAAGACCAAAGGTCATCACAAGTGCCTTTAAATCATGGAGTTAATGTTGTATTAACTTTGTTTGCCACGCTGATTGTATTATTGTCCACTCACTATTCTTCTGTACTATTGCCAACATTTAATTAAAGAACCTACATCAAGATAAAATGTTGATAATCTTGCCATTAAAACAAACCAACAACACCCCAACACTCTTCTGTTTTAACAGATATGTTTATACGCCTAACGGGCACTTGATAATGTTAACTGCAGCTCGTATATAAAATATTTATTAGCTTTCCTTCGCATGTCCTAAACTGCCTTTCCGAATGAACTCCAAACATAATTTCACACTTACACTGGCCTTATTTTACCATTACTCTCCTATTGCTATGAGATGAATAGGTAGCTGTAGCATGAGTTTGCCTCAGTAGGCAGGGCTAGGGAACATGACAATTTGCTTGACCCACCACTCCAATATCCTGTTTTCTTGACACAATCCCCCTACCTTCAATGTATAATGCCTTTTAAAAAGGTCACTCCCTCAATTACTGTCCCTATACGGACAAATTGAAACAAATAGAAGTTAGGGATACAATCTATCCCTAACTGGATAAAACATTGAGGACCTGCAATTCCTCATCCATCCATGTACATTCTGGGACCTGCTTGAGCAGCTGGCTTTCAAGTAGTTTTGGTCTCCCAGAATGTAAGTCATTCTTTCTCCACTCAGGAGTTCTGATTCGATAGGTGAAGTGAACATCAGCACTGTAGAGGGTGTGTTTCCTCTGAATGTATACTTGCCTTGTGTGTAGACAGTCAGGAAGTCTGTAGCGTGGGAAGCATCCGAGAAGCATGTTACAGATGACTAACTGGACCCTAGTTGCCTTCTTCACCGCACCTGAAATGAACTCGGAGCAAATGGATCTATGGAACTACTTTACAGAGGACAGTCCTCTATTTGAAAATCTGTCAGAGGAAGGGGTGAGCGAACTTGAGGAGTGCTTACTTGGCAAGTGCCCGCTGTTGTTGGCTGCAAACCAGGCCTAGCAAAGCCCTGCCGAGAGCTCACAAGCACTTGGCGCCCACCCTGCACACACTTCCTGGAGGCTCCTGAAAGTGCACAATTCCCCTGGCCATGCTAAAGGCGGCTCTCATAAGTATGGCTGGGGGAAATGCAATGTTCCAGGGGCTCCAAAAAGTCCTTTTTCCCACCCACCCTGCTCTAATTGGGGCCTTAAAATAGCCTCCATAAAGTGCACAATTCCCCTCACTGCATTAAGGGCAGCCACCATTAATAATTATTATTATTATTATTATTATTATTATTATTATTATTATTATTATTATTATTTATATAGCACCATCAATGTAGATGGTGCTGTACAGATTACACAGTAAATAGCAAGACCCTGCCGCATAGGTGATCCCAGAAGCCAGGGTGGACCCATGTCAGAGCACTTGTGAAAGCTCATGAATGCTCAGGCCCAGATCCACCCTCACCTCAGGCATGTCATAGAATCATAGAATAGTAGAGTTGGAAGGGGCCTACAAGGCCATCGAGTCCAGCCCCCTGCTCAATGCAGGAATCCACCCTAAAGCATCCCTGACAGATGGTTGTCCAGCTGCCTCTTGAAGGCCTCTAGTGTGGGAGAGCCCACAACCTCCCTAGGTAACTGATTCCACCGTCGCACTGCTCTAACAGTCAGGAAGTTTTTCCTGATGTCCAGCCGGAATCTGGCTTCCTTTAACTTGAGCCCATTATTCTGTGTCCTGCACTCTGGGAGGATCGAGAAGAGATCCTGGCCCTCCTCTGTGTGACAGCCTTTTAAGTATTTGAAGAGTGCTATCATGTCTCCCCTCAATCTTCTCTTCTCCAGGCTAAACATGCCCAGTTCTTTCAGTCTCTCTTCATAGGGCTTTGTTTCTAGACCCCTGATCACCCTGGTTGCCCTCTTCTGAACATGCTCCAGCTTGTCTGCATTCTTCTTGAATTGTGGAGCCCAGAAATGGACACAATACTCTAGATGAGGCCTAACCAGGGCTGAATAGAGAGGAACCAGTACCTCACGTGATTTGGAAGCTATACTTCTATTAATGCAGACTGTTGTGCAGACTTCTACTGTTACTTTCTACTGTTAGTTTTACCCTACCCTGTGCCTGCTTACCCTACCCTGTACCTGTTTGCATTCTCTTCCCCTCCTTATTGTTTTACTATGATTTTATTAGATTGTAAGCCTATGCGGCAGGGTCTTGCTATTTACTGTTTTACTCTGTACAGCACCATGTACATTGATGGTGCTATATAAATAAATAAATAATAATAATAATAATAATAATAATAATAATAATAATAATAATAATAAAATAGCATTTGCCTTTCTTGCAGCCATATCGCACTGTTGGCTCATATTCAGCTTGCGATCTTCAACAATTCCAAGATCTTTCTCGTTCGTAGTATTGCTGAGCCAAGTGTCCCCCATCTTGTAACTGTGCATTTGGTTTCTATTCCCTAAATGTAGAACTTGGCATTTATCCCTATTAAATTTCATTCTGTTGTTTTCAGCCCAGCACTCTAGCCTATCAAGATCACTTTGAAGTTTGTTTCTGTCTTCCAGGGTATTAGCTATCCCACCCAATTTTGTGTCATCTGCAGATTTGATCAGCGTTCCCTGCACCTCCTCGTCCAAATCATTAATAAAAATGTTGAAGAGCACTAGGCCCAGGAGTGAGCCCTGCGGCACCCCACTCGTTGCCTCTCCCCAGTTTGAGAAGGTTCCATTGATAAGTACTCTTTGAGTCCGATTCTGTAGCCAACTGTGAATCCACCTAACAGTTGTTCCATCTAGCCCACTTTTAGCTAGTTTGTTAATCAGAATGCCATGTGGTACTTTGTCAAAAGCTTTGCTGAAGTCAAGATATATGACGTCCACAGCATTCCCACAGTCCACAAGGGAGGTTATCCTATCAAAAAATGAGATCAAATTAGTCTGACAGGATTTGTTCCTGACAAATCCATGTTGGCTTCTAGTAATCACTGCATTGATTTCAAGGTGTTTACAGATTTACTTCTTTATAATCTGCTTCAGAATTTTCCCAGGGATGGATGTCAGATTGAATGGTCTGTAGTTCCCAGGTTCCTCCTTTTTGCCCTTTTTGAAGATAGGGACAACGTTAGTCCTCCTCCAGTCGTCCGGCACCTCACCCGTCTTCCATGATTTTGCAAAGATAATAGACAAAGGTGAGAGTTCTTCTGCTAGCTCCTTCATTACTCTAGGATGCAGTTCATCGGGCCCTGGAGATTTGAACTCATTCAAGGAAATTAGGTGTTCTTTGACCATTTGTTTATCAATCTCAAACTGCAATCCTGCCCCCTCAACTTCTGCTTCACTTTTTCCAGGGGGGGTCATAGACCCGCTTTTGGGAGAAGACCAAGGCAAAGTAGGAATTGAGCACTTCAGCCTTTTCTTTGTCGTCTGTTATCAATTTGCCATCCTCATTAAGCAGTTGAACCACCATTTCTTTCCTCTGTCTTTTACTACTCACGTATCTGAAGAAAGTCTTTTTATTGCTTTTAGCGTCCCTCGCTAATCTCAGCTCATTCACAGCTTTAGCATTCCTGATGCCATTTCGGAACTTCTGCGCCACTTGTCTGTACTCTTCTTTTGTAGCCTGGCCTTCCTTCCACTTCCTATATGTATCCCTTTTTGTTTTCAGGTCATCTCTAAGCTTTTTGTGGAGCCACATTGGTTTCCTCTGTTGTCTTCTATCTTTTCTCCTTGTTGGAATTGTTTGTAACTGTGCCTTTAAAATTTCATTTTTTAGATACTCCCACCCATCCTGCACTCCTTTTCTCATTATGCTCCCTTGCCACGGGACCTTACTTATTATAGTTCTGAGTTTATTAAAATCAGCTTTCCTAAAATCCAGAGTACGTGTATGGCTACGCTCAACTTTTGTCTCCTTCATAATCAAGAATTCAAGTATGACGTGGTCACTTTCCCCCAGAGTTCCCGTAACTGCCACTTTATCCACTAAGTCATCCCTATTGGTCAATAACAAGTCAAGGATTGCCGATCCTCTAGTTCCTTCCTCCACTTTCTGTAGGAGAAATTTATCACCCATACATGTCAGGAATTTCTTGGAAGGGCCGCTTTTGGCAGTAATGGTCTCCCAACAGATATCAGGGTAATTGAAGTCCCCCATCACTACTACATCACACTTCCTTGAAACACTGGCAATTTGTTTCTCAAAAGTTTCATCCTCGTCTTCTCCTTGATTGGGTGGTCGGTAGTAGACTCCGATTATCATATTCTTTTTATTCCTAGCCCCATTTATTTTAATCCAGACGCTCTCGACAGGGCTCCCAGTCTCATCCGCCTGTATTTCTGTGCAGGGATAGGTATTTTTAACATATAGTGCAACTCCACCTCCCTTTCTATGTCTGTTTTGTTCCATGAGGGTCAGATGCAGGGGCACCCACTGCCCTTGCAGACCCAACAGCTGCTTGCAACACCCCTACATCTAATTAAAGGGCTGTGCAGTCTAAGGGCATGTCTAGACCATGCCTTATCCCCAGGATCGCCCTGGGATCATCCCTGTGCATCCACATGATGTACAAGGGATCCTGGGGCAAAGAGGGAAGGTCCCTCCATTTCCCTGGGATAACCGGGGCGGCTTTTAGCCTGTTTTTTCCCACAGTCTCAGATTGTTCCGAGACTGCAGGAGGTGTGGGTGGCTGTCACGGCTTTGTCTTGCCTCTTCATGAGTAAATGTGAGAAGGCATAAACTGGGCATGGGGCACAGAGCTCTTCAGGCGCTCCATGCCCATCGGGGTTGGGGGAGCAGGTTTGCCAAGGTACAGCTTCGTTAGTCAATCTTCCCCACTATGGTGAGATGTTTTGCATTTCTGTTTAATTATATATAAATTTCGATCTATACATATAAATTAGCATAAGCAAGTGTTCTTCAAATCATCCTCTTTTTGGGGGCAATGCCTTTTCGCTTTTTGGGGGCAATGCAAAAGTGACCACCATAGTGGGTAGCAAGAAGATCATTTAAATAATTTGCACTCATATGGAAATTTGAGATGTTTTCCATTGTAGGCTTGATTTTAATGCAAGTGGAATGATCTCAGCTGCCAATGGCTTCAACTACATTTCATTCTGTTCAGTTCAAACTTTTTTAAAAAATAATAATAATCACAAATTACACCCCTTCCCTCCCCCTGCCCAAGACTTCCTAAAAGCAATGGTCATATTTGAAAATGGGAATGGTGTCCAGTGAGTGATCAGTAAGAAGAGAATTCATTAACTGCAGTGATTTAAATGGATTTAAAAACAAACTCAACTTCACAACAGCCCGCAAGTCTCATTTAAAGCCTTGAAATTGCTCTGTAAACCCAAATGTAAAATATTTATGATTTTGAGTTCTTTCCTTCCATAGCTATAATGCTGTCAATGAGCTAAATAATTCAAGTAACCAGTGCTCTATAATGTGGCCAAGACAATTAAAATATTTAATATTACCAATATAAACTAAATCTACAGTACAAACGATGCACTTATCAATTGTAATACATTATGTTTTCTGTCTCATTTCAGAAGGTATTATGGTAATAATTTTGGAGTTTAGCCAAATGCTCAGTTGAGGATTTTTAACATCCTCTGAATAGACAAGTTTAATAGCTTTCAACTGTACAGAGCAGTTCTCTTATCAGTGAGCAGCAGGGAAATGATTAATACACTTTGGGTAAACTTACACTTGGTTTTCTTCTTTTTTCTTTAAGGGGGAAAGAAGGCATCACAGAGAGCTGAAATCTTTAATTATATAAGAGGATAGAAAAGAGAACTCAGACATTATAACCATAGACTGGTTGGTTTACAACAGCAGATGGTGGATGTCTGGCAATTTAAAACACACACACATAGAGAAATACAGCTACCAAATATTCAGAGTATATTTTTAGTTATTTAAATGTGTGGAAAAGTTGATGAATTTCCTTAGAAAATTAGAGTGAGGCTGATGGGTACTGCTGGAGTGGTAGTTCTACATGAAATCTATATACTTAGAATCCTTCCATTCTGTGTTTTGTTTTGGGGTTTTTTTGCTTGAAGATCACAAGCTTCTGTGCTCTCAATTTAAATACTGCCTGATCCCCTATATTTTTGATACTTTTAATTTATACTGCAGTGTTCTGGGATATTCTGAACATCGCACATTTTTCCCCTCGTCCCACCCCACCCCATTATTACTAGAGAGAATTACTATTATCAGTCACAAAGGGAATTTTTCCTTGTAACTGAAGCTCTCTCAAGGTACAATTCTCTATAGACAGACAGTTTTGAGTGACAGGTTCTTATGCTCTGTTCATTTAGAGGCAGTCAAATTAGCATATTTGCCTGGTTTGTAGGAAGTAACAATGGCTAATCACTGAACAGATAAGAAATAGTCTGTAAACCTGACTGTGATGAATTCTACTAGGGTTTGTGCAGGGCAGGTAGATGTACTGCATTTACATTTAAGCGTGAGTAAATTTATTGAAGAGATACTTGAAAGTCCCTCAGAGATATCAACATATATTTTCAGCTTTCACTAAATTTAACATGTGAGAGGTTATTATGAAAAGAGTAGAAAAGTGCGGTTGTTACTCCTTCTTTGGAGTGACAAGTGCTAAGAATAAGTCCTGGCTCCTGAAGTCTGTCAGGGGTACTATTTAGGATGAGCTGAGTTGTCTCTGATTAATATGAGGTACAAAAAGCAACCACAATAAATACTCTTAAAATTCAGTTTTTCTTTTCTTTTCTTTCTTCTTTTTCCCCAATTTAATCTTGACTATATTGATTGATGTACCTTTGGGCCTTACTGTGACTCTTTCCTTCAGTACTGAAATTTGCCTCCAGAGCTGGCTCCAGGCTTGATGGGACTCTATGTTGGGTAGGGTGGCCATATGGAAAGGAGGACAGGGCTCTTGTATCTTTAACAGTTGCATATAAAGGGAATTTCAGCAGGTGTCATTTGTATGCATGCAGCACCTGGTGAAATTCCCTCTTCATCACAACATGTAAAGCTGCAGGAGCCTAGCCCTCTTTTGTATCTGGCCACTCTAGTATAGCTAGATACAAAAGAGGGCAGGGCTCCTGCAGCTTTAACTGTTGTGATGAAGGGGGGATTTCACTAGTGCTGCATGAATACAAATGACACTTGCTGCAACTCCCTTTTCTATACAGATGTTAAAGATACAGAAGCCCTATCCTCCTTTCCATATAGTCACTCTAACGTTGGATCCACTCCAATATCAGCAGACCACCCTTTGCATTGCAAGCAGTGCTTCAACAGAATAGCAACTCGAATTTCCCACAATGCCCTGATGTAGCACCATGGGCAAACAAGATGGTTGCTCTCCCAAACCCAGCTCCCTGACTCACAGAAGGGACTGTCTGTTGAGGGGATCCTGCTGACAAAGGAGGGGCCCAACAGAGGGCAGGCACAAACAGTAGGGTCCTGCTGGGGTAGTTCTACCCTCAGCACCTGCCCAAGGATCTTGTGTGTTGAACTTGGGCTTGCCCCTATCAAAACCTGAAAGAGTGCCCCTCTGTGCCACTTTCTTCCAGCCGTCAAGTCAAGCAAAGAGGGCAACTGCAAAATGTGAAG
The DNA here is from genome assembly GCF_023053635.1 of Elgaria multicarinata webbii. Classification (NCBI taxonomy): domain Eukaryota; kingdom Metazoa; phylum Chordata; class Lepidosauria; order Squamata; family Anguidae; genus Elgaria; species Elgaria multicarinata. The sequence continues at coordinate 76,024,410 of NC_086176.1, forward strand.
AAAAAATATCACAGATTATCCTAAACACACTTACTAAGGAATAGTACTTTAAAAATACTAATAATGCAATTTTCATAGATCAAGCATTCTGAAAATTCATTGCCAAAAATAGAAATATTATGCAGCAGCACTTCCACAATGTAATGATGATGATGGTATGAAAGATGTTATCTCTCTCTTCCAAGTTTTTTTTATTTCATATAAGTGAACCTGGACAACAAAGGCTTGCATGAAAAAATCTCTAGTCTACGCTATCCAGTTCACTCTGAACTAATGTGCCAGATCAATAAGAGGAGCTTTAATCAGTGAACAACACAAATATATCTCATATATCACAACTGTAACTGTTATTTTCTCAGAATTGATGCAGCCACTTCAAGATCAGGCTATGAAAGCTTTGGTAACTCATTCTTAAAGAGACTTCAAAAGGGGAAAAGCCCCAATGCTTTTGGCATCTTGGACACACAAGAACAAAGGTGACAGATAATAGCTCAATGCCTTTTTCAGGTCAAAGCCCTATTGAAAAAGACATCAAGGAAGAGTCTATCTGGATTCACAAGTGATCTAAATGGCATGTGCTGAACTTTAATCTTCTTCTCAATAATTCACTGATGCTGGAGCTATAAAAATACTAGATAATGGTTTCCAATGTTTACTGTCCTTATACAGTTTATACACAGTTGTGAAAACAAGAATCCTGAATTTGGTAATAAGATCTAAACCCATGCTTAATAAAAAGTATAGGTGACCTTTACTGGCAGAATGAATGAACATTTCTTCATTAGAGAAGACCTTTATGAACTGGAGATTATTAAACACAAGTTCAAATAATAAAATCAAGTTATTACTCCCAAGATCAAGAGGTCTGACTTATCTATAGGTTTACTGATCTCATTTTATCTGGCTATAATAATTACACTGGCCTCAATTAAACATCTCTAGATGTACAGTGGCAACAGTTAAGAATATGTTTTGGACAAATATATAAATGCAGCATCTGTAAGCGGGTGAGATGTTTGGAGATACTTTGCTCCATGAACACATTGGTTCATTTTCATTTCAATGGGACTTCACTGCACTTTACTTTTCCTCTATCCATTTTCTATAATATCTGTTTGGACAGCTGACAGAGTTTTTGGCCATTTAAAAACAAGGACCAAAAGTTAGCTCTAATTTCTTGCAAATGCAATAAGCCAACAAGCTGTCAAAATACTGCTAGCAGGATATCATTAGATTTCAGTCCGCATGAACTCTGAATAGATGGCTATGATAAACATTCACCAGCAAAATAAATTTCCATGGAGTTTAGAACCATCACAGCCTGATCCTGCTGATTCAGAGTCGTGGGTAAGTGTTGTCGAGGAAATGTGTGAATGGGCTATTTTGTCTGTGCCCACTCTGTTTTGATGTAAGCCCCTTCTATTAGAAATTAAGTTCTATAGCAATTTGATCCAAACTGTAACTGAAAACATATTGAGTAACACTTGCTCAACCAACAAGAAGTGTTGATATATTAGTCAGAGTGTGAGCCTCCTGGCGAGGACAGGAAGAGTAGTAGCCACAAAGGAACAGATGTTCCAGGATTGCAATACCCATCTACGTATTGTTTTTCTAGTCTTAGAATTATCTGCACTCTGCATGCATAAATGCCTTGTCTATCATTGGTTACTGTATTGCAAAATTGTATTATGATTCTTTTATTATATGAGGAAGTTCTGTTATTGCTTCTGAGAATGTTACCCTATAAGTATCTTAGCTTTGCCTGCAAATAGTGGGCAGTCCTTTAGATCCTCTAGGGTTTGCCACCTTGCAGCACTGCTCATAATAAAACTTTTCCAAGATGAGAGAAATTGTGTCTTGAGAGTCTTTGACCGCCACTCAGCAAACCAAAGGAACCTGGTCAGAATCAGATTAGCTTATTTCTGAGCCAACCTGTTTCCCAAAAAGTCGGAAAAGGTCTTGGTTTATATTCCAATTCAGACTAACCCAGTGTTGAAAATCACTCACCACATCCATCTCACTCAGCCACCCTGATCCTCCAAATGCCCACCAATAACCCCTGATCTCCACACACAAAACCACACCCTTCTCTTAAAAGTACACTTAAAGGTTGGCAGGGTGGAAGCAGCAGTAGCAACACTGCAGCTGAAAGAAGAGGAAAGGAAAAGAGGGAGATTGGATCTCTCCTGCATGTCTGTTTCTGGTGCATTGCTTGCATGCAAAGACAAAAGGCCCCCATGGCCCATGGGAGACGTAGTTTTAACAAGGGCTAAGGAATAGGCCGGGGTGGGTGGGATACAGCTTCTAAGGCATACCACATCGGCTGTGATAGCGGTGTGATGGAGAGTGAAGGGAGGATTCATCACTCTCCTTCTCTCTCTGCACAACTGCAGCACCATCACTGCCCAGGCTGTGTATTTAAGAGTATTGGGGTTGGGAGGGGGGTGAGAGTGAGTTGACAGGTAAGCCAGGAAATGGTCTCTGACTCAGATCTTAATCTAAGCTGCAAAAGGATCTGTTGGTTTGTAAGGTTCCCCTCTTCTTTGGGGTGAGGTTTACAAGCCCCTGCATCTTGTATCTGAGCCCAAATTCAATGGGCTTGGCTTTGCCAGCAGCTCTGCTGACCCAATGATATGTTGCAGTGACAGAGCCCAGGTGGCGGATGTGATCAAAATGATAGAGCCAGAGTGGGACATAACTAAAATGCAGTTATCATTATCTTAGTATTTTCCAAAACCTTTGCGTAGACAATATTGCCACAAAGGATCCATCTATCTATTAAGGATCCATCTATCTATTGCTTCGGGCTATACTTCCTGCTGTGCCAAATTTTTCCACTTCAAACATTGTCAAAGCAAAACTGGGCTTTCAAAGGATGTGAAAAGCCCATCAACATCAAACCTCCCATAACTGAATGGTCTTCCACAGTTTTTTGTGGCTTTTTGCAGCCCCAATATGTTTGTTTGTTTGTTTGTTTATTTATTTATTTATTACATTTCTATACCGCCCAATAGCCGGAGCGCTCTGGGCGGTTCACAAAAATTAAAAACATTCAAAATATAAAACAACAGTATAAAACCATAATATAAAATACAAAGTTGTTACTTTCATACCATTTTTAGGGCTTGCTTCTTTACTGTCTGATCCCAGACCATCAGGGAACACGTAGTGAAGGTGATGACAATCATGGCACCAAGCAGCCAATTTGACCTGCCTACCTTATGATATCACTGAGGGCAAACACAGCCCTCTCACTGCCCTCAGTCTGGACAATGGAAGAGATGGAATACATTATGTTGCCAAAGCAATGTGGCTATTTGCTGCTTGTCTTGCCACACTGTGCTGGCAGTTCCATTGCCACCCGGTGCTGCAAAGCTAGACTTTCTCCCTAATTGCAGCTCTGTTCACACATCATTACAAGTGATTGTTTGTGATAGAACATGGAATACAGATGTGCATTGACATGCGCATCCAATCATGCCTCCCATTGAAAAGAATGCAATGCAGATTGAAGATCTGCACTAGTTGTTATAGCTAAACGGAAGCTTGTGAGTTCCTAGAGGGATCTGACTGTCCACTGTTAAGGCAGACACCTTGAATAGATGGCCTTTGGTCAGATCGAGGATGGCAGTTCTCCCCAGGCTTTAATGTCAATCCAAAAAATAGAGTCAAATCATCTGTCCCCCAATGCTGTAGACCATGATAAGTGGACCCTGCTGTGGTATTCCCCAAGGTCAATCTGTGATCAAGTACTTTAGGGGATGCAACATAAAGTAGAATACTGCTCATTCAGAAGAAAAATGTACCATTTGTATTCTGTCCTCAGATGACCTTTATCTCCCACCCTGCCCAAATACTTTGGCTGCAACCAAAACTCTTGCAATAAAATATGGCAATGATTTATTTTTCTTTTTAAGGTAATCATTTTGTGGATTGGTTTCCAATCCATCTATTTCCAGAAAAAGAGAGAGAGAAATTCATGCCATTGAAACACTAATTTTTTATCATTAAAGGGCTGTTTTATCAGAGTGTGTGAGGCTGAGGAGGCGGAAATGTCAATCTGTGCTATATAAAGGAAATTATTAAAATATTTAATATAAAAAGAACTGTTCACTTGTAGCAGTGGCAAAGTTCCCTGATGGATGAGATGTAGGAATTTTTAAAGAAAATGTCAGGTCTTCCCAAGCATATGCTGTATTTGAAGGGGGAATGCTATTGTCAGAGCTTTAAACAGTGAAAGATTAAAAGTGGCACATGTTCAGTCCGTTATTTTGTCACCTATTTGAGTCAAAAGCTGTGAAACTGACAGGGAACAAGCTCTGAGAAATGAAGGCTTCAGCCTTATGCAGTAGCTTGGAATAAGAATGACGGGTTCTAATTGCAAACAAAATAAGTCCCATTCATATTCACAGATATAACAGCACATATAAAGGACTCTGAATATTGCAGATTTACACATACATTCATAGTGTACTGACAATATACAAGTCATGAAGCTGAATACAACATCCTGAGAATTATTCCAACATGGCAAGCTCTTCTGAATTGCATAGCAATAGTTTAGTGCCCTGGTTTTTATGTTAAGGACTTCTAACAAAGTGATCCAATGCCCATATTACTACACCAGCAGCCACTAATGTTGGCATAATGTTGGCATATTGGTTATGTCAGTGAGCTAAGGTGTGGTGTAGTGGTGAAGGTGTTGGATTGGGAGTTGGGAGGTCCTAGTTCTAGTCCCCACTCAGCCATGGAAACCCACTGGGTGACTTTGGGCCAGTCACAGACTCTCAGCCCAACCTACCTCACAGGGTTGTTGTTGTGAGGATAAAATGGAGAGGAGGAGGATTATGTACGCCATCTTGGGTTCCTTGGAGGACAAACGTGGGATATAAAATAAATAAATAAATAAATAAATAAATAAATAAATAAATAAATAAAATATGCACTCAAGCATATTTGTTTCAACATTGTTTCAAGACCGTTGTTTCCTTGAGTGATCAGCTGCAATTTTACCAAGGGCATGGCTAGACAGAGCAATATCCCAGGGATCATCCCTGTGCATCCACATGACACACAGGGGATCCCATGGGCAGGGAGGGATGATCCCTCCCTTGCCCCAGGATATCGCCCTACCCTTTAATCCCATTTTTCCCCGCGGTCCCAGGATGATCCCTAGACTGCGGGAAGTGTGGCTGGGCATCCTGTTTTCGTCACGGCTCCTCGCAAGTAACCGCAAGTAGCTGGGAGCCAGGGTGGGGGGAGTGTGTGTGTGTGTGTGTGTGTGTGTGTGTGTGTGTGTGTATATATATATATATATATATATATATATATATATATATATCCAACCTTTGTGATGGAGCATTCGTGCACTCATCTTCGATTAAAAAAAGATCCAAAATGACGGGGGCAACATCCTACATCCTCCTGGGATGTCACACGCCACATGTAGACTGAGGGGTGAGGATCTCATGATCATCATCTCGCGAGATCCTCCCCCTCCAGGCTCCTGGTCTAGCCATGTCCCAAGACAGTGTTTCTTTTTTAAAATTGTAACATTTAATATGGTGTTTTTATTCTTTTATTTAAGTGGTGGTGTTATTCTTTTTATTCTTTTATTCTATCTGTTGTTCACCATTCTGAAAACATTTGGACAGTAAGTGGTACATACATATTGTAAATAAATAAATAAATCTCTGATTTAGCAGCTTCAGTCTAGTTTTAATGGCCACTGCTAGAAACTTGGCTCTACCCAGTGTGATCCAAGATTTAAAATTTAACATCTGCCAGGAGAATAGAAACGTAAAACTTATCAGTATTTCCCAGATAGGGTAAAAGTATTGGGGAAATAAAATGGGCTCTCAGGGCTCTCTAGAATTCACAGTGTAGTAAGACATGGGGTACTGTTCCAACGTAGCCACTTTCACATGGGCAAAAATCTCAGATGTTGACGAAGACCCCCAAAACAGCCTTCCATCATTGTCTAGCCTGGGTAAATGTTCTCCTATATCTGGAAATATATAAAGAGGCAAAGTAGTTGGTCTATTGGTGAATACTGCTGGTTGTAAACTAAGATGCAGAGTTGAACAAGTCTCCTTTGCTATCATCTGCAGGTTTTTCAGATTTAGATCCAGCATCCTCTGCTTGACGCATCCAACTGAAATGTTAAAAGTTACAGCAAGGAGTATCTGATGGATTTTACTTTGTAAAGTAAACACTGCCTCCACCTGCATTGTGGAGGAGGCAAAATGGAGGCCAGCCTACCAACACAACTCACAGTGGCAGTGCAAAAAGCAAAAACCTTTAGGGGGAAAAGAAAGAAAGAAAGAAAGAAAGAAAGAAAGAAAGAAAGAAAGAAAGAAAGAAGCTGTGCCTATCTCCTCCTAGAGGAATTTGGCGAAACTGTTCTCCCAATGTCTCTGCCCACCAATACAGTGAAGAATTTCAAGAGGCCCTTTGCACACATCTCTAATAAACACACACAGCCTGCAATCAACAACCATCTTGACAAGTGAACACACAGGGAGGAGGGGCAGACAGTCCAGCGAAACAGCTTGATTGATATATGGAAACCCCAGGAGAAGGCTTCACATCCTGCTAGAAGAACAGTCCCTTTTGAGGAGAAGGAACTTTAGCAAAGGAGGAAGGGGGACGCTGGACAGGCAACAATAGGAGCTATGTCTGCATCGTCCCTGAAAGCACGCCTATGACTGATAGATCACAAGATAGAGCATTGGCAAGGGAAACAGTAGCTGGGTCTTCAAGTTCTACCAGAAGAAAATGTGGCATTTAGAGCAAAGATAGCTTTGGCATGCCCACCAAGCAAAAATCAGTCAGGCAGGACTTGAACCTAAACCCCTACAGGAGCACACAGAGGAGAACATGATGGAGCATCTGTAATGTCCAGGAGCCAAGGGTCAGACACCAGTAGTAAGAAAGATGCATAAGGATCAATAGTCTAGTGACTTCTAATTATTGGCAGCTACGAGGAGTCCACACACCAACAAGAGCGCCCTGGGCCTGCTCCTCCTCTTCACCATTGCAACCTGCTCATTCAAATGCCTCCTGCTCTGGTCCAGGCAACGAAGGTGGTGAGTAGGAGGAGCAATAGATACGACTGCCTACTTCCTCACAGATTGTATGCCTGTCTAGCAAGCAAGTGGAAGCAATAATGAGAAAGAGGAAGAGGAGAAATAGCAACTGGTGACAATGGCAGTGACAAGGTAGAGTCACTGAGGGAGGGCCACCCTTGAGGGTGTCTTGCCCAAGGGTCCTCAAAAATCTGGAGCTGGTGATGTTGGCAAGCTCACTGGCTCAACTTGCATGGACCCGGGGTGTAAACCAACCTCATTTCTCCAACCCCTTGATCCCTATCGCTTGCTGTGAGCCTCAAAGCCTCCCCCTCCCTCAATTCCCATTCCCACCTCTTCACCTGGTTGCTCTTGGCTCCAACACTGAAAGGTCTTTGCTCCTGCACCTGGGAAATGTAGTTTTCCCAAGGACAAATGCAGAAGTCAATCTCCCTTGAGAAACTGCATTTCTCAGCACTACTTCCAATTGGCAAGCTGATATGCTACCGGAGCAGGAATGGGCCATGGACACACATTTATAGTTCAATGAAGGGCATCAAGTGCAGAATACTTTATTTCAGGGAGTCTGGTGGCCCTGATTTCGGTGGGGCTGTGAATCCATCCTGGGTTTCAGTCAGAACCAACCAGAGCTCTAAAATGAATTACTCAAGTTGCTGAAACTCACCCACCCCAAATTGGTTCAGCACCTAAAATAGCTCCTTTAGAGTTCTGGCTGGTTCTGACTGAAACCCAGAACAAATCCACAGCCCCACAGAAATCAGTGCCACCAGCCTCCACTGGAGGGTGGGGAGAAAGGCTCTTGAAAAAGCTTAGCCTTCTAATACTCAGTGCATATTTCTCAGCATGCGAGTTTTCTTTTCCATGCTCTAGCTATTGTTCCTCTCTGTGGTACTCCTTCTGGAATTCTTGCTTTATAAAATGCTATCGCGAAGGGTTGAAGGGTTCCCCCCTCCTTCCCACTTGTATACTGCCAGGGGACTCTTTTTGAAGACCTCACTTTTACTATCAAGAGCAAAGGAGGCAGACCTGGTGGCCTTGTGGGATTTAATTAGAGTTCACCAAGTTAGACTCTCGAAGCTCTCAAAGCCCTCATTTAAATATAAGTTCACTCACATTTCAACTGTTCCTTAGGTCCTTATTAAAATTTCAAGTTATTAAAGAGAACATTCTGAGATTTTGCACTACATATAAAATAAACCAGAGATGTGCAGACAGCGAAATACCCTTTTATGTGGATATTAAAACCCTGACAACTGCAAGTGAGATAACTAGACCACAAATTACAGCTCTGCTGAATACAGTTATAATCCATGCAGCCACCAAACAACAATTCTGCTGTAACTACACCTGAGCAACCTGAACAAGAAAGGATTTTTTCCCCTTTTCTTTTTTTCTGTTTTTGGTAAGGCATTGATTCTTTGGGCAGTTAAGAATAATATGTATTATTACACATACTCCTACTTTTGGTGGTTGGAGTAACATTCCTTTTGTAGCGATGTCAGTCAAAACCCTTGTTATACACTAATGACACATCAGATCCATTTAAAATAACATTTCTTGTCAATCAAAAAATCGTGTAACACTTTGAGATTATAAAAGAACCATGTATAATAAGGTTTCTGGCTGACAACACAGTAATTTGACAAACACATATATTGCATAATATTTGAAATACTGGGTATAGATTTCAGGATTGGATCACTCCCTTGTTATTTTGTGGCTGAAAACTGACACTCCATCCAAAAGACCATGAAAGAGACTCGGGCTGCAACCTATTCCAATGTAACTGGGAGAAAGCCCCACTGTGTGGCTTACTTTTGAGAAGATATGAATAAGATTGCAATGCTAGACACCCACCATCGGTAGAGGGAAGATTCATAATCTTAGGACACAATCTTATGCATGTTTAGACAGAAAAAAAATCCTATAATAGCCAGCAATTCCCAGCCAGCCTTGGATTTGCAAGGCTTTTTTCTAACATGCATGGGATTGCGCCCTTGATTTTTATTCTAGAAATATGTCACCACATTGTTTATTTGTCTGTCTGTTTGCTTGCGGTGTGTGTGTGTTTGTGGCCCTTTTCAGAAGACACCTTAAACCACAGTGGTTAAGGCTTGTTATCACAAAACCCTTAACCATTGTGGTCTAAGGTGTCTTCTGAACATGGCCTGTGTGTTGTGAGTGTCTGTGATTCATATTAATGTTTTGACACATCATGGACATGTTATTATTATTATTATTATTATTATTTATTTATATAGCACCATCAATGTACATGGTGCTGTACAGAGTAAAACAGTAAATAGCAAGACTCTGCCGCATAGGCTTACAATCTAATAAAATCATAGTAAAACAATAAGGAGGGGAAGAGAATGCCAACAGGTACAGGGAAGGGTAAGCAGGCACAGGGTAGGGAAAAACTAACAGTAGAAAGTAACAGTAGAAGTCTGCACAACATCAAGTTTTAAAAGCTTTAGGAAAAAGAAAAGTTTTTAGTTGAGCTTTAAAAGCTGTGGTTGAACTTGTAGTTCTCAAATGTTCTGGAAGAGCGTTCCAGGCGTAAGGGGCAGCAGACGAAAATGGACGAAGCCGAGCAAGGGAAGTAGAGGCCTTTGGGCAGGCGAGAAACATGGCATCAGAGGAGCGAAGAGCACGAGCGGGGCAATAGTGTGAGATGAGAGAGGAGAGATAGGAAGGAGCTAGACCGTGAAAAGCTTTGAAGGTTAACAGGAGAAGTTTATATTGGATTCTGAAGTGAATTGGAAGCCAATGAAGAGATTTCAGAAGCGGAGTAACATGGTCGGAGCGGCGTGCTAAGAAGATGATCTTTGCGGCAGAGTGGTGAACAGAAACCAACGGGCTGATGTGAGAAGAAGGAAGGCCAGAGAGAAGAAGGTTGCAGTAGTCCAACCGTGAAATAACCAGTGCATGAACAAGCGTCTTGGCAGAAGAGACAGACAAAAATGATCGAATCCTGGCAATATTATACAGGAAAAATCGACAAGATTTAGCTACTGCCTCAATATGAGGAATAAAGGAGAGCGAGGAGTCGAAGATAAAGCCAAGGCTACGAGCTTCCTTGACCGGAGTAAGCGTAACATCATTGACAGTAAGAGAGAATGAGAGATGAGGAGAAGGTTTAGGAGGAAAAACAAGCAATTCAGTCTTTGCCATGTTAAGCTTCAAGCGACGATGAAGCAGCCAAGCTGAGATATCTGAAAGACATGCCGAGATACGATCGTGAACATCAGGAGAAAGTTCCGGAGATGACAGATATAGTTGTGTATCATCGGCGAACAGATGATATTGGAGACCATGAGATTGAATAAGCTTGCCCAAGGGCAACATGTATAAGGAAAACAACAACGGGCCAAGCACCGAGCCTTGCGGAACCCCTACTGAAAGGGGAAAGGAGGAAGACGAGCTGCCATTAGTCAACACGCTGAAAGAGCGACCCGCTAGATAGGAGGCAAACCAGTTATAGACAGAGCCTTCATCAGATACATTTGACATTTCAAAGAAATTGTTTAAATATGGCAAGATGATGATGATGATGATGATGATGATGATGATGATGATGATTATATTTATTTGTATCCCACCTTTTGCCCAATACTGGGCCTCAAGACAGCCTTACAAAATTTAAAACATATACGTTTTAAAACCTATGACAAGAAATATACAAAAGTGTGTGTGTATATATATGTGTGTATAAATATATATATATATATATATATATATATATATATATATATATATATATATATAACAATATTAAAACATTAAACATTTAAAAGACATGACAATTTTACAAGTCCTCAACATAGGGCTCATCTACACCAAGCAGGATATTCATAGAATCATAGAATAGCAGAGTTGGAAGGGGCCTACAAGGCCATCGAATCCAACCCCATGCTCAATGCAGGAATCCACCCTAAAGCATCCCTGACAGAGGGTTGTCCAGCTGCCTCTTGAAGGCCTCTAGTGTGGGAGAGCCCACAACCTCCCTAGGTAACTGATTCCATTGTCGTACTGCTCTAACAGTCAGGAAGTTTTTCCTGATGTCGAGCCGGAATCTGGCTTCCTTTAACTTGAGCCCATTATTCCGTGTCCTACACTCTGGGAGGATTGAGAAGAGATCCTGGCCCTCCTCTGTGTGACAACCTTTTAAGTATTTGAAGAGTGCTATCAGGTCTCCCCTCAATCTTCTCTTCTCCAGGCTAAACATGCCCAGTTCTTTCAGTCTCTCTTCATAGGGCTTTGTTTCCAGACCCCTGATCACCCTGGTTGCCATCCTCTGAACTTGCTCCAGCTTGTCTGCATCGTTCTTGAATTGTGGAGCCCAGAACTGGATGCAATACTCTAGATGAGGCTTAACCAGGACCGAATACAGAGGAACCAGTACCTCATGCGATTTGGAAGCTATACTTCTATTAATGCAGCCCAAAATAGCATTTGCCTTTCTTGCAGCCATATCGCACTGTTGGCTTGTGATCTACAACAATTCCAAGATCCTTCTCGTTTGTAGTATTGCTGAGCCAAGTATCCCCCATCTTGTAACTGTGCCTTTGGTTTCTATTTCCTAAATGTAGAACTTGGCATTTATCCCTATTAAATTTCATTCTGTTGTTTTCAGCCCAGCACGCCAGCCTATCAAGATCACTTTGAAGTTTGTTTCTGTCTTCCAAGGTATTAGCTATTTTGTGTCATCTGCAAATTTGATAAGCGTTCCCTGCACCTCCTTGTCCAAATCATTAATAAAAATGTTGATGAGCACTGGGCCCAGGACTGAGCCCTGTGGTACCCCACTTGTTGCCTCTCCCCAGTTTGAGAAGGTTCCGTTGATAAGTACTCTTTGAGTCCGATTCTGTAGCCAACTGTGAATCCACCTAATAGTTGTTCCATCAAGGCCACTTTTAGCTAGTTTGTTAATCAGAATGTCATGTGGTACTTTGTCAAAAGCTTTGCTGAAGTCAAGATATATGATGTCCACAGCATTCCCACAGTCCACAAGGGAGGTTATCCTATCAAAAAATGAGATCAAATTGGTCTGACAGGATTTGTTCCTGACAAATCCATGTTGGCTTCTAGTAATCACTGCATTGATTTCAAGGTGTTTACAGATTGACTTCTTTATAATCTGCTCCAGAATTTTCCCAGGGATGGATGTCAGACTGACTGGTCTGTAGTTCCCAGGTTCCTCCTTTTTGCCCTTTTTGAAGATAGGGACAACGTTAGCCCTCCTCCAATCGTCCGGCACCTCACCCGTCTTCCATGATTTTGCAAAGATAATAGACAAAGGTTCTGAGAGTTTTTCCTCTAGCTCCTTCATTACTCTAGGATGCAGTTCATCGGGCCCTGGAGATTTGAACTCATTCAAGGAAATTAGGTGTTCTTTGACCATTTGTTTATCAATCTCAAACTGCAATCCTGCCCCCTCAACTTCTGCTTCACTTTTTCCAGGGGGGTCATAGACCCGCTTTTGGGGGAAGACTGAGGCAAAGCAGAAATTGAGCACTTCAGCCTTTTTTTGTCATATGTTATCAATTTGCCATCCTCATTAAGCAGTTGAACCACCATTTCTTTCCTCTGTCTTTGAACCACCATTTCTTTCCTCTGCCTTTTACTACTCACTTATCTGAAGAAAGCCTTTTTATTGCTTTTAGCATCCCTCGCTAATCTCTGCTCATTTTCAGCTTTAGCCTCCCTGACGTCATTTCGGCCCTTCTGTGCCACCTGTCTGTACTCTTCTTTTGTAACCAGGAATTCCTTCCATTTCCTATATGTATCATTTTTTGTTTTCAGGTCATCTCTAAGCTTTTTGTGGAGGCACATTGGTTTCCTCTGTTGTCTTCTATCTTTTCTCCTCGTTGGATTGTTTGTAACTGTGCCCTTAAAATTTCCTTTTTTAAATACTCCCACCCATCCTGCACTCCTTTTCTCATTAGGCTCACTTGCCATGGGACCTTACTTATCATAGACACATCTACACCAAGCAGGACCTAACACTATGAAAGCAGTATATGTTATGTGTCAATGGGCCCCAACAGTTATCAGTGCACTTCAATATCTCTATAAAGCAGTACTGTGGCTCCTGCCTTTTCTATACCACTTTCATACCACTTTCATAGTGGAATATCCTGCTTGCTGTAGATGAGACAGAGGCCCAGATTATTCTCCAAAGGCCTGCCAGAACAAAGAAGTTTTTGCCGGCTTCCGAAAGCACATCAAGGAGGGAGCCCGTCTAGCTTTCCTGGGAAGAGAGATCCAGAGCACTAGAGCAGCCACTGAGAAGGCCCTCTCCCATGTTCCCACCAGGCACATCTGTGAAGATGGTGGGACTGAAAGAAGGGCTTCCCCAGAAGATCTCAAAGCACGGGCAGGCTCATAAGGGAGAATGAAGGCTTTCAGATTTCTGTGAAATCTCAGGTCATTCTTTTTATTGGCTTTGTCTTTGGTGATTTTTTAAAAAAAATACAGTCATGTCAAAATCAACAAATAAAGCAACAATATAGTGTGCTCTAATTGAAGTATGATTCAGCTATGTAATTTATAGTTCCCTTTTGTCATCTGTTAGAGATGGTTTAATAGTATGTCTACCATGTGAAAAGTGCCATTGTAGTGCACTATGTGGATTAAGCTTTTTACTACACCACTAAAAATATCTGAGTTCACAACTCAACAACAAATGATAGGTTCTCTTCATGGGTTGTTTGTGGTTAACAAACCACAGTTTGTTAGCATGGCTGGATTCACACAACACAACAACCCATGGTTCATCAACAACCCATGGTTCGTTGACAAACCACACATACTTAACCTTGACTATGGGTTGTTATGTTGTGTAAACCCAATCTTTATGTAGCATTTTCAGGGGCTCAGAAGAGCTGCAAGAGGAGGTCTGCTTCCTCCAGCCCAGTTGCACATATTTAATCTGGACGCAACCCAGTGGATGCAGTTTGATTTCATTACAGTGGGGGAGGGGGCATGTTTATATGAACACATCCCAACAGATGAATTACAGAGATTTCCCACCTCCAGAAGAGATTTCCCTGGAAAATAATCCTGTTATTAATCCAATTTCTTAGTTATCAAGAACTTCTTTTTCCTCTCATATCAGAATGATATTTACACTCTCACAGGGAAAAAGACTGAACCTATTGTCCATTAGAAGATCAGTAAAAGGAGATTTCCTATCAAGTAGGCATTTTACACACAGATGAAGTAGATCAGTCTTCCCAATGTTCATCTAAAAATTAGCTGCCATCCCACTCAGTTTTAATAACGCAAGGTGTCAAGTGAGACACTGTTTTGTTTGGATCTATAAAAACCAGTTAGTCAGTCTGAGTATTATCAGCTGCGACATGGTAATAAAGCCCGGATCTATTAATAATGCTGCCAAGAAAAGTGTATATATACACAAATAAAAGGGTAAGAATAGATCCCTGAGGGAAAACATATTTTATAGTAACGCTTCCTGATAAGCTGCATACCCAATATAGCATGAGGTCTGCTGACAAAGCTAATTACATTTCTAACCCATTTGATGCTGTCCTAAAAAAAATCCCAGCCCTTGATTCCAGATTATCTAACAATACATCATTGTCTACTCTGCCAGACATGCCTTATGAATGTAACCTAAAGAGCAACTTTTTATTGGTATCTATTCAAATATCACTGAAGAGACACATGGGCAGACTGAGATCTAAGAAGGCACATTCTGCCATGCCCGGCAGAGCCTGGGCATGGGGAGGGTTTTGTGGGCGGGGCAAGCCAGAGACGTTGCCACCCTGCATTGGCAGGGCCACTGGGGACTGGGAGGGGTTGGGGCCCTTTATCAAGGGATGCCCGACCCCTCCAAGCCCTCTTGCCCTCGTGCTCCGCGGCTGAAACGGACCTGCAGCTTCTGTTCCATGAACCTCCGCTTCGTCGACTGCCTCCACCACACCTCACCACTCAGCGTGCTCATTCAGCTTGGGCTTAGGCCCTGAGGTTTGGAGACCGGGAGGGGGGAGGAATTACGCTCCACGAGCTGCATATTCCCTTTAAAGGGCTGCAACTCACTAGCACCGGAGAGTGGGGGGATATACAACTTCTGAGCCGCCTTATTCAGCGAGAGCTCATTTCAAGCTGCGGCCTCACCACCTCAGGTCCTCATCATTCACCTTGGAGGAAATGACCTGGGGTTACTCAAGGGCAAGGCGTTAATATTACAAGCAATTGCCGACTTCAAGATTATTCGGCAGCGTTGGCCTGGCGTGGTAATAATCTTGTCCTGCATACTGCCCAGGTTTGCGTGGCGATCTGGAGAGATCAAGCCAATGGAGCGGGCGCGCCGCCGTGTCAATGGCGAAATCTTCCGCGATCTAATTAAACATGGGGATGTCAGCATCATGCACCCCGCGATTACACTGGCCTGGAGGGAGCTATATCGACAGGACGGCATACACCTGTCCGATATTGGTAACGACTTATTTATGTATGATCTGCAAGGGGGACTTCAGGGCGTTCTAGATCGATGGGGGGGGGAGCGACTAAGCAAGTGGCTTGCCGCCCCCTGTGGCAGGTAGAGAAGGCATCCAGAGGGAATATAATGGCGAGATTCCAAGGCACCGTTACAGTGATTGGTGACTCCCGAGGGCTCCCGGTGTTGAGCCCTGTGGCCAGGCCGGGGGATAAGGACCACCTTTGAGGCCGACCTCGCTCACCCACCTTGAGCCCGGGGGGGCAGGGGTTGGGGGTGACAAGGGAAGGTCTCCCTACCCCTGGTTGGGGATGGACAGCAGGGTGGCGAAACTGAGCGCCACCGGCTGTACCAGGAAAGCTCGCCCTTTCACTTAGGAAGGCCTGCAAGCAGGCCTGGCTGGATGCCTTAGGAGAACCCCCTTTGCAGATCTTGAATAAAAGTGGCCCAGTTTAATTCCAGCACTTGTGTCGTCTCTCATTTCTTGCGTCCGTCCCACAAGGCACATTCTGCCATGCCCGGCAGAGCCTGGGCATGGGGAGGGTTTTGTGGGCGGGGCAAGCCAGAGACATTGCCACCCTGCGTTGGCAGGGCCACTGGGGACTGGGAGGGGTTGGGGCCCTTTATCAAGGGATGCCCGACCCCTCCAAGCCCTCTTGCCCTCGTGCTCCGCGGCTCCCTCCCTCCCTCCCTGTAGACAGTGTGTTCTTTGGGTCGCCACTATGGGGCCGAGTAGGAATTTTTTGCTCACGCCCTGAATTGGACGTGAGTTGTTTCGCCTACTCCACACTGTGAGACATCGGGGGAGTATAACTAGGTCAATTCGGCTGCTAGCGATTTGGTCACCTATTTTCAAGGCAGGTAGAGAAGGCATCCAGAGGGAATATAATGGCGAGATTCCAAGGCACTGTTCCAGTGATTGGTGACTCCCGAGGGCTCCCGGTGTTGAGCCCTGTGGCCAGGCCGGGGGATAAGGACCACCTTTGAGGCCGACCTCGCTCACCCACCTTGACCCGGGGGGGCAGGGGTTGGGGGTGACAAGGGAAGGTCTCCCTACCCCTGGTTGGGGATGGACAGCAGGGTGGCGAAACTGAGCGCCACCGGCTGTACCAGGAAAGCTCGCCCTTTCACTTAGGAAGGCCTGCAAGCAGGCCTGGCTGGATGCCTTAGGAGAACCCCCTTTGCAGATCTTGAATAAAAGTGGCCCAGTTTAATTCCAGCACTTGTGTCATCTCTCATTTCTTGCGTCCGTCCCACAATACTCAATAGCAATTTGAACCTTTTCCAAATATCCACTGTCAATTAAACTGGTTTTACAGCTGTGGTGTTTCCCATATCTCTCCTTCCCCCAGCTTGTCCTGCTGTCTCTCACCATACTTTGGAATAATACACAGATAAGAAATTAACAATTTATTTCTCAGGGACATACCTTACATATTATTTTTCTTGTAACACCAATATTGGGGTTGAGGGTATTTGCAGGGGAGAATCAGCATGAAAGGAGGGTGCCTAACTGTTCCCATCTTACCATGCTTACTTGGGACATGTGTGTCTAAACATGTCTACAACTGGGGGGGGGGTGTCTTCAGAGTGCCGGGTTGGTGCTGAGTCCCTTGGAAACCCCGTGTAGGGCTTCTGGGCAGCCAACCAGGGACTGGAGCTGCCCCCACCCTATTCCTGATGGAACGCAACCAAGCACAGTTCACCCTCCACCAGGCACTGCCTGGCCACACTTCCACTGCGACTCCAGAGCAAGGCTTTGGGGCTGCCTTGATGCCATCTTGTATGTCCTCGCCTTGCTTCAGGGAAAAAAGTCAGGGTAAGTCCCTGGCTTTTTTTCTCTGCAGTTGTGTTGAAAAGCCCCAAGGTGGGTGTGCGACTGCAGTGGCAGCATAGAATTGACACGGCAACACCACCCACCCACCCCAGGGCTTTCCGAGAATTTAGACAGCCCCTTGTTCTCCACGTTTTGGGAATAAACCCTTCCAGAACACAAATGGAATTTTCATTCAAGGGAATTTCATTCAAATGTCCCAAGGCAAATGTTTCCCATTTTGACCATAGGTCAAATTGGCCAGAACACAGTTTGCTATCTGTTCAGTTGGGCTGACTCAGAGACTAGCACTTGAACCAGTTCCTGTTTTTAAGTGGATAAGGGAGCTCAGGAACTTCTGGTGTTTCAGGGCAGATATAGATTCAGGAGGGGGAGGAATCACAAACACATGGGGTAGTCCTGGAAGTTAACCTAAATGAAATGATTTTTTTAACCAAAGGCGGACTTCTCACTAATATACCTTGCCTCCCTGCTTGTTTTTTATGTTCCACCTTACCTGCCTTGTATTGTTGACATGCTTTGATTTAAGTTTCTTAAAAACAGTTTCACACTCTCAGCCTGAATGTAAACTGTTGACTAACCTGCCTAAATAAATTTACACTTTGACCATGTCCTTCGAAGTAAGTACCACTAAACACAGTGGGATTTCATGCTCTCAAAGTCAGGGAGATTTTGAAGGTTTGGAGGCTATTGGAGGGGGATTTGCTTGAGTTTGTTTTCAGACTTGCTGAATCAAGACCTGTCTGTATCTAAATGATGCACTTTAGCTTTGATTCTAAAAAAAAAAAAGAGTGGCAGCCAACATGGCACCCAACTCCATACCAGTCCTCCTCTTCTCCATTTTATCCTCACCACCACCATATGAGGACTGTTAGACTGAAAGTCAGTGACTGGCCCCAAATCACCCAGTGAGTGGGAGACGAGAACCAGGGTCTCTCGAATCCCGATCCAACACTCTAACTAATATGCCACATTGTTTATATTGATTACATATATAGAAATATCATCATTTTTCCATCAGGTATACCACTCATTTAATGGGGAGGGGAGGGAGGGAGAGAGTTATGCACAGGTTTCAAGAAAAGCAGACCATATATCCATGTATTTATCCACTCAGAAGTTGTGCCTATATAACACCTGTTCAAATGTTGATAATGTTGTTAACTCCTCAGTCCATTGCATTATGGGAGGTGAGCATTTGTCCTTCCAATGTGATAATATAAGACTTGTAGTTGTCATAAGGGCTCTGAAAATCCATTTGCGTGGACTATGTTTTAACTTCCAAGACGCCGATAGGTAATTTAGAAGGACATGAACATTGTTCCATGTTATAGATTGTTTCAGTACAAAGTTTATCCTTATTATAATCTCCTCCAAAAAGTGGACAATCACTGGGCATGTCTTATCTGAAGAATAAGATTGCTTATCTGAAGAAATCGTACAAGATGAAACAGGACTAATTTACCGGATTCCTGTCATATGAAGATCAAAAACATATATACCCAACAAGGAGTTTATTCCATTCATGGTATAGGAATTCTGTTATGTGTAAATGCAATTTGTTATGTTTATGACATATAACCTTGAGTGTTAAAATAACTGGATACTTTGCTTTAAACACGTTCTGCTTTAAATACTTTTGCAACTTGAATTTGTATTGGGTATAATAATTTATATGTGTAGGAGCATATACAGACATCTCATGTTTGTTAAGTGTTTAACTCTACTCAGTGTATGCAGTTGGGTGCTCTTTGGGCTCTGTTCTTTTTCGCAGTTGCAAGTATTGCCATTCAGCCATAGTAAGTAAAGTATATTTAGCACGTAAATCAGAAAATGACCAAAAAAAAAATCGTCATCTGGACCTATTAATTGCTCCAAAATAAAAATCATGTCCGCAACAAAAACACTTTCTTTCCAATTATTAAAAAGGATATCCCCATATAGTCAATTTTGTGTGAGAGAATGGACCAAACTGTAATTGACATGATACTATGCACCATGCCTCTCTAGCAGCCAAGATTGTAGGAGGAAGGTGGGTTATTTATTCTAATATGTTGAGAACAGGGTGCAATCCATTTGAGACGAGGCTCTAACCATAAGGATTCCAAAACTGACCAGGGTGGTAAATCTAAACAAACTGGAAAAGACTAAAACTTAGTGCAACCCAACAGATAGGTCCAACAGTATAAAGCAAGGTCTGGAAAACCAAACTCACCTTCTTTAATTGGAAGTCGCATCCATTTCAAAGATATTCTTGTTTTGTTTGTTTTAACTTTATACGTCTCCTTAAGCACTGAAATTAACACACACATACATTGCAATACATTTCAGTCTTACAAAATATTCTGCATCCATTTGACCATACCATATGTATTGATGCGCACAGTTTCATCTGCATTATAATGCAGACAGGAATGCAGATTTCCCTTATCATTGTCTTGGGGCATGTGAGCTTTGCTGCATGCAGCTATTGCTGTACACATGGGACAGAGCATCCCCAGTTGCTCCCTTGGGATATGAGTGCATTGTGCATTGCTGCATGCAGCTGCCTTTCACCATCACACATTATGCAAGTACTAAAACTGTGCTCAGAATTGCATTTTCGTGAGCAACAAAATGCTCACTAGTAGCATTGCCAATGTGTGATCCTAACAGACATCCTTATACAATAGATGAATCCACTAATGGGACCCTCTCTCTCTCTCTTCCACTTTCAAAGAGCAGTAAAAGGTACTCTTGCAGGAAACATTGAGCCTTCTCTGCACTTCTACTAATACAACAAGTTCAGATATAAAGAGGGCAGATGATGAATCAATTAAACTCCTGACTATACAACAGAGTTCCCCTATTATTAACAGAGTCTTCGGTGTTCTGAAAGTTAAAGCTCCATCTGTAAAACAAAAAGAGCACAAGACTGGAAGAAATAGATACAGCAGCACCGTCTCGTATCATTATGCACTTGCAGCCTATATCCACTCAAGCCTCCCATGAAGGCCAAGGCCATTATCTCATTCCTCAGGGTGTCCAAATTGTCAATTATCTTGTATTTCCTCTAAATTAGCCCTGTGTTGAGAAGTGCCACAAAGGAGGAAAGATAAGGGGCAAAGTCAAAGAGCAAAACCAATGGCAATGCAGCAGAAGCCAAATGGAGGAAGGAGAATAAATTGCTAATTTATTTAGCAGTCTGGATCTTGCATGCGAAGATATTTTTGACATACGTATTCTGTAGAATGACTCTGGAGAGACATCGTCTAAATGCATATCTGAAACCTCTGTCTTGCTGCCTTGGGTTTAAGTTTCACTCCTCATCTTGCTTCACCGCTTTGGCCTAGTTCTCGGTGAGGTGGCGCGCCTTTGTCTAACTAGTGCATTGCTTCAAGTAGGGTCACATATCGGAGACTGGGCCTACACACAAAAAAAACCACTAATAAATCCATCCTCATAGAACACTTGCATGTCAAAGAGAAGGTTGTGTAAGAGTCCTTCTCCCTGACATCTTGTGATATCTTGAATTCACCCCCACTCTGTGATCCTGGTTTGGCTTGTAACTGGGCTCAAGAAACCAAACTCTTTCTCCCACAATACTGTGGAAATACTGAGGAAATTGGGTTTGTTTCAGGGCAGAACAAGCTGAGGGCTTCCTTAGGTGTCTGCTGGGGTGGGGTGGGGGACACACATACGCACAGTGGTTCAGCCCAGACACACAGATTTACCACCTCTAAAAGGACTAGAACTTGATTTAATACATTATCTATGCTATGCCATATAATGCCCAACAACTAAATATGTGAGCTACTTGCATTGAAACATGTTTTGTTTGAGATGATATCAGATTATTTGAATGCTCTGTCTGTAGGCTGTAATGTGTCATGGCTGTTTCATGTATGCTGTTATTTATGACATATTTTGGACAATGCACTGGATCCAAACTAAGTAGTTGAATTTAATTCCTATTGAAATCAATGGGCCTTAAGTTCAATTCTGATTAATTTCTGCCATGGATTTCACTGGGCCCTACTAACTTAAGGTAGGATCTACACTACTGCTTTATAACTGTTTATAATGGTATTGAAACTGTTGGGGCCCATGACACATTCCATATACTTTTTCAAACTGCTTTCAGAGTGTTATATCCTGCTTGGGGTAGATCTGGCCTTAGTCAGAATTCAGTCCAATGTGTTTTAATATAAATTTTCCATGATTAAATTGGGTTTTGCTGTTTGATTTATGACTGAGATATAAATCCAAATATGGGAAATATAGTGTAAAGGAATGCTTGTATTTTGTGGAGAAGGCCTGCATTAAATTAGCCAACATCTATATTTCCTTTATTCTCATTAAGTGTGGGTTAAAAAATTGTTTCAGCTCATTCTGGAAAAGAATTTACCAAAAGAGTTTCAGCTATTGGGCGGTATAAAAATGAAATAAATAAATTAAATGTGGAGATTTATTTATTTATTTTATTTGTTATATTTATATTTATTTGTTATATTTCCTCCAAGGAACCCAAGTCTGCTTACATGGTCCTGCTCCTCTCCATTTGTATCCTCACAACAACTCTGTGAAGTTTATTCGGCTGAGAATCAGTGACTGGCCCGGATCTCCCAAGTCCTAGCCCAACACCAACTGCTACACCACTATCAATGGCTATTTGGGATGGAAAAAAGTTGAGGGTGTTTTTTTTAAAAAAAGACTCATGTGGGAGAAACTGAAACTTACCAATACATGCATCCAGGCCCAGGGCTTTGAATGCTTAGCTCTTAAAAGTCTGCATCTGAATCCCAGTATATTCAACCACATGAGTGCTGAATGAGGGTTGCCAACTTACCACCTCCTTTTTTTCATAGGTTTCTCATCAGTATAGTCTTCTTGCACTGGAATACCTACATTGGAGAAGGTGAGATGCATTCTAGAGATGTGCCAGGGAATGTGGGGGGAGGAGAGGCAGTGAATCTGCAGGAACTACAGCCCTCCAAAACCCCAGGCATGTTCCCAAACCAGCACCAGCTCAACACCAGCCCAGTAACTAATGTAGTTTGAATTAGGCATGTGCTCCACTCCGATTAGAAGCGCAGAAGCAGGAGCGAATTGGCCTGCTCTGCCTTGCCCAGAAGCGGAGTAGAAGCGGACCGCGGACCCCTAGAAGCAAGGCGAAGAGAAGCACCCATTTTCGGAGCTCCTCTTTCAGGCAGACCGCTCCGATCGCCATCTTGAAACATTTCACCCATAGCATTGCATTGCGGAAAAGAAAGGGGGATAACTGTGTTGTTTTTGAAGCTATCATTCTGAAAATTCTTGTGCTCAGAGAGTCGTGGATGGGGGTCATTTTGAGACTACTCTCAGCTCTCTGCGTGGTGCAGGTCGCGCGCTAGAAATTTTTAAAAACCGGCGGGAAATACCTTTTTCGAAGGGCTGAGGGGCAGAGTCAGCTCCCGGTCATGATCACATGATCCCAAAGTTGGAGGAGGGGATAGGCAAAACGGGTAACTTGGGATTCTGGGAAACTTCTCTTTCTTAGTCTGAACGGACTTTTCCCAGTGTTTTTTAAAACAGTAGCCCCACCAAATGCACAAACACAACCTGAAATCATATACTAAGCCAATAATAAGAGAGCACTGCTACCCACCCTAACTTTGGGGAACAACTGAAAAGATGTGGTGCAAGGGGATGAGCTCCCCTAGGGCATGCCATGTGGATGTGCCCCCACTCTCTCCTGTACTTGGGGGGCTATCACAGCCCTCCAAAGAGAGTAACCCGGTGGAGCAATGCCTATCATGAGTTGAAGTGAGCGTTTACTTCTTAGTGGTGGAGCAATGTCTTTCATGAGTTGAACTGACAGTGTTGCTTCTTAAAAGACTGGTCACTAGGACCAGTCAAATTGGCAGCTGCTTCCCCCTCCCCCGGGCACGTCCCCCTATTACTGGTAAAAGACAGATATAGCCTTTTTAAAAAAGTTGTTGTTGTTTATTCAGCAACACTGCTGCTTTTAATTCCACCCCTCCTTTGTTTAGTTATTTATTCCATTTTATATGCATTACTGGCTTATCTTTGGCTCACTTCCTTATGCCTGCTGCCTGCCTGCCTTCCCTCTCTCCTCTCCTGCCCGCCTCGCAGGGATGTTGTGTGTGTCTGGCTTTGACTCAGGGGAGAAGTCCTTCCTGCGCTCAAGTTAGACTTTTGGAAGTTCCAAATCCATTTTTTCAAGTGTGGAAGAAGATTTCATAGGTTTATCTCTACTCCCCAATTCATGGGATGTTGTGATTTCCTTTGAAATGGCCCCATTGAGATGTATGCAGGTTTAAGCCCCGCCAAAAATCAGGGGATGATGGGACTGCCTTGAGTATTGGTGTGCGTGTATCCCTGGATAAGCTTTCATGGTGGCGAGTTTGAGATTTTTAACGTGCAAATTGACGGAGCTATGGAAAGGGGTGTGAATGGAGTGTTGGATTTTCATAAATTCCCCAAAAATCAGGGGATGATGGGACTGCCTTGAGTCTTGGCGTGCATATGTATCCCTGGATAAGCTTTCATGGTGGTGAGTTTGAGATTTTTAACGTGCAAATTGACGGAGCTATGGAAAGGGGTGTGAATGGGGTGCCCGATTTTCATAAATTCCCCAAAAATCAGGGGATAATGGGACTGCCTTGAGTCTGGGCATGCATATGTATCCCTGGACAAGCTATCATGGTGGCAAGTTTGAGATTTTTAACATGCAAATTGACGGAGCTATGGAAAGGGGTGTGAATGGGGTGCCCAATTTTCATAAATTCCCCCAAAATCAGGGGATGATGGGATTGCCTTGAAACTTGGCGTGCGTGTGTATACGTCCATGAGGTGTCATGTTGCCAAACATGAGGTTTCTAACTTGAACCGAAAAAAAGTTGTTTACTTTTTTAGCTTAATGCAAGCCTATGGGGGGGGGGGGAAAACGGAGCTCCGATCCGGATCCGGGGCTCCGAGCGGAGCGGAGCGGACATAGGTGGAGCGGGGGTGGGGCGGAGCGGGCCGATCCGCAAATCGCAGATCTGGAAGAGAAGCGGAGCAGGGGGTCCGTGCAAACCCCTAGTTTAAATCCCTCCCATTGAAACCAATGGAAGAAATAGGTAAAAACAAAAAAAGTAAAAACAAAAAAACAAAGAACGAATTAGTAAAGGAACACTGCTTTCCACACTGCTGCTATGAGCAGCTAGATTTGGATCTCAGTAGTAGAGCACATGCTTTGCATGCAGAAAGCCTCAGGTTCAATCCCTGGCATTCCCATATAAGGCTGGAAAAACTCCTGTCTGAAAGAAAACCTGGGGCATGTCTACCCGAAGGGTTTGTCCCGGGGTGGCTTCACTGTGTCTACATGACACAGCTGCCATTGCAAAGCCATCCGGGGGCAAACCCTGGAAACTCCACTCCAAAAAAGTCAGACACTTACCCTGACTTTTTTTTGGCAGTGGAGCCCATGGCACCCCCTGATTGGTCACCATGGGTGGCCCCATGCCTGTAAAAGTTAAAAAAAAAAAAAACAGGGGCAGGAGAGGAATGGGGTCATTCCTTCCCTCACTTTTTTTTTTTAAAAAAAATGTTTTTATTATCTGTATCTCCACAGCTGCGAAGATACAGATAATAAAAATAAAAAGAAATGGGGAGGGAGGAACGAGCAGCCAGAGGGAGGAAAGGAGAGATGGTTTGCCTGGAGTCCCTGCCCCCTCTCCTCGCATCCTCCCTCTGGCTACCTGTTCCTCCCCTCCCCCATTTCTTTTTATTTTTATTATCTGTATTTGCGCAGCTGTGGAGATACAGATAACACAATTTTAAAAATGGGGGAAGAACAGCCCCATTCCTCCCCCCACCCCATTGTTGTTGTTTTTACTTTTAAAAACCAGGAAAGTTCACAGTTGCGTTCCTTCCCATGCAGATGTCAGGAAGGAACGCAAGTGCAGGCGCAAAGCACCTCATGGCACCAAAGTGCCACCGTAAAGAGAGAAGCCTGGAGAGCTGCTACCAGTCAGTGCCAACAATACTGGGCTACATGAATCAATGGTCTGACTCACTATAAGGCAGCTTCCTATGATCTTCCACCCAGTAATGAGAGGATTGTTATGTCAGGCTCCACTCCTCATACCCACTTACCTGTGATTAATTCCTATTGGATATAAGGAGACTTACTTCTGAGTAGACATGTAGAGGATTACACTGTTGGAATATATTTCTGGAGGCGAAGGCTATCAATGGCTACTAGTCATGATGGCTAGGTGCTACCTCCAGTTTCAGAGGAGTTGCTGGGGAACATGGGTGGGAGGGTGCTATTGCACCCATGTCCTGCTTGTAGGTTCCTGATCAACAGCTGGTTGGCCACTGTGTGAACAGAGTGCTGGACTAGATGGACCCTTAGTCTGATCCAGCATGGCTCTTTTTATGTTCTTACGTTATCAAAATGATACACTCCCAATTAATAATTTCCTTGCCTACAAAAATAAAAATACAAGTATCATGCACCAAGGTGCTGGGGTGCCATTGAATGTAACATGTTGGGTACCTGGGGGAAAATGGTTGAGTCAGTTATAAGGGCAGATGTATTGTGACATGAGAGCCAATAAATGCATGATACCGATATGGTGTTTTGCAAATACGTTTAATTGTATACTGAAAATTGTTCTATACCTACAGTACTATATTTCTCTCTGTTGGTCTTTACCAGGTAAAAGGCTCTCATTGGTCACATTGAGACAAGGAATTCTTTATTTGCAGACAGACAGCCATGTCAAAAGTTACTCATTTTTACATTCCTAGATACTTTCATTCACCCTTCTACATCCTTAGACTTATTTATATAATATTCTGCTGCTGACCTTCCCAATGTTTCTCTCATTTCTGTTCCTTGCTGTACTGCTGGAGTTTTATGAGGGTGAACAAAGAATTAGTAGCCCATTTCCATTCGTAGTAAATTTCCTTTTTGCCCTTGTAGAGGGACCTTTACTTCATTGTCTGACTGTACTGTTATGAAACTGACACATTCACAGAGGTGAAATCTGGACAGCAGACACCCGGGCTGATGGTTGTACCAATCAAGCACTGCCTAAGGGCCAAATACCAAGCCCATTTATGCAAAAGAGCCAGAAGGCTAAAGCATTCAAATATCATATTCCATCTGATGATAGTGAAGATTAATGTCATGCGAAACAAAATAGAAATTCCCACAGTCACATATATTCTGCAAATAGGATTCCACGGAACAATGAACTGAAGAAACATGAAACTCCAGGCATCTTGAAGCCATTGCTGCATGTGACCAAGCCATTGGGAGTGTCCTGATGTTTGTGTTTAAAATGCTTAAGAGGCAGTTGCCAAAATGTATGTTAGAAATGGATGTGTGCTTTAGTATGTTTGTCTGTTTGTATCTCTAGCATACTTTAGAGTGTGTGTTGTGCATGTGTGCACATGTGTGTTGTGTGTGCATGCACATGAGAGATAGGGGATGGAGAGGAGGCCTGAGTATGCAGTGAGTGGTTCTGTTGATTGAGCAATAAAAAAATAAGCCCACTGCTGCCAAGAAGATGAGTCCAGTGGAGGCTGGTGGCTCCAATTTTAGTGGGGCTATGAATCCATTCTGGGTTTCAGTCAGAACCAGCCCAAACTATAAAGGAGCTATCCAAGGTGATGAAACATACCCCCAAAATAGTTTCAACTTTGGGGGGTCACATAAGGAGTATTTCAGGTCTATGTGGGGCCCCAGGGCTGCAGATTGAGTACCCTTGCCCTATAATATGTGGAGTATTATATTTATTTATTACATTTATATACCACCCCATAGCTGAAGCTCTCTGGGCAGTTTACAAAAATTAAAAACAGTGAACATTAAAAACAAATATACACATTTCAAACCATTAAAAGCATAAAAACAACAATCTCCTTTTAAAACAACTATTCTGGGGTCAGTTAAAAACAAACTCCGCACATGTTATTAACTGCCTGGGAGAAAAGTCTTGACCTGGCGCTAAAAAAGTATTCATGTTGGCACCAGGCAAGCCTCATCGGGGAGATCATTCCATAATCGGGGGGCCACCACTGAAAAAGCCCTCTCCCTTGTTGTCATCCTCCGAGCTTCCCTCTGAGTAGGCACTTGGAGAAGGACCTTAGATGTTGAGCGTAGTGTACTGGTAGGTTCATGTCGGGAGAGGCATTCCATCAGGTATTGTGGTACTGCTAATATTCCTCCTATGTTCAACTCCGTAAAGTTCCCTGTAAGTAAAAGCCTTGTAATAATTGGAGTGCCTACCTGCCAACTTACCTTGTCTGCTCCTCTCTGCCCACATGCTGCTGCCCAGTTAGTTAGAAAGACTCTGGTTGCCCCTGTGCTCACACACTGCTGCTACCCACCTCCATGGGAGAGAGACTGTGTCCACATGCTCCTAGTTCTGTCTGTAAGTGAGAGAGATTGTGTCCACATATCCCTGCTGCTTCATTAAGAAACTGAGCAATTCCCTGTCCCCCTGCTGAAGTCTGCTTGAAAAAGAAAGGCTGGCTATTGTGACATCATGCTGACGCTGTCTGTAGGACAGAGAGTGGACATTATGACTTCAAGATGACGCTGACATGACCCCAAACCAGTTTCACACTCAACCACAGAGGAAGATGCAGATGGAAGGAAGGCACCCTTTAAAAAGTGGCACCCCCTTCCCCTTTTTGGCCAGACAACATTGCTTTACTAGACTTTTTGGATTCAGAAGAATCCCCAATGCAGCTAAAAGTTACTAAACAAGGCAGTGGCTCCCTAAGGGCACAGACAGCTCCTCCAAAGTGGTGAGAACAAAACCAAGACTAGCCCAGCCAGCCTTCAGATGGCCTGTACACTTCCATAGATGAGATGAGAACACTCTGGCTGGCTCACAGTGCTCTGTCCAAGGTCCTGACTGTTTCTGCCTTGTCTAAGTCAGCTCCTTGTGTACCTGCCTTGGCCTGACCTTACTAGATGAGAATATGCCTTACCTGCCTTTCTGCTACCCTGCCAGTAGGTGCCACAAGTGACATCCGCTTCCACTGTGAACTCCAAGCCCAGCCTGAACAGAAGGGATGCTGCCTTCTGCAAAAAGAGCAACTGGCCATTGTGGCCTCAGGTTGCCAGGAGGTTCCCTAACCCAGATAGCACCTAACAGCTGCTAGCTGACTGGAGAGAGGGAGATAAAGAGTGATGAAGAAATGGAGAGATGGAGAGTGGCATTGACAACCAGTTTAATGAGAAACCAAAAAGTTTTTGTTTGTTTTTAAACCACTTTCTTTCCTATCCTTCCAGCTGCTGGAATGCAAGTTTCAACAGTCCTCCACTGGTAGGAACTGCTGCCCACCGCTTGTCAAATCAGGACATGGGTTGGGAGTTCTCTAACATACTGGCTGGAGTCCCTCTGTGCTATGTCCATGTGCTGCCTGCCTACCTCATTTTTCTCATAGAATCATAGAATAGTAGAGTTGGAAGGGTCCAACCTCATGCCCAATGCAGGAAACCACATTAAAGCATCCCTGACAGATTGCTATCCAGCTGCCTCTTGAATGCCTCTAGTGTGGGAGAGCCCTTGACCTCCCTAGGTAATTGGTTCCATTGTCGTATTGCTCCAACTGTCAGGAAGTTTTTTCCTGATGTCCAGCTGGAATCTGGCTTCCTATAACTTGAGCCCATTGTTTCATGTATTGCATTCTGGGATGATCTAGAAGAGATCCTGGCCCTCTTCTGTGTGACGATCTTTCATGTACTTGAAGAGTGCTATCATGTCTCCCCTCAGTCTTCTCTTCTCAAACCTAAACAGGCCCAGCTCTTTCAGTCTCTCCTCATAGGGCTTTGTTTCCAGACCCCGATGATCCTCGTTGCCCTCCTCTGAACACGCTTCACCTTGTCTGCATCCTTCTTGAAGTGTGGTGCCCAGAACTGGGCACAAAACACAAGATGAGGCCTGAATAGAGGGGTACCTGTACCTCGCACAAGCCCACTCCCTGCTCAGCTGGAATGGCTTGGGGTGGTGGTTTTTGCAAGTGGGGAGGAGGAGGAAGAAAGATGCTGCACATGCAATGGCACGTGGGCAGCGTAAGGTGTGGGCGGGGCAGATCCTATAAAGGGCTTTGCAAGCACTCGCACATGGGGCCACGCTTGTGCCATGGGTGTTCGACTGAGTCTGGGGGGGACAGATGTTGGGGAATCCATTGAACTTCCAGACTCTGTTGGCACTAATGACATCCCTAGTTGAGTTTATATGACTACTTTTTATGAGGAAACAATACCACAATGTAATATTCTGCCTTTCTGGTGACCTGTCTTATATATGCCTCCTCATATTTTGTGGAACCAAAATAAGCTCATGAGGCTTTGTTCAATCTTCCTCCAGCTGAGAACCTATGTTTATGAGGGCTCTGAAAAGGGCCTTCTGTGCCAACTTTGTAACTCAGTCCTCAGAGAAGACTGCTCCAGCTAGATATGTCAAATATGCAAAGACTTTATTGCTTCAGCGGGGTTTTTTTTTAATGAAAGAATTACTCCATCTTATTGTGGTTCTAGTATCTCAGAAGGAGCATTTGAGTGGTTTTTTTATTATGTGGTTATTTTTAGAATGGTTTTATAGAGTGATTTTATTATATGACCATAGTGGTTTTAATGTAAATGTTAAAGTGTATCTTTTTAAGTAAGATACCTCAGGTTGGCTGGCTGGCATCCTTGGTTTCTCTGTGTGTGTGTGTGTTTAGCTTCACCCTACCCAGTGCCTGTTTACACTTCCCTGTGCCTGTTTGCATTCTCTTTCCCTCCTTATTGTTTACTACAACTTTATTAGATTGTAAGCCTATGCGGCAGGGTCTTGCTATATACTGTGTACTCTGTACAGCACCATGTACATTGATGGTGCTATATAAATAAATAATAATAATAATAATAATAATAATAATAATAATAATAATAATAAGTTCAGAACTCTGTGTGTAAAATCATCAGATGTTCAGGAGAGCAATCACATGAACTTCATTGTGTTTCAGGGCATATGTGCTTATTCATATAATAAACCCTTACGCAAGTTCCATGAAATAACTTCAAGGAGTATGTTACCATGTTTGCACATATATAATTTCATTTTTATACCACCCAAAAGCTGAAGTTCTCTAGGCAGATCACAATAGTTAAAACCATAAGATACAGCTTAAAATATAAAACATGGGAGCTTCAAATTGCAATGTAAAAGTACAACCAGAATAAAACCAAGCAGCAATGCAGAGGTTTAAAATACAAATTTAGAACAGCAGAGCTAATAGACTGGGATGGTAAAATGCTAAAATACTGGGAAAATACAAAGGTCTTCACCTGGCACCAGAAGGAGTACAACGTAGGTACCAAGTTGTACAGGCAGATACATATGGGAGGCAATCCTTGAGATAACCTGGTCCCAAGCCATTTAGGGCTTTGAATATTAACACCAAAACTTATTATTATTATTATTATTATTATTATTATTATATTATTATTATTATTATTATTATTATATTATTATTATTATTATTATTATTATTATTATTATTATTATTATTATATCCCAGCTTTTTTCCTCCAAAGTGGCGTACATAACCTTCCTCCTCTCCATTTTATCCTCACAACAACAAGCCAGTGTAGTGTCGTGGCTAAAGTGTTGAACTGGGAGTTGGGAGATCCAGGTTCTAGTTCCCACTCAGCCATGGAAACCCTCTGGGTGACTTTGGTCCAGTCATGGACTCTCAGCCCAACCTACCTCACAGGGTTGTTGTTGTGAGGATAAAAAGGAGAGGAGGAGGAGGATTAAGTACAATGCCTTGGGTTCCTTGGAGGAAAAAAGGTAAGATATAAATGCAATAATAAATCAATAATAAATAAATAAACAACCGTGTGAGGTGTGTTGGGCTGAGGGTCTGTGACTAGCACAAAGACACCCAGTAGGTTCCATAGCCGAGTGGGGACTAGTCCCACAGTCCCCATTAACAATCATGCGGCAACCCCGCATATAACAGATTGCAATAATCCAGCAGAGAGGTTATCAGAATATGGATCACTGTAGTTTGGCTATGTATAAGTACATACACACACCCCTGTCTAAACACACATCCTACAAATTACAACACACAAAGTGCTTCTCACAATGACTTGTGCACAGGGTCCAGCTTCTGTAGGGAGCTTCCATTCTTCATCCCCACCTCTTAACACTGCTACACACAGTCATGGATGCAAATATTAAAGAACTATGAAATGCACTTGTCTCTGTGACTTGGTAACTTCATCCCCCAGTGCCTCAGCTGCCATGACTTTGCTGTGCACAGAGCCTCTCAGACCAGCAAAGCCTACACGTGACAAAGCCTGGTTCCTGGCTAGAGATGCATCTGGCACATTGTCCGAAGAGCAAATGGTGACAGATAAGTGTCATCCAGACCTCAGCCTGTAAATAGTTCTGACCCCTAAGACAGAATCGAGATAAGCTGTGGAAAGTCCAAACATAAGGCATTCTGACTCTTCTCCCTTCCTGAATTACTCAGCACAAGAGGTGAACGTGAATGGAAGAGGAGATACTTTAAATGATTCTTCTTATTTATTTATTTATTTATTTATTTATTTATACCACCCAATAGCCGAAGCTCTCTGGGCAGTTCACAAAATTGCCTTGTAGTAATTATGTTTCGTTATTGCTAAGACATACAGAGAGACTGAGGTGACCACATTGTCCGACCCCTAGTTCTTTTTCTCCCCCATAAATATTTGCCCCTAAACATCATATATACAACATGAACACTTACATTCAATGTTTTGATCAGGTTTTTCCTTTTACCTTGTAATCAGAGAGTCATTTTGTCCAGGCTCAAAAGCAGTGGGGGGAAGACATCAGGCATGTAAAACGAACATCTGAAACATAAAAACGCAATTAAGTTCAAAAGAAACAAAACAACAACAACCCTGAAGCATGGAAATATTTAGGCATCATTAGCTGCATGTCCCTCATACAGTAAGAGAAATTTCCATGGCTAAAGAGGCCAACTTCATTCCATAATGATATGAGGCCTAGTGCTACAAGGTTTCAGGTTTTGTGAGACCTAAACTATTATAGCTAATATAATTTGCATAGGGCTTCAAAGGTGGCCCAGAGAAAATAGTTTCGGCCCCAAATTTTAGGGAATAGGTTCAACACAAGTAACAGGGGCAGGCAAATCTGTCGATTTCTATTACATGTCACTTTCACATGCTTTTTAAAAAAATTATAATTCTATTCCCTTTTCACAGTACTTATGGGGTTTTTATTCTCTCAACGTTTAAATGCATATCTAAATAATATTTTATTTGTATTGTGTGGTGATGATGATGATGATGATGATGATGATGATGATGATTTAAAACATTTTGACGTCACTCTTCCGGGGCGGGGGAGGCTCCCAGAGTAGCTTAAAAATCCAGAAATGCAAGCATTACAATCTCAAAGACATGGAAGAAAAGGAAAGAAGGTTGGAAGGGAGGAGGAAACAAGGAACTCAAGCACCAGAGTTTTAGATACAAAGTTCAGCAGGTAGTTTATTCAGCGGGTCATGGAAGTAGCACAACAGGAGAGCTATTGCTTTTTTTCTCCTCTTTTAGTTCAATGGTGTATTTTCTCTCAAAACACACATTTAAATGTGCATTTTGATACATTAAAATTAGGGATGTGCTCCGCTCCAATTAGGAGCGTAGAAGCAGTAGCGGATTGGCCTGCTCCGCCTTACCCAGAGGCGGAGTAGGAGCGGACCGCGGACCCCCTAGAAGCAAGGCGAAGAGAAGCGCCCATTTTTCGGAGCTCCGAGTTCAGGCGGAGCGCTCCGGTCGCCATCTTGAAAACATTTCGCCATAGGATTGCATTGCGGCAAATAATCGCGCATAACTACGTTGTTTTTGAAGCTATCATTCTGGAAATTCTTGTGCACAGAGAGTCGTGGATGGGGGTCATTTTGAGACCACTCTCAACTTTCTGCGTTGTCTGGGTCGCGGGCTATATTTTTGTGAAAATCGGGTCAACCGCGCGGCTCAAACGGCGTTTTCGGCTTTTCGCCCATAGGATTGCATTGAGGGAAAGAATCGTGGATAACTGGGGGGGGGGTTTAAGCTATCGTTCTGGAAATTCTTGTGCACAGAGAGTCGTGGATGGGGGTCATTTTGAGACCACTCTCAACTTTCTGCATCGTACGGGTCGCGGGCTATATTTTTGTGAAAATCGGGTCAACCGCGCGGCTCAAACTGCGTTTTCGGCTTTTCGCCCATAGGATTGCATTGAGGGAAAGAATCGGGGATAACTGGGGGGGGTTTAAGCTATCGTTCTGGAAATTCTTGTGCACAGAGAGTCGTGGATGGGGGTCATTTTGAGACCACTCTCAACTTTCTGCATTGTACGGGTCGCGGGCTAGACGTTTTTAAAAAATCGGCGGGAAAAATACCTTTTTCAAAGGGCTGAGGGGCAGAGTCAGCTCCCGGTCATGATGATCCCAAAGTTGGAGGAGGGCATAGGCAAAACAGGTAACTTGGGATTCTGGGAAACTTCTCTTTCTTCATCTGAACGGGCTTTTCCCCGTGTTTTTTAACACAGTAGCCCCACCAAATGCACAAACACAACCTGAAATCATATACTAAGCCAAGAATAAGAGATAGAAACACAGCACTGCTCCCCACCCTAACCTTGGGGAACAACTGAATCGATGTGGTGCAAGGGGATGAGCTCCCCTAGGGCATCTCATCGTGGACGTGCCCCCACTCTCTCCTGCACTGGAAGGCCATTAGAGCCTTCCAAAGAGAGTAAAACGGTGGAGCAATGCCTATCATGAGTTGAAGTGAATGGTCACTTTTCAGTGGTGGAGCAATGCCTGTTCTGAGTCGAAGTGAGCGTTTTACTTCTTCTCAGAGCTGTGGCTGTCAGTGTCTTGAACTGGCAGCTACTTCCCCCTCCCCCGGGCACGTCCCCCTATTGCTGGTAAAAGACAGATATAGCCTTTTAAAAAAAGTTCTTCTTGTTGTTTATTGAGCAACACTGCTGCTTTTAATTCCACCCCTCCTTTGTTTATTGATTGATTTATTCCATTTTATATGCATTACTCGCTTATCCTTGGCTCACTTCCTTATGCCCCCAGAAATGCCAGCTGCATGCCTGCCTGCCTTCCCTCCCTCCTCCCCTGCCCACCTCGCAGGGATGTTGTGTGTGGGGTGCCCGATTTTCAAAAATTCACCAAAAATCAGGGGATGATGGGATTGCTTTGAAACTTGGCATGCATGTGTATATCCCCATGAGGTGTCATGGTGCCAAACATGAGGTTTCTAACTTGAACAGAAAAAAAGTTGTATAATTTTTTAGCTTTCAATGCAAGCCTATGGGGGGGGAAAACGGAGCTCCGGATCCGGATCCGGAGCTCCGGGCGGAGCGGAGCGGAAGTGGGCGGAGCGGGGGCGGGGCGGAGCGGCCCAATCCGGAAAATGGCGGATCTGCAAGTGAAGCGGAGCGGGGGGTCTGTGCACACCCCTAATTAAAATGGCACAAAATTGCTCTGCAATATTCAAAGAAGTGCAAAAATCTGCTGGACAACTACATTCCACTCCATTCATTAGTCCAAAAGGTGCAGATCAAATAATTTTGTATATGAATTTGTAATATCACATTCCTCAAGCATCCCTAACAAAGGGTACATTTCATGATTCAGGCAATACATTTAAGATTATTGTTCCATATATTAATTATGAGCCCTTTATTTAGTCAACAATGCCTCTCTAAATATCAAGATGACACATTTATTGTGATACTGTGAAGTTTGTCCCCATTGGTTAATCAAATAATCAAAAAGATAATTAATCAGGCTAAAATTAATCAGTTGAAAGCCCTATTAATTACTTTGCTGGCTGGCTGAGCACATTTCAAGAAGAGCTATTTTTTTCCTTTATCCACTGTGGGGTACACAGGATATGGTGGCGCTCACGGTATTCTGGGGCAGGAATGGGCTTGCAAAAGGCTTCATACTAGCAATAAGAGGAAATGAAATGTATCCATGCATCCCTATATTAAATTAGTTAGCATTTTCCAGATGAGTGTCCTGCTATGGCTGAGGCAGGCTCAGCCCTAGGTCCAACTATAGGACAAATCCATTCAGCAAAATCAGCAGGCAGGCAAAAGGTCAAAGCACCATTTTATCGGTCCAGCAAAAGGGCAGGTCAAAGCAGATGATATCAATAGGCAGGCAAAGGTCAAGAGCACAGTATTACCAGTGCATCAAAAAGGCAGCCCCAAAGCAGGGTCTTGCCAGGAGCCAGCAGCATAAGACAACAGTCCAAAAATAAAAAGTGTAAGGAAATAAGGTTTCAACATACTGAGAGCTGAAATGAAATAAGGATGTTGTTCTAGCCATTAGTAAGTCCCAACTGAAAGGTTGTAAGCTGGAGCTTCCAGAGCCCCAACCAGCTGAGACACATCACAGGCTTATGGAGATAGTCTTCTGTCTGGGGAGGTCCCTCACTTGAGGAGTCCTGAGTAGCCTGGTTGTTTCAGTTCTTGAGGCACACGCTTCACCGTTGAATGGTGGCTGTGTCTCCAACTTCTGGTGCCAGGCCACTCTAGGGCCTCAGTTTGTTGTAGGGTTACACAAGGGCTGTTTATATGACACGCCACAACACCACTGGGGGTTGCATATTCAAAATGGTGCCTGACACGTGTTGCAGCTCATGGCTTAAATAACCTACAGTGAACCTGGGATGTCAAGTGATTTGGGCCTTTGTGTCTCACAGGCCTGGATGAGAGAAAAATGTGGCCAATTCCAACACAAAGATGGCAGACAACTTGACATAGCCTTGTACTATGAGAGAGTATTATACAGGCTCCATCATCCAAGTGAAAAACAAGAAGTGTACATTGCATTGGATCTCACTTCTATTCTGCTAGTAGAAGTAATAGAATGGAGTTCTGGTCAGAATGTGCCCTCCAGTTGAAGTGGGGAGGCAATCTTTGCTGATTCCCCATTCCATCTGCAACCCCCAGTACCACTTCTCCCACTATTCCAGGGGGTCCCCTAATCCATGTTGGGGGAGCACAGAGGATTGTAGAGGGAGGGGAATAAATGAAGATTGTGCCCCCCCCTTTTTGTTTTTGCAAGAGTGATTCCTCCACTGGATCAGAATCCTCCTGTGAATGGAAGGACCCCCTCTGCCCACAAGAGGCTTATGCTGGATCTAACCCTCAAAGTCTGAACCTCTGCACAGAATTTGGTGAAGAAAGCTAGGGAACTATTGACCATACTGCCTAACCAAAGAAACCAGAATTGATTAATCTCATTTCTCAATGCCCTTTATAGATTTAAGTAAAAGAGCCACGGTGGTCCCATAGGTATTAATGAGCCTGGTGTCAAATCCTTGTTCAGGCAGGAATGTTGAGTTGCTTTCATTACACACCTCTAAAATGGGGTTCATCAATTATTGTTATGAAAGGGAATAGTATAATGATTATAAACTACTGGACATACTTGAAAATACTATAGAAATAATTAATAATAATTAAATGTAACAACATAGGAGCAATCCTTTTGAATTTTGGAGGCGTATTTTGTGAGTTGCAGCCTTAGTCAGTGGTACTATCTGCCAGTTACCCTAAATACATCATTTAGACTTGACCTTGTTACAGCAGAAACTAAACCAGAAAAAAAAGTTTTCTTTCTCCGCTAGGCAATATTATGTCACTAGAGACACCAGAAACAACATGCTATAGCTGAAAAATAAAATAAAAATAAAATAAAAAACCCATCATGGCAATATACTTCTGAACGATAATTTAATTTATTGTTAATGGTTTGAATCTTTCCTGGGGGTCAAAGGCATCTTTTACATCAATTTGCAGAAGCAAATTAATGTTTTGAAGAAAACGTAAAAGTCAAGTTGCTTGGGAGTACATTAAATTATATGCTAGTTAATGGTGTTAGAGCAATGGTTTAAAAATAAATTGCCCATAATACCTTTTAATAAAAGAGCTAAATGAATTTTTGTTCTTTGCTAAAAGCAGATGCCTCTTTGGCACTGTTTTGAATCCCATTTGCCGTGTATATTTTGATTAATGTTATGCTGGATAAGCTGCACTCTATGGTCTAGGTTCAATAACCTCACTGTAAAATAATGAGCTTTCAAATATATATATATATATATATATATATATATATATATATATATATTCACAATAAAGCCACATACATCTGAGAAACACTGGACATATTAAAGTGAAAGGGGGCGGGGGGATTTGTTCAAATGTGACACTAACATTTGGTCACTTGTATTTTGTCATAAGTTCATGCTCTAAGAACTAGATGCACAATCAACCTATTGGGTATGTTTTGGAGGGGACAAATTCCCTTTCTTCGCAGATACATCTTCCAAAGAATGACATGAAGCTACTAGTCTTACAGCAGCACAAAGCAGCTAAGCGTGCAGGTGGCATATAAGCAAGTTTTGCTAAGTAGGCTCTACAAAAACGAACCGTTCTCGTATTTTATAAAACATGAAACACGATTTATCCTAGCTTGTCAAAAGAGATGAATTTCAGCCAAATGCATGGTAATAAATAGTAATATGTGCAGTATGTAGTTGACTTCTCACCCTTGGCATTTTCAACCAAAATTCTTTTGAAGAATTCATTTTATACGCCATAAACTTTCCTATTGTGTTTCCTGTTTTGACTACCTTTGCCGTTGGATTTCTTATAAGAAGTGGTTACAGAAACAATAAATGAGGCAATATTGCCAAGAATACTTATGTATGGTTTTATTCCCATGATGATCTTGGAATAAAGACATTAGCCGTGTAAGGGGAAAGGATTTGTTTCATTAAACTGGATCCTAGAATAAAAAGGAAGGAGAGAATGTGTGGGGTATTTT
Source organism: Elgaria multicarinata webbii (assembly GCF_023053635.1). NCBI lineage: Eukaryota > Metazoa > Chordata > Lepidosauria > Squamata > Anguidae > Elgaria > Elgaria multicarinata. The sequence goes on from NC_086176.1 coordinate 76,062,688, forward strand.
TGCAATGCTTATAGAAAAGCCATTTCCAGATAGGATTGATGCTTGCTCTCCTGACACATGAATGCTGCTTGAGGTAAAGGGAAATTTATTTCTTTTAATCAATCTAGATGTGAAATGTAAAATTCAAACAAATTCATTGAAGCTCTGACTATACTGAAAATGCATTAAAAACACAGCTGAAATCCCCAATCCAGCATGACTTCCTAATTATGTTTTCCCTACAGAAGTAATTTTCTCTCTGCAACAGCCAAGTACTACTGTACAATACATAAAGGTCAGGATGTGGGCCTCCATGGATATTTAGTGGAGTTTAATTGAAATAACAATAGTTAAACATGCTGCACCTTTACTGAACTTTGGAAATAAAAGTAGTTCTTGACTGCTTGCATAGTATGATTTCATAAATACTTCACACATTATGAGAAGCAGAAAAAAAGGAGTGATCAAATTACTTGTTTTGTTTTGCTTTTCTCTGCTGAGTAATGTGCATGAGAAAACCAATACGCCCTGTCTTATACTTGCAGGTGTAGCAGAGGTATAAGGCCAGATCTACAACTTGTGTCAAACCATTACAAATGTGGATTAAAAAGCAGGATATAACACTATGAAAGTGGTATATAGAATGTGCATTGTGCCCAATCGTTATCAGAGCACTTCAATACCGCTATGAAGCAGTAGTGTAGATCTAGCCTTAATCATGGTGTTTTCTTTCCATTTGTGCTAAGGAGGCACTGCAATCTCCTCCCCACTCCAGGGCACCTAAGGGGATCTCTGCTTATCTCCAATCTTTCATCAGAGGTCAGAGATAAGGAAAGAGATTCCCATGCTTGAGTTAGCAAGGGAATCCCTTGGTTGTAGGGATGGGCAAACTCCCTCACACCTGCATCCTGCATCCTGCACTGCTCACCAGACCCTTGCCACTTGCCCAACCCTGGTGGGCATGCAGGCCCCCAGTGGAACAGTTTGTGGGCACCCGACAAACCCTTGTAGTGTCCCACTCTTCCACGAGCTGCCATTTTGCACAAAATCACTGGTAAGCTATTTACAGATATTGCCACTTTGCACAAAGTGGCTGCTGTAAATAGTGTGATTTATGCAAAATTGAAGGTGTAGGTGGTCTAAATAGACCTGGGAGAGGAAAGGAGCCGGACTTCCCCCCATCAGACATCCCTAGAAGTGCCCCTGCTTCAGGTAAAGGGCCACAGCTCAATGATAAATCATATACTCTGTATACATAAGAACACAGGTGCATCACCAGTAAAAGAATATGTTAGCATGGCTAGAAAAAGACCCTTCCTGAAACCTTGGAGAACCACTAGCAGTCAGAGTAGACAGTACACATCATTTATGCAGCACATATAGCAGGTCATAACTGGCAAATAGAGGGAGAAAACATGGAGGCAGTGACAGACTTTGTATTTCTGGGCGCAAAGATTACTGCAGACGCTGACTGCAGCCAGGAAATCAGAAGACGTTTACTTCTTGGGAGGAGAGCAATGACAAATCTTGATAAAATAGTTAAGAGCAGAGACACCACACTGACAACAAAGGTCCGCATAGTTAAAGCAATGGTATTCTCCGTAGTAACCTATGGCTGCGAGAGCTGGACCATAAGGAAAGCTGAGCGAAGGAAGATAGATGCTTTTGAACTGTGGTGTTGGAGGAAAATTCTGAGAGTGCCTTGGACTGCAAGAAGATCAAACCAGTCCATACTCCAGGAAATAAAGCCAGACTGCTCACTTGAGGGAATGGTATTAAAGGCAAAACTGAAGTACTTTGGCCACATAATGAGAAGACAGGATACCCTGGAGAAGAGGCTGATGCTAGGGAAAGTGGAAGGCAAAAGAAAGAGGGGCCGACCAAGGGCAAGATGGATGGATGATATTCTGGAGGTGACAGACTTGACCTTGGGGGAGCTACGGGTGGCAACGGCCGACAGAAAGCTCTGGCGTGGGCTGGACCATGAAGTCACGAAGAGTCGGAAACGACTGAACGAATAAACAACAAACTCCTGACTTATTTTTTTCAACTGAACAGGAGAATGTAGACCTGGTTGTGTGGGACTTTTCTGTGAGTCCCTTATCAAGGCCAATCACTTTCTGCTGAGATTTAGATTTGCAGATGCCAATTCCCTTTGGAGGGAACCTATTACAAAGGTATGTCCCAGTGGTTAATGGAATCTAAGCAATTCTTTAGAGCCCTTAGGTAGTTCCTGGCTGTCATGGATGGTGCTCCTATTGATGCCTTTGTCACTCTGTGGAATATGTGATGAACTCAGACTGTTGACATGATCACTGCAAAGTGACTTCTCTCACTGGGCAGAGTCCATTCAGCTCCTTGGTTTTCTAGAGAGTTGAGAATTCCAAACCAAGTTGAAGGACAGGTAAAACACAAGAGGTGGAAAACTCACTATGAACTGACCAAAACTGTGATCTGATAAGTAAGAGCTTATTATTGAGCTTACTCTGCCTTTGCGATGATAGCGGAGAAACATCTCCACCTTTAATACATCCTCACAGTGTTATCCAGGAAAACCTGTCCATATAGTTTGGGGGCACACTCCAACTTTTAGTTCAGTGGAGGATGTTAAGGAACCCTTGGCAGCACACTCTGTTTTGTTTACTAAGAACTTCAAGGATGGAATTGCTCATATCCAGTGTGAGCTGGATGCTACTCTTGGGACTATACCAGCTTTGGACATCTCCAATGTGCATTTGGCAGGTCACGTATTCCTGGATGAACTTCAGTTATTGAAGTCTAAGGCCACGCATAAATGCTTGCTGTCAACTCTGTTGAGTGAGATAAGTCCCTGGCTACCTAAGTAAATAGGCAAATATAGTATCATCATAAACAGTAATTGATAGGCCATTCCTCCTTGATGTTATGCCTGTCTTGATCAATTAATTCATTCCTTTCACTTTCCGTGCTGGACATTTGCCAAATGATAATGGCAGCTGATACCCTGGGATCCCAAGTTACATGAAGAATAAATGTAACACTTTCAGCCATAACATTTCCCCATAAATGTTGTGCCTCAAAATCAGATAAATACAACCTGACATCCAGAAATAATCCTAAATCCCATTTCGATGCCTGCTAATCTTGTTGTCTTGTAAGAAACGCCACGTGGCATCTCTGTTTTTAAATATTTACTGGCCCTTTCCATGTTTACTGTATAGGTCCTAATCCAAAGAAAATTAATAACATTTACCTGGGAGTAACCCCAATTTGAACATAATGGAACTTACAGCTGAATAAACATGTATACGATTGTGGTTCGTCTCACTGAAATCAGTGAAATTTTAGTTAGTCATCGTCCCATCAATTAAATGATATTAAAATATGATTAACTTTCTCTTGATAAAGGGTATATATTTCAGCCTTCCTCAACCTGGTCCTCTCCTGATGTGTTGGGCTACAACTCTGACTGGGAATGATGGAAGTTGTAGTCCAATACATTTGGAAGGCACCAGGCTGGAGAGAAAGCTCATCTATTTATAGTCTTCATGCTCTCACAGCCTAGACCATACAAGTATTTCCCCAAATTTTCTTGACTGCATTATTCCATTGCCCAAGTGTAGGACAGCCATTTGGGTGGGAAAAGCTCCTGAGATGTTAAACTATGTCATGAGCTGATTCCATTCCTTCCCTACTGAGTACACCACCACAATACTACAAGTTTATCTGATTGTAGATCCTGGAAGCAATAGTTTGCTAGTCTTTCATGGGTGAAGTCAGGCACTTCAGTGAAAATTGAAAATTGAATGCTCGCCCTTTCCACTTATGGCTAGCTGTTGCAAATCCTGCTTTTATGAGACCTCTTTTGTTGTCTTGAAAGGTGAAGCATCAGGGCATTAATCCATATTTTGCCATAGTTCTTCTTCTATAAAATAAACTATAAAATCCAAGTTTGCTCTTCTTTCTTTCTTTTTGTTATTTACACCTCTCTTTAGCAAACCTGAGGCCACAGCTAGAACTAAGGTTTATCCTGGGATCATCCAGGGTTCGCCCCTGCCTGAGCACTGGATCCCCTGTGTGTCACCTAGGTGAACAGGTTTGACCCCTGGATGATCCAGGGATAAACCTTAGGTCTAGCTATGGCCTTAATCTCCCCACCTCTTTCTAATCCCCTGACCCAGTCTACCTTGACACCTACATTGCATAAAGTCAACAACTTTCATGATGCACTTTCTATACAAGTGTTGAAGCAATCACTATGCTTCAACAGAATTCCATAAAAGGCATGCTGAATCTAATTCACATAAACCTGGGATACTAATACATGGAGTTGAGTCAAGGGTTTCTATGTTGATTGATTCAGGCCATTGCTTTAATTTTGTTTTTTAATGTCTGCAGTACCTAAAGTGTTAGATAAGCCCCTTACCAGTTTATACAAATAACTAAGTTCTTCGATTTTGAAGAACTCGAAGAATCTAAGTTCTTTGATTTTAAAATATTCAAGTTCAGAAATCTCACATTCAAGGTGAACAAGCAATCTACTTGGCTTATTTGGGAGTTAGTGGATATGGTAAAGCATAGCATGGCTATGCTTTACCATATCCACTAGCATGGCTTTATCATAAAGCTTTATCATATCTGGTTGATCATATTCGTATCTGCTAACAAGACAGACTATCAAAAGAATTCTACTATTTCTATACATAGGTTTTATTTGTACATAGATATTAATCTATTCCAAGAGGACCTAAAGGTTGTTTGCATTTTGCGAAATGACAAAATACATACAATTGCCCCAAATTCCATCTTGTTGTCTCACATTTGCTGCATAAGGGAGCCTTCCATTGCCTCAAATAGTGGGCTTTTCTAGATGAGGCTATTAACATGCTACTTTACTGTGGCTTCTGCTTCTAGATTCTTTGTGGGATAAGATTTGATCCTCTACACACCTTTGGGGGGGAGTGGGGGTTGTTCTTTGCCTTTCTACATAACCTCTGGGTGATGCTGTGGTGTAGCAGCATTGCACAACTACAGTAGCATTTCATTCCACCATTCCCCAAAATTCTGGGCTTTCCTGATCAAAAACACTGCCACAAAAATATTTAGAAAGCATGGGAGAAGCCCTGGAGGTTGACAACAATGTCTAAAGCACCCAAAACTACCATGAGTGAGGAACGGCAAGCACACAATAAAAGCCTCATCTAGAAAAGCTAAATGTCTTTCTAATTCCTCACGTACTCAGTATCTTCTTTACCCAATGTAATGTATCCTCAAATCCTCATCTCGTAACCCTCTGGCTAGCTGTTCTATAGTACCGGCCTGAAGTATTCTATCCAGACAATTTCATTGGCTTTGGGAGAGATGGCAGGGTGTGTGTAAAAATCCCCCCTGAGGATATTAGTAACCTTCAGAGGTTGTCCAAAATCTGTTAATTTTCAGTCAGCATAGGCTTATCATTACATAAAATGGTGGGGGGAGAACCTCTTTGAGCCCAAGGTCCAAATTAAATTTCAGAGGCAGTCTCAGGGCCCACATTCCAATGGGGTGGGAATCAAAGGCAAAAAGTGCAGGGCCAAAAGCAAGATGTGTCAGGCCAAATTCTTTTTACAAGCCAACATATTCTAGCTTAAAGCTCTTACTGCCGGTGACTCAGCCTTAGGAGAGGCATTTCAAATTTTACAGTGGGGGAAACAAACAGCACAAAAGCCAGGAAACCTCCAAACAATCGGTGGTTTGGGGTATTAGTGGCCGGGGAAGGGAATGCCCATTTAGGAAACCCTAGAGGGTTGGACTGGGACTCCAGGAGGGCCAACCCTGGGCCTGAGGTTCTTCATTCCTGATATAAAATAAGACAGGAGGGGATTTTCTACTTTTTTGTTTTTTAACAAGAAGAAACACTTTTCCAGCAATCAGAGGAGCCCAGTGCTATTAACATTTGCCATGGAATAATCCTATGGAGATGACACAATGTCATAATATAATGTCATTCCTAGATGGATTCTTGGGTGGAATGGGGAAGATGTCTACTGGCCAAGTGCTTCATTTCAAATAACGGTAAGCCCCCCGACCAAAAATATATAGATTTTCTACAGCTCCCTCCAAAGGTAATTCAAAAATGCTGCCCACTTTTGTGAGGCATATTTAACCCTGCACTATTCTCACTACCTTAACTACTTAGCAAACATAGGGTTAACATACACACAAGTCACTGAGGCATGATATGAGAAGATTTACTACTGCTGATCAGAATAAACTTGAAAACAGGACAGTACAGTTTCAACATATTGCTTCTGGTAGGATTTCTCCCTGGATCTTCTCGAGAATCTATTTCTAATCTGGATTTCTCTGAATAAATTTCTAAACTTATACTAATGGTCATACTGGATGGATATATTGGAAGTTGTAGTCCAACATATTTGGTGGGCACAAGGTTGGGGGAAGGCTGATATATGGAGCAATTCTCTAATAATCTCTGTGATTCGCTACCAACAAGAATAAGTTGATTTTGGATCATTTCCACCACACATGAGGATGTTCTGCAACAGAGGAACATATCTAACATAAGTTGCTTATTCTCATATTCATTTTACTTTAGAGAAGTTAAATGATTTGTTATTCAGCACTTTAAAGGAATTTTCTCTTAAAGCAGTAGAGATTGATAATTTAACGCTTCAATCCTATTCCTATTTACTTAAGAGTAAGGTTCATTTAACTCAGTGGGATTACTTCTGAGCAGATATGTTTAGGATTGCACTGTCAACCATTTACAAAAATAGCTTCCCATTTACCATCAGCAATAACTTCACCCCAATAACGATCCCATCTCAGCTTTAAAGCAGGGTTGGGCAACTTATGACCCTCCAGATGTTTTGGCCTACAACTCCCATAATCCCTCACATTGCCTATCTGGGCTAGGGCTTATGGGAGCTATAGGCCAAAACATCTGGAAGGCCAGAAGTTGCCCACCCCTGCTTTAAACCTTGTCTTTTTACTTTCCCTTTTCTCTCCTGTATTAGCAAACTACTCTATAATCATTTGGTATTGTTTTAATAGCAAATCTCAATGGTTGAAATGATGTCAATTGTGTATTAACATGGTACTGTGCCACCAGATAATTTTCCAAATGTCTCTGTTGCAAATATTCAAAACCCAAAAAGCAGCCAAGCCTACTACAAACATGACACATATACAATCCTAGCATCTTACAGAATCGATTGATTTTTTAAAAAAATATTTGTTCTGTCAACAAGCAATTCAGCACTAGAGTTTATATTCAATTGTGACTGGTGTGTGTCACCCCCCACTGCCTACCCCAAAGATATGAAACATACCAGATAAGCTGCTAATGGCATACCAGATAAAGTTACAGTTGTACTGTAGCAGCACCATGAAAAAAACCTCAGCGAGGCCAAAAAAATGCTATTATTTCAAGCAATTAATATTTGATGGCTTCATATACATATCCTTTTTCTTTCCTTTTTCTGTAAGCTTGGGCTTTGATTATGAATTTGTATAACTATCTGAACTCTTAACTAATTGTCAGAGGTGGGGGTGGAAGGTTACAGGGGTTGTTTGTTTGTTCTTAGACAATTAATTTCATCAGTCAGATATCTCCTGGATGCAAGACATCGGAAAGCAGTTGAAACTGTTCAGTCAAAAATATTCCTTGCAATGTGACTGATACAATTGTAAGAAAGCTTTAAACAAAAATTTCCACCCAGTGCCTGTAGTACGTGACTTAAAAAGCTCTACTGGAAGCAGAGATTCCAGCTAGAAGAAAAGGGCACCTTTTTTCTGCTGCTGGATGAATTCGTACAGAAAAAGTCTTTCTTACCAGGAGGGGAAAAAAAGTCATTTCATTCTAATACTGCTTCCCATATTAAACAGCATTAAGGCAGAAAACCCTTTCTTTTAAAGAGTTAAGATCCTAGCGCCGTATTTTCTAAAGACTTCGTAGTGACCTCTTTTCCTCAAACTGAGCACAAATGAAGTTATGTTAAACTCTTCCTACAGAAGATTTACAAGGACGAGATAACTGAACTGGCAGATGTTCTTTGATTCATTCATTTGGAGGGAAGGGCATTTGGAAATGGCTTTGGCACAGAATGACATTTGGAATAATGGCCTGCGATTCTGCTGGCACTTTTAGTGTTAAGCAAGTGATCTAAAAGGTAAAGTGGATTCACAGTGAGAGTCAGCACCAGTGCACAGGTCGCCCGTAAAAATAGAAGATTCCATTATTCTTCGGGCTCCCTAGAGGGGGCAAGGTCTCTAGCATCATTACCAGGACTAAATCTGACTTTTCTACCTCCCCTAATTTCCTCCTAGTAATTATAGGTCAAGCACTCTTTTGTAAATTATAAAACCTTTGTTCTTATCAAAAATGAAAAGTGGTAGGGGGGGATGAGAAAGTGTATGTGTGTGCGCGCATGTGTGTGTTGGGGGGGGGGGGAGGAATTTCAATTAGAAAACCAAGCTAATTTGGTATGACCAAAGACTGTCAGGCATAGTGACAGTGCTCTATTATGCAGTCATTTGGGTTCTTTCAAATTAGTTATGTTAATGTCCTGTGAGTGAATGTAACACTTGGATGGGACAAGATTTCTACAATTAATTTCTGCAGTCAGTGGAGAGACAAGCAAATTTATTTTCCCCCTCTCTGGGAATTGGTGGTGGAGGGTGTGAGGTAGAGAGAGTGCATTTAGGAACAGAGTACAAGCTAAACACAAGCCCTAAATAAAGCAGAAACAATGGGAGCCAATGCCTCCTCATTCATTCAATTGACAATGTTTTGCAGCTTAAACCTGTTTTATTAATTATGTTTGACATTTCCTTAATTAGTTTCATTTACACCAAATCAATCCCTACTGCTGGATGGCATCATTTATCATTTTGAAAAATTTGCATACTGAGTGCTGACTTTTTCTACTTAATTATACATTAAAAGTGTCAAGCGTGCTTGCTGGCTGGCATTATCTGCGCCAGAAAGGTTTGTGGCTGGACTGTGATGGTATTAATCATTAAGAGCCTCCAAGTGCTTCTGGGTAATATCTGGGGAGTAAGAATGGTTCTCATTTTAACGCTAAAGAGCAGACGTGCTTTTGTAAAATGACCCAGAGCAAAAACAAAACAAATGACCTAAAACATCCGGTCTACTGTAATGCTTTGCTCTTTCAACAGAAATATGCTCTGGGAAAGAAAGAAAAAATGGGGGGGGGGGGGGAACCAACAATGTTTACTGTTAACTATTAGCTTCCTGCGCATTAAACTTGCAGAGACAATTCCATAAAATTGCTTGGGTTTTGTGAGTGGGAAAACATGACATTTCGGTTAAGTATAAATTGATGACTTTCTAACAGGCCAATCAAAATTGTCTGTGTAAGCATGTATGTGTGTGCGCGAGTGAACGCATGTGTGTGCCTCACTGGGTTTTGTAGCTTTTGTCATTAACCTCCCCTCACTTAAAACAAAACAGTAAAATACTAAGGTACTTATTACCTCGGTTGAGTTTTCCCATTGGTTTTCCCATTGACAGCAAGGAAACAATCAGTCATTTTTGTGCCTGTAAGCAAATGAATACTGTCACATTTTCCAGGCAGCCAAGAAACAAAGCATTCCAACCACGGGGTCATTTCTGACTGTGAGAGAAATGAATGGAAGCAAGGCTCAGCATAATGTATTCCTAACCTAGTTGATTCTGAAGTATTTACATGCCGGTACAGCAATTTAATGGGGAAAAGCAGTAGCGGTGTTGACAATTTGCAGGTGGACTTCCGTTTTCAGAATGCCAGTCAATGCAGCTGTGTTTGAATGGCTGCAGCCAGCCAACGGCCATTTGGATTGCCACCATCCTTTGTGAGGGTGCCGAGAACGATTTTTGCCATGTAGCTCTAGGGAAATATGGAGAATTCAGTTCAGTTCAGGTCTTCCGCCTTGGTCAGTGTTGGAAGCTTCTTGTCTGAATACTCTCTCTAAATGGTTGGCCATTAGGTTCCCAGCACATTAAAACTGACAGGGTTCCTGTCACAGTTATGGCTGTTAGAGACATGTGGCGTGCTAATTACATTTTTATCAGTTTTCTTATGCTAAATTGACTTTATGGGGTACTTTTAAAAATTGGTAAAAAAATGTTTTTGTGGCAAACCTGGATGGAAAAAGTGATAGGAAAATTTAGGACATGCTACATCATGCTTTTTTCCCTGGGGTCATCCCTGGATCATCCCTGTGCATCCAAATGATGCACAGGGGATCCCAGGGGCAGGCAGGAATGACCCCTCCATTTTTGCTGGATAACTGGTTGCCCAGTTATCCTGATTTTCCCTGCAGTCCTGGGACCATCCCGAGGACAGCAGGTGCAGTGCCACGTGCTCCCAAGGCCTGAAATGGGCATGGTTCCATGCAGGGTAGCTCCATGCCCATGGGGTGGGGGTGGGACAGCAATTTCACCATTCCCAGGATGGTGGTGGGGACACGGGTTTTGTTTTCAAAAAACACTTAGTTTTTTGCCCTGCGCACACATGGCTCCTCTTCTGAAGAAAAAAAAATGTTGGCCATGATGCGCCTCCTTACTTCCAGGACATCACACTGCCATCTGGCTACTGGAGGAGGATTGCAGAAGCAGGTAAGTCTGCGATCCTCCCCCCTCCCTCCCTCTACACCCTTGGATGTAGACAAGCCCTTAGATCAATGAGTGGGTACTGATGATGAGGGTCCCCCCCTCCATTCTCACAGCCTTAGTGATTATTTGTAAATAAATATGATATACAAGGTCTTAAGCAGGAATGGAATGGGGAACTGGATTGTCGTATTTTGAGTAACCAAAGGACCGTTTCTTTAGCACCTGTATCCAAAGCATCCATAAATCTCAAGTTATGCCTTATTCCGCAAAAGCTCTTGTTCTGTACCTATAGGATGCCACATTGTTCTTTAATAAGAGTTTGTCTAAGTTGGCAATTGCTGGATGTTGCTAATGCTTCTTTTAACCGTATGTTTTGGCAATGCCCTATAGTTACCTCTTTTGGGGACAAGGTTATTCTATGGATAAAATTTGTATTGGGACACTGTTTAATATTAACTGATGTACATGTCCTTTTAAATTATCTACCTGCTTCCTGGAAATTAATGCACAGTCAGTGCAAATGAATTCTCTGCGCTCGTTTGACTATTATTACAACATTGGAAGGATAAACAATCACTTCCTATTATGCAATGAATTGAATGCTATATAACTCTTTCAACATTTGAATGGGTAGTGTAGTGACGCCACCTGGAATGGATTCAATATGTCCATATTGAAATTTACTTATTTAAATTTATATGGTTGCATATTTCTTTCTCTCTCTCTCTCTCTCTCGTTTAGTTTTGTATTGTTGAAAATTTACAATAAAAAATACAATTTAACAAAAATCAATTCCGTTTTGACCAGTATTTACACCCAGTTCATGAATCCCAGAACCAAATGTGAATACAATTTGTGATCAAAGTCCATATATTTCCAAGCATGTGATGTTATCTGTGGAGCAAAACAGAGTGTTCTAAAGATGCATACGTTTGAAAAAAATGCAGATGCAAATATGTGTACTTTTGGAAAATATGCACAAATATACTTTAATCAATGCAAGAAAATGTGCACATTTCAAAAATGTGTACCATTGCTGAATATATTATGCACATGAAAATATGCCTGCATTTGTATGTGAAAAGAAAGAAATGAAACACACTCTGAGGTAACTGACAGTCTGAGGTAGAATTCAGAGAACCTCAAGGAGGTCAAGTTTTGCTAATTCACACATCCCTACTTAGCTCTAATCTGCCACCTTGAGGAAAGATTCTTTTAAAATAAAATAAAAATTCTGATAGCTTTTGAAATACAAAATCTCTAACACAATGAGTGTGGGCCCTGGGAGCTGTTGGAAAGGACTCCTTTTGTAGGATTGCAAGCAAGCTGAATAGCTACACTCAATCGAAGTAACATCGCAATCAATATACAGCAATACCAGTCATATTGTCTCTTCCACCACTGAGCATTTATCAAATATGAACTAAATGGTCTTTCATGACATTAAAAAGGAGGTTCAGATATTCTTAACCATCCACTCAGACTTCAGCTAAGTAGGGTTGGATCCTCCTTGCATCTGGTCTTCTACATGCCTTATTCTTCGGCTCATTTGCCATGTTGACAGTTCGGAAGAAGTTATGGGTTGCCCACTAATATTCATGGGTTCTCTTGCATTCTCTCTCTCTCTCTCTCTCTCTCCTCTCTGTCAGTGCTTTCTTGTGCTATAACTCATTCCAGCAGATTGAAAGGCACATGCAGGCTTGAACTGGGGACTCTGTCTTATTTTTTACACCATTCTTACAGGTGGAGGAATTGGCTGTCCCACAGGGGTAGGAAGGGAAACTGTAGCCAGCCTTCCCAGAGGATTGAGATGCCCATAGAGGCCCTGCTGGCCTTATATAGGAATGCTCCTGAGTCTCCATGGTCTGAGCAACTGTGGCCATTTCTACACGAGCCTGGTCACAGCCGATTCCGTGTGCATCCAAATGACACACAGGGACTCTCAGGGACAAACGGGATGAGCACGGGTTTTCCCAGGGATAAATAATCCCTGGGGAAAACCCAATTCTTCCTGTGGTCTCGGGATCGTCCTGAGACCACAGGAGTTGTGTGGGCGCCTGTCCCAGTTTCATCCCACCTCCTCACAAGTAAACATGAGGAGATGGGAAATGGGCACAAGGCATGGAGCTCTTCAGGCACTCCGTGCCCATCAGGAGTGGAGGGGGGAGCGGAAGTGGGTGTTCTTTTTTAAAAAAATCTTACCGGTAGTTGGAGCACATGTGCGGTCATATTCAGTTTTTTAAAATGGCGGGCATGACATCCCTCCATCCTCCTTGGATGTTGCCCATGCATTTGGACTAAGGGGAGGATCTCATGATCAGAATATGGTGAGATCCTCACCTCTCTCTCCCTCTACACCCATTTGGTGTAGAAAGGGCTTGTGAGAGAGGATGCTGACATCACACCCACCCTACCACAACCTCTTGTCTGATTCCTTTGAAACCCAAGCATCAGCCCATCATAGACCAGGTCACTTATCTCTGCCTCTTGCATCAGTGTCTGCCTACTCTGCAACTGGACCATTGGCATGTTTGGATCATTCCATTTGTCTCTGACCCTGCTCCACCAAGACATAGACACCACTACAGAGGTCGGTGTGTGCTAATTGGGATACCTAGGGAGGCAGACAATCACCTTTTCTTTTCACAGTGCACAAGCCACTTATCCCTCTTCCGAAGACCTCAGAAGATGCTGTAGCACATCTACAGCCTCAAGATTGCATTCAGCATACAAAAAGAATCAACAGCTCCCACACTCCTCTAAGGGACATGTATCCTCCACCTTGTAGCTGGGGTTGGATGGATCTTTCAGTTCCACTTTCTCCCACATTTGAATTTGTTCTTCATGTTCTTTTTATCCTGTTCATGAAGAAATTTGAGAATTTGGGGATGCTCTTATCAAAAGACAAGCCAAACAAAATTTTCACCAATTCATGCTTATAGCTAATGGCTATCTGTCCCATCTACCAACACATCTCCATGATCGCATTATGAATTTGGAGAAAGAACTGAATCTTCTCATTGTGTGTATGTTGAAAGAGCATTTTCAGCCTGGACATGCACACTTCTATTAGGTGTTTATTGAAAACAATTGTATCCCACTTATCCAGGGCTTGACAGCTTCCAACAGAAATAAAACAACAATGATGACAACGACGATGATGATGATGAAAAAGATGATGATAACAATGATGGCTACTACTCCTACTATGGGGCCATCTATATGGCACCACTTTCACTGCTGATCCCCCCCCAAAAATTCACAGCATCGTAGCTGCGAAGCAGTTTCGACAGCGATACATGCGATACATGGCATGATTGAACATGGACTATCTTACCCAAAAAAAATTGCAGCGCTAATGTCACATGGCAGTAATGCACAGCAAAGATCTAGTCATGGTGGAACTGTCTAAGTATTTTTTTTCACAACTGTGTGTAACTTTGTAGTCTTGAAAACCTGTATCTGCGTATCTATGTAGCTACAATTTATTGAGTCTTTGCATTATACATATTTACTGTCCTTACTTTAGTCCCACAATTGTACCGTACTGTTGCCATGGTGACCACTTATAAACACTCATCTGGGTCCCGCCCTCTACCCTGCAGTCTTCCAATGCTTCACACATGTGCAGAGGCATGCACAGGTGAGGCATCCTAAGCTGCACTCAAGCCACTACTGATACACACACAAACAACTATAGCTACAGCGGAGCAAAGTAAAAGTATGCAGTAAAACAAGACCTCAAAAACGCACAGCTCCATGATGAAAAGTACAATGTGGATGCAAATTGGCAGCTGCGTCATGTAAACTCTGGTACACCACTTCACAGCCACAGTGGACTGTATACAGAAGCAGAGAAGCCCTAGAAGCAGAAGGAAGCAGAGTAAGAATGTGCAATTGTTTTGGTTATGTAAAATATGTACAAGGAGTCCAGATATTCAACAATATCGATACAGAGTTACCTATGTTTAAATTGTTTTATTTATTTTTTCATGCTGATCCTGTAGGTATTTTTTGCAGGAACTCTCAGCAAGTTGAATTCTTTTAAAATAAATTGGATAAGCCAAATACTCCATTCTGCACTCCCTCAGTGCATAATAAAATATATGTATATATTTTATTATATGCATATTATTCTTGTACACCAACTTGGAAGGGCTTCTGCCCTGAAAGGCAGTCTATATTTTAAATAAATAAGAAATAATAATACTGCAACTATGTCTGTATTGGACATGCATAATAGTATAAGCTGCAATAGGTGAAACTTTCAATGGTACATCTGTTCAATGTAAGCAGTCTCTTAGTGCTTCAATACTTTTAACATAAGGATTAAAACATCTGGACAATTTAGCATAGCACTTGTGCTGAGCCAAAAGGAGGATGCATTTCGCAAACAGTTGTCATGCCCTGTGCTGATAGCAAAGTTTGCACCCTTTTGCAAACTGGTGTTTCGATATTTGCAAGGTGGCATGTGTTGGGATGGGGGGAAATGTGAAATGATCCCTGTTGCTGAGGCTTCTTCATCCCAACCCGATTGCACTTAGTTTAACAGTGTCGAGGGTAAAATACAGGGGGAGGGGTGTTCATTTGGATGTGCATCTGCATGAACATCTTATTAAAATATAGCAGTGTGGATGAATGACCTCGGCATCTGAATGTTGTCCATCCACACTGCATTTCTTGTAATATAATGTGCATTCAGATGAGCATTCAAATATGCATTTCCATCCATGTTCTGCTTCTATGTCATGCATAACTATAGATGAGTAGAACTGGATCAGGCTGAAAATTATTCAGCATAATACTGGAAATCAGGGTTGCTCACATGGTGAACCCATTAATGGTTCTCATGGTGTATTTGATAACTACATGGAACCACATAGCCCAGGGTTGGAAAACTTGTGCCACCCCCAGATGTTTTGGCCTACAACTTCCATGATCCCTCGCCATTGGCTATGTAGACAAGGGCTGATGGGAATTGTAAGCCAAAACATTGTGGGGGGGACACGTTGTTCACCCCTGGGCTATGTGGTGCTACATAGTTATCCTATGGACCATATGAACCCTGATTGGGTTCATGTATTGAAGAAGCCCTTTCAAGTAAAAACAAAATAGTGCTGACGCAGAAGAGGCAGGGAAACAATATGCAAGCAGCCATGAAAACTTGTACACCGCTCCAAAATTTTCAATGGGGAACGGTATATAAATATTGTAAATAAATAAATAAAACTGCATGAAAGAATGGAAGTTGTGTTTGTTCAGGTACCCTTAGAGAAAGCAACTTTTGCATCAGAAGAGACGATCACGAAAAGATGATGCAGGATGATATAGCGCCAGCAATATAAAAGGTTATAATATTTACTTAACCTAATGTTATTTTAATATTTCAGCATTTGTTATCCAGAAGACACACAGCTTATTCTACAATTTATCTAAGCCTATTTAATCTCATTGACTTCTGCATTACTAAACAGGGTTGAATCCAAGTATTCTGGTTTAACAGAGCTGTCATTTAGGTGGATAGTAATTTAGTAAGTAACTAAATAAGAGACATAAAACTGCTAAAGCAAGCCTATTTTCTTGACAGTCTATTAACTATGCCTGCCGTCATGTTAGGACCCAAACTTCCTGTGTTTAATATTCAAGTTCATTTTCAAATGCTTGCCTATTAACATAATGTATGCTATTTTGCAAGCCTGGTCAGAGAATCTGTAACTAAATAATTTTCAAGTTTCCTTCATATGAAATGCATTATATGCAGTGTGAAATTATTTCTCCACTCAGTCCTGTACAGAACAGAAGAGCAAGACACAATATATTTTATAATGTTTTTAAATGCAGTCTAGAATTCAGAAATGGTTGCATGTACATGTATAATGGCTAATCTTAAATTAAGGCCTAATTGTATATTTTAGTTTTTACTTGCTATGCTGTTAATGATACTAAAAGCATAACATTCTAGCATTATATATAACATATTTCCTTTATACACTAATACTTGTGAGACAGCTAAGTTAATGCCTGGTGTGGGGGTGTTGAGAGAGAATATACACAGACTCGCTTATTACATGTATTGCAGATCTGCTATGCTCTTATTTAAGTAAATCCATATATTCTCAAACAAACCTTAAAGTATGCAAAATCAGGTTTGTAAATCGAGAAAAAAAGTTGTTTATCAATTTGGGGATTTGACTGGCCATTTCTAGAACCAAACAGCTATATTTCTATTCACTTCATTCACAATAGACTCCAAAGCCAGATCTACACCAAGCATGATATGACACTTTAAAAACATTTTGAAAACGATATATGGAGTGTGTCCATATTTATAACAGTAGTTGTCACTACTGTTATAAACCATTTTAAAGCAGTAGTATAGATCCTGCCCAATTCTCCTGTGCTGAACATTTCACATGCATGTCCATTAACAGGGTTGTCAATTTTGCACACCTCATCAGAGACCTTGTAACTTATACTTGGGGTGGGGGTGGGGATCTGAAACTGGGTATTTGAAGGATTGCCTTCTTCTTTATATGACTCCCTGCATATATCAGAGGTCTTGTTACGGGATCCCCTGTCACTGGAAGCATGGTGGGTGAACGCAAGGAACAGGACCTTCTTAGTTGTGATTCTATGAAATGCTCTCCCTAAGGAAGTCTTTCTCATCTCTATTTATTTTTATGGCTCTTCAAAATTCAGTTATTCTATAAAGCCTCTGGGGAGAGCTGATAGCTCTTGATTATGCGACATTTTTGTTTTGAGTTGTGTTGGTTTAGCTTTGCTGATTGCTTAGTATTGTTCTGGCTAATTTTTGCACGTTATATAACTGCCACCTTTAATTCTGCTGCTATTATGCCTTTTAATTATTATTAAAGGGGCACAGGAGTGCCCCTTTAGATAAGGTGAGCCACACACACTCACAGAAGCAATGTTCTGCCATTAACCCTCAACATTCTATTGCTTATCAAAATGACACCTGTTGAATTGATAACTTGAAACTTAGCATCCATGATCTCCAAAGTGCAGCTCCTTCCCTGTATGCCTTGTGGGGTTTGCCTGGCCACCCTTTTGGGGGCCTACTAGGAACTTTTGGCACATAGTCTGATTGGCCTGGGCAATGTGTCTTTTCACCTACTTCACACTGTGTGTCATTTACATGAACAGGGATGACCCCGGGACAATGCCAGGATAAACCTTAGGTCTGGCTAAGTCCTTAGAGAAAAGGGATGGTGATAATTCTGTGGCATTGTTGTTTGGTGACAGTTGATCCCAGAGGCCTTCTGCTGAGGGTCGTGCAGCCCCAGTGGGGGGATAAGGCCACTTGTGAGGCCAACTCTCAACATTCCATCTGGTGTTGTGTGGCCTGGGGGGTGAGTGGCATGGGCCAGTCTACCCTTCCCAAAAGGGGGTATGGCCTGGGTGTGGTGATCATCCGATGCCACTCTCCAGACATAGAATGCTTCACTCAATATAATGCCTAGCTAGTGGCTGGCATAAATTAGAGCCCATCCAGTTCCCTTTGCAGATCTTTAATAAACGTGGCCCAAATTTTAAACTATATACAGTTGTCTCATCTCATTATTTCCCCCCTCCTTCACCCGCAATGGAACATTCAGGCTTTCTTGAAGTAATAAATCCAAAGAGATACTTGGGATCTTAAAACCACACCCTGTGGACACCTGTGAATCAGTACTGCTATTTCACATAGCTCCAGAGTCAACAATTCTGTGGTAGAAAGGCATTCCAAATTTGCACAGCAGACAGCTGAGTCCAACTGTCACATTCTTAAATGAATGCATTTTCCAGGTGACATTGAATGTGATCATTGTTTGTATCTGCTTTAACGTACATGTTCATTCATATGCATTTTTCCTCCAAAGGGGATTCACACAGCAGGCTGGATTAATATATTTGCTAAATTTCTACACAGAGAGCTCACTTTCTTCTGCAATCTTCCTTTTTATGGGACAATTTTGGGGCCTCCACCATAGGCTGCTTGTGCTGCCTGCCGAATTTCTATTATGCATGTGCCTTGGAAACCTTGTGGTTTTCCATAAAGATTTTTCTCAGCACAGCAGACTTGCTATGATTTAGATAGTTTTAGGCAGGTTTAGCTTTCAATGGATATGGCAGCATCTGTCAATATAGAAAAATTACTGGAAGAAAGAGTGTGTAGAACTAGATGGTGATCAAGTCACCCTACAGAGCAAAACAAACAAGATGGTTGGATATTATTGTAAACAAAGAAGACAGCATATTTTGTAGGCTTCAATTATATTTTCAGTGTACATTTTTAAAATCATGTATTTATTTTTTAAAAAAAATTGGAATGCATTTATGTTCAAATGAACAATCCTATGTCCTAGTAATGGGTCATATCCACTATTGAGCCATATCCAATGTTATTACTACTTAGAGTTGACCCATTGATATTAAAGTTAGACTATTGCTGGATACAATGCTTAGCAAGCCAGATTTTTGTGGAATCACTTATATTCTCGGCTCAGGGAAGAACAACTTGAGGAACACATCTTCATACACATGTTCCCATCTTCTACTGAGGAAACCAGACTTTCTGTCTGTCGTGCCGCTTGTCCAAGAAGTAGCTGAATTCCATAACTATGTTCACCTTTAAGTGAAAGATGATATAACAGAAATATATAGTACATCATCTCAGGCTCTGTCAACAAGCTTCCAACAGTCCCCTGAGAACTAGTGTAGTGTAGTGGTTACAGCAGGGCTGGGCAACATTTGGTCCTTCAGATGTTTTTTGACCTACAACACCCATCAACCCTTACCATTGGCTATGCTGACGAGGGTTGATGGGAGTTGTAGGCCAAAACAACTGGAGAGCACAAGTTGCCCACTCCTGAGTGAGAGCATCAGAATTGGATTAGAGAGCCCTGGGTTCAAATGTCATAAAACTCACTGGGCCAGTTCATGTCTCTCAGTCTAACCTATTTCACAGGGTTCGTGTGAAGGAGAACCATAGGCTCCTTGAAGGAAGGATGATATAGAAATGTAGCTAATAAACAAGTATGTAACAAATGAATAAAGCCAGCTATTCTGGCTTGTTACTTTTGATTGTACTTCCCAATGAAAGCAAAGGAGAGACTGTTGACACTTCATGCCATAGTGTCTGACATGCAGGACGGCAGCTCAGCTCCATGCATCAGACTCACATCTGACTACTTAAAATTAACATTATTAAGACTGGAGCCATTGAATCCAAAGCCCCTTCTCACATCTGAGAATTTGTTCCAAGTTTCTATCTACTAGGTTATTTATACAATACAAACAATCTATTTTGTGCAAGCGGTCTACATGTCTGGCTAGCTTATGTATTCTCTAGGAAATATACCCACAGAAGCCTCAGTAGTATCTTTCCTAAGCAGGTTTTGGAGATCTTGACTCATAGAAGCTGCTGCAGAGACTTCCAAGCGGATCTTCTCAGCTGTTGTAATGCTCATGCTAGTAGACTGCTTACAAGAGCAGCATTTTGCCCCAAAAAGCCAGGAGAAAGACCATCTGAACCAGATCTAAGATGTGAGAAGGGAAGTGGAAGAGTGTAAAATAAAAACAAGCATACATTTCTTTGGGTAGAACCAGAAAAGATAATCAGTCCCTCAGTCTAAGAAGGCCTGGAATGATAATGTCTTGATTTAAAAAAAAAGAATTAAGAAATTGGTGTTCTCAAAGAAGTACTACTGCCTTATGCACAAGATACACTCAGCTAAAGTTAATTAATCTATATTTTGGCCTGGCATACTGTTTTCTCTATTTGACATGGGCCTCTCTAGGTATTAGTCCAAGAGCCCATGCCAAAATACCTATGTCACAACATATAAAAGGTTTGACTATTTGGACATCTTACAAAGGTTGTGGCATCTCTAAAACTGCCTGTCTTATGCACAACTGCCAGCGCACCCACCCACCCAAAGCCCTTTTTGGAGCCCATAATTATGTCATAAGGCACATGAATGGAACAAGCAACATCTATTAGGGAATAGTGTATTCCAGACTGTCTAATCTGACTGAATTTGTTGGAATGCAGCCCCCTTCCAACCCCTCCAAAAAGAGGATTGTTAATTACATCATAAGGTACATGGCTGAAACTGGTAGCACTCATTTTATTGTGTCTTAAAATATCTAATCTGATTGCTTTATGTGGGGCCAACCCCAAATCAGACCGTTTAATATGATCAGAGTCATTACAACTTACACTGTACTGAGTTGATATCGCAACTCCAGAAATGTATTGGCACATCTGTTTTGGGGGTTCACTGTTGAAAAGAGCCTGCATAATCACCAGCAGCCACCAGGCAGGGAGCCATGGAACCCCCTAGCAGCACAATTGGCAGGGAGTGATGTTATTAACAGGTGCAAGCTGGAGACACCCAACACTGTTTTACCAAGATGCTGTGTATGTTGTAACAAATGGGCATGTGAAATCATTAAAATATTCCCCATTGCTATTGCAGTGACAACTGTCATGGGCAATAGGAAGATCCTTGATATTCTTCAATGAACTGGACACAGTGTCAGCTGTTGAAAAAATAGGGACAGTTGCATCACTTGATGAGCAGTTGGCCACCCCAGAAGGAATGACATTATCTAATGTCATTAGCTAATAACAGGAGTTACTTGTGATATGATGAGTATGTCAACTAGGGTGACCAGATGACCCGGAAAACCCAGGAGACCTCCAGAAAAATGGGGATCTCTGGGGCAACCGGGATTGGCCCCCAATTTACCGGGGAAAGGCCTAGCCTCCAGCCCCACCTGTTGCCTCTTGTCACACATCCAGGGCTTTTCTTTGCCAGCACACTGCCGCTGACTAAGAAAAGCCTCGGATCAACGCAAGGCGAAGGGCGGGGCTGGAGGCTGCATTCCTGGAAGTGTGGGAAGGCAGCCTCAAGCCCCGCCCATCACCTTACATCGCACATCCGGGACTTTGCTCAGAGTGAGGCGAGGCGAGTGGCTGGGGGCTGCATGGGGAATTTCAGCAACGCAGCCTCCAGCACACACACACCAGCCTAAATGCCCCAGCAGTTACTCATAAGGCTGACAGTTTTGGAGATGCCACAATGTTTGTAAGAGGTCTGGATAGCCAAACCTTGTATACCGTATGACATAAGTATTTTGACCCAGGCTCTTAGAATATACGAACAGGTAGAAACTGGCATCACCTCCACACTACTTCTCTCCAACTGTTTACAATCTACTGTAAAATGAACCCAATTTCCTTTGCTAGTCCATTTGCAATAACCAGTGAGAAGGAATGCCACCACAGTGAGGAAAACATGGGAACAATGACAGCAGGCCATCATTCAAACCATCCTCCAGTTGTTTCATTCTTATTTTTTCAAGGGGATGCAACCTCCAAAGACCAAGCCTGCGAGCTTTTGCCCTCCTGGTTGTGCACCTCATGAAAAAAATTATGGTAATATTAAAATACTATTGATGCTCAAAGGCATTTCATCAATTGCAGAAATTAAGAGTGAGATACAGAGGATTTTTTTTCTATTTAGGGGGACTCCTGCTTGTATCAATAGGCTTCATGTGGTGACTCTTTTGAGGATGAGAACTTCAAAGCAGATCACTGACTTCTAGTGGGATAATCACTTAATTTAAGAGTGGGTAGGTGAAATTATTACTATGCAGTCAAGCTAAATATCCCTCTTTCCCCCAAGACAGCAGACCCTTTTTTTCTGTGTCCCACAGTTCTACAAGGGTGACAGGAGTCAACAACATGTCTGCTGAAATGTGGAATGGAATAGAGCAAGTTTTTTAAAAAACATGTTTTACTGTCTATAAATTCTGTGTAGTGCCATTCATTTAAGAGGAGAAATTCCAGCACTTCCCATGCAAGATGTACCCACAAAATGTGAACAAAGATCACTATTCATTCCATTATAAGAAAGAGCACTTGATAAATATGCCACTCCAAACAGTGAAACTGTTTAAATTGGTGGACCTATAGATAGTGATATGAGTCCATGAGACCCTTTTGTAGGTTAATGGGAAATGGAAGCAAAGTAAGTGGTGTGCAGTACAATCCAATGTATGTTTATTCAAAAAGTCTCTCTGTGTTCAGCAGGGATTATTCTCAGGTAAGTATGCCTCGGATTGCAGCCTTCGTCACTCACTTGCTGCTCTTGAAATAAAGAACTCATTTTTTCCCAAGCTGCTCTTCACTGAAAATTGTTTTGGCAGAAGACTGTAATACATAAACCCTTCAGACATTTTAATTTAGTCCATTTGGTTTGGGGAGTCGCCATTCACTGTTGTGGAGAATAAAATGAAACAAAAACACCTCTTCAGTGATTCTTGGGAATGTAGATGTGGGGATTTAGGTGACCAATCCTTGCGAAGATGGATTTCACTCTACAAGAGATCTGCTCTCAATACAACTTGTTAATGTGCTGCATATCTGAAGGACTGTGTTTGATGGGAAATGATTCATTTGTCACTGAGGACCGTTATGCACTTAAGGAAGAAAAATGTAATTTGTAGTGTTTAACAGATCTATACGCATCTTTTAAAATTTCCACTACTGCAGGCATTCTTTTGTAGAAAAACTATGGTGTTAGCTGTTCATCTTGTGTCACAAACAACATTTCAAACCATGGATGCACTTGACATATTTCAATTAAGATGTAGCAAGCAATTACGAAACCTCTAGTAGAATTAACTGGCCAATTCTACGAGACAACGCCAACCATCAGCAATGCCCTGTTCCATGAACGGAAGGGAAAAGACGTAAAACAGCACACCCCTACTCCTTTTTGTCCTCCTTTCCTTGGACATTTTCTGCTGCCACCAGATATAATTTTTTTTCCCTTGCTGCCTCCACCAACCAGCCTTAAAACTCTTTGGACCTCAGCTACCTACTTAATGTAGTGTGGATGTTGGCTATTGGAGATGTTGGGTAAATGAAAAAGAAAAGAGACTACAAAGGTTCAAATACAAAGTTCAAAATTTTACTGAAGAAAAATGTTAATAGGAAAAAGTTTGAAAATGTTACTATGGCTACTAGTAGTCCTGCTCCTTTCCTGAGTTTTTTCCCCCCCTTCAGCCTCTTCACCACAGAAGGGCTCATGAATAATGCAGATCTGGCTCATGCATAGTGAATCCCCCCTCCCTCTGAAATTTGTATGCAGCATGATCTCATTCCCTTCCTTGCATGCCCCAATTGGCCATCTCCTCCCCTTCCCACTAGTAGCAACAACCTAACTGCTCAGCTGGGCCCAGGGCCCACCTTCATAACCCGCTGATTGGCTGAGCAGGGTTGTCCATCATATTGCTGCCGAAAGGGCTGCCTTGCCTGTTTGGCTTGGAGGAAATTGTTATTAAACTCGAGCTTTGAATATATATATATATATATATATATATATATATATATATGAACTTTCAGGATTTTCTGATTGTCTACAGAAGCTTCAGTTTAAAACAAAAATGAGCAAAATCAGTCTGGTAGATCTCAAGTAACACTGGATCAGTTTCAGTTGGTGAGTAGAATCATAGAATCATAGAATAGCAGAGTTGGAAGGGGCCTACAAGGCCATCGAGTCCATTCCCCTGCTCAATGCAGGAATCCACCCTAAAGCATCCCTGACAGATGTTGTCCAGCTGCCTCTTGAAGGCCTCTAGTGTGGGAGAGGCCACAACCTCACCAGGCAACTGATTCCATTGTCGTACTGCTCTAACAGTACTGATGACGTGGGCAAGCTGCTTGGATGAGTAAGGAAGACAACTTGCCCTCTCAATCCCTGTCCTTCTTGGCCGGTCGCCCAGGGAGGAGATGCAGTTAGACTACAACTACAACATATTTTAATGCATCTCTCAGGGAGAGGAGTTTTCCACCATGTTTAAAGGAAGCAGTCATACAGCCGCTTCTAAAAAAGCCTTCCCTGGATCCCCTGGACCTTAATAATTACAGACCTTAATAATCAAACCTTCCATTTTGGGGGAAGGTGATTGAGAGGGCAGTTGCCTTCCAAATCCAAGCAGTCTTGGATGATGCAGATTTTCTAGACCCATTTCAAACTGGCTTTAGAGTGGGATACGGAGTTGAGACAGCTATGGTCGCCTTAGTGGATGATCTCCATATTAGTATTGACAGGGGGAGTGTGTCCCTGCTGGTGCTTTTGGACCTTTCAGTGGCTTTCGATACCATCGACCATGGTATCCTTCTGGAACGCCTGAGGGGTTTAGGAACCAGGGGCACTGTGCTCCAGTGGTTCCGGTCCTACCTCTTAGGTAGATTCCAGGTGGTGATGCTTGGAGATAGTTGCTCCTCAAAAAAGAAGCTATTATATGGTGTACCACAAGGTGCCATCCTATCCCCAATGCTGTTTAATATCTACATGAAACTGCTGGGAGAGATCATCCAGAGGCATGGGGTGGGGTGCTATCAGTATGCTGACGACACCCAAATATATTTCTCTATGCCTTCAATAACAGCATCAGCTAAAGATAGTTTGTCTCCTCTGAATGAATGCTTGGAGGCGGTAATGGGCTGGATGAAGAAAAACAAACTGAAGCTGAATCCAGACAAAACAGAGGTACTTGCTGTCAAGGGCTCTGACCTTGGTTTGGAGGTGTGTCAACCAGTTCTGGATGGGGCTACACTCCCCCTGAAAGACTGTGTTCGCAGTTTGGGGTTGCTCCTGGATCTGTCACTCCAAATGACAGACCAGATAGATGCGACGGCCAGGAGTGCCTACTATCAGCTTCGGCTGTTGCACCAGTTGCGACCTTTTCTAGAGTTGGAAGACCTAAAGACAGTAGTCCACACGCTGGTAACCTTAAGGCTTGACTTCTGCAATGCGCTCTACATAGGGCTACTATTGTACCTAGTTCGGAAACTTCAATTAGTTCAAAATATGGCAGCCAGGATAGTCACCGGTACATCTAGGGGTGAGCATATTACCCCAACATTAAAATCACTCCACTGGCTGCCAATTAGTTTCTGGGCAAAGTACAAAGTGTTGGTCATTACCTTTAAAGCCCTAAATGGTTTGGGTCCAGGTTACCTGCGGGATCACCTTCTCCCACACAGTCCGCCCAGCACACTCAGGTCCTCTGGGGAGAACTTACTTCAGTCAGCCAAAACTATGCTGACATCAGTTTCCCAGAGGACCTTTTCTTCTGTCGCCCCTGGATTGTGGAACGGCCTGCCGGATGAGATTCATAAAATTAACTCTCTATGTGATTTTAAGGCAGCTTTGAAGACTAGCCCTTTCTGGCAGGCCTACCCAGACAATGTAAAATCAAGATTTTTTTAAGATGTGTTGATTCCTGTACTAATGTTGTTCCCCGCCTTGATCCAAAGGGAGAGGCAGGTAAGAAATTGTTGTTGTTGTTGTTGTTGTTGTTGTTGTTGTTGTTGTTATTATTATTATTATTATATTCTTATATAGATTGATCCAGTTTCCTCAATCAGTTCCAGAAACTTTGCCCTTCTTTCTTTCCTTCCCCTTTTCTCTTCTTCTCTCAGCTTTTTCTGCCCCTCTGCCTTAGGCTTTTTTCACATACACTTGTTTTTCCCTCTCCCTCAATTCCAACCAATCACAAGGGAAATTTCTTGCTCATTTCTGCAAACTAAGTTTCTATTTTCTGAGTCAAAATCATTTTTCTCCTTTCTGTGACCTTCTGTTGATCTTTATAATTTCCTGATAAAATCTACTGGCCTCTACATTCTAACTAAACGTTTGACCTCTAAATTATGAACCCTTTGGCTGAAAATGACTAGATAGCACACATGCACGCACACATCAACACAAAAGGTTTGATCCTATAATATCCTAAAACCAAATGAAACACAAAAATGGAAGGCAATTCTGTTTCTTCACAGCCACTATGAGTGTCATCACACAGGGGAAAAACACATTTGCTTACTGTTGCTTCTCCACCCACATGTTTGTCCCTCATTACCTTCTCTTTTGAAAGAGGAAATAAACAACTTGAACGAGGCTCATTCAATGGGCCGTTTTGATCCCGCTGCTTCTCCTGCACACAGCAGGAGATAATGGCAACTTCCATCTTTCAAAATAAGTCAGAGTTACTGGGGTGGCCTTTTGTGTCATGCGAAGAAGGCTAGAAAGGGCAAGAGGTGCACAGGAGGCAGATGACGTCATGAGAGGGACCTGCAAAAATCCATAAGTGCCCAACAATGAGCGAGCAATAAAATGCTCATCTGATGGAGCTCTATGAAAACAAGTTTGAATTGGGGGGGGGCAAGTTGCCTCACTGCATTGTGACCATGCTCAGGATGTTGTGCCAGTGCAGTAATATGAGACCATACCATAGTATTAACAAACACACATAATTACCAGATATGGTAGCACAGTGCAGTATAAAAAGACATTATGCAGGCTCTGGGGGCATCATTCCTTGAGA
Source organism: Elgaria multicarinata webbii (assembly GCF_023053635.1). Taxonomy (NCBI): domain Eukaryota; kingdom Metazoa; phylum Chordata; class Lepidosauria; order Squamata; family Anguidae; genus Elgaria; species Elgaria multicarinata. Next base: position 76,089,668 of record NC_086176.1, read on the forward strand.
GTAAATCCACTGACAATTGGTTTTTCAGTGTCCCATCCAAAATATTCAGGAGTGCTTCAGCTCTAGACTTTTAAGTCAACACAATAACTGGGGTGTTTGACAGCCAATATATGCAATGTTTTTTTCCCAAAAGAGTGATGGGGACATATTGGCAGAGGAGGCATTGGTTAAAATCTGGAATCTGGGTCAGAGCTAGAAAATACCTATGACTACTCTGCTATCAAGGAGTTTCTGTGGTCACAGAATGAAGTAAAAATCAGCAAGCAGGTTCTATAGATTCGAAGCACAAATAAAGGTAGGAAGGGATAACAAGATGAAGAAAGGTTTGGTCACTGGAAAAGGAACCAAGGAAGTTCTGTTGCAGAGGCAAACAGCTTGTGATGCACACTCTTGAACCTACACTGTATCCTAAAGTAGTCTTCCCTAACCTGGTGCATTCCAGATGTGTTGGACTTGAACTCACATCATTTCCAGCCAATATACCATGCTAGTTGGGAATATGGAATTTGTAGACCAACACATCTGGAGGAACAGGGTTGGAGAAGGCTGTCCTAGAGTGTTGAAGGTATGAAGAGCTGGACTTTTCTCATGTATACATTTTAAACATCTAACCCAGTGTACTGCTTTGGATCCCTGGGAATTTTCTGTGGAAAAAGGAAATATATTTTACAGTGTTCAGAAGCACAGTTTTCTTTAATCAGACGGTGCCGATCACTGGTAGAAATAAAACTAATTGACAAACCACTTAAGCAGGCTTTCAGTGGTTTAAGCTCATTTAGTACAATTTACCTCAGAGACGAACTAAATCAGATTAAATGCAAGTACTTCTGCACAAAGGGCTTGCAGAGGTGGGTTGCTCATATTTTACATCTGAACATAATCTAAGGAAATAGCATAAGCTACTTTCTCAAAGAAATTCTGTGATTAAAAATAGTTACAAAGCAGAAAACGGGGGAGAATACATATAGTAGTATCATTCACAGCTAATGAGTTAAAAGGATACCACAGTGCATTTATAAATCACTATACAGTACCATGTAGTTTTTTTAAATTCGCTGCGCCTCATTATAACTGATCTATGCACCTTTTGGTCCGAGTTGATTAGGAATACTATAGCTCAGAATAGCTTTTAATTCAGCGAAACATGGTCTGACCTTTACTATAATCTTGTGTGAGACACACTATAGTTTAGACATTAATAATGATGCTACCTCTTCTTTATACTGGTAAGATGCTACTTAAAAAAATTTTTTTGGTGTTATTAGTTAACATGCACAGGGCAATTTATCAAAACCAAATTATCCTTCTGTGTATAACTACAGTACTTAATTCCAAGTTCTTCATCTCTCATAACTATTATCCACTCTTTAAAAATGCTAAAAACTAAAATATAATAGTGCTGTACTAGAGTAATAAGTCACAGATACATACTTACCAACTCCCTGTGGATTTCTAGTGTATGCGATTAAGAGACGTGTGCAACATGATGAACGCATTACAAGCTGAAGCATCTCTCGCATGTGACCTTTGTCTTCAAATTTAAGTATAACATTTCCTTAAACCACCTTCTGGAAACTCTGCCAGCTAACTCATGACTCCTTCTATTGTAACCTGCATTAAGCTTCACATTCTGAGCTGAAGGTGGAACCTGTGCACTATAGGAATGTTGTACTGGTTTGCTGAAAGCAGATTCAGAATCAACATCAGGGCATTTGGTGATAGATTGAATTAAAGCAAAATACACAGTTGTAGACCTGGTCTAGATCTACACCAATGCTTTTTATTGGTATTGAAGTTTGCTGATAACTCTTGGAGCACATTACACACATTGGCTGCATTCAGACAATGCAATAGTCAATGGTGGGTTAACTGTCAATTCCACGGTTGATTATCGAGGGGCTACTCCCCACATGACATGATTATACTCAACCATGGTGTGGATAAAGGCCAGCATCACAATGACAATTAGTCAATGGTGTGTTTCATTGACACATCCTCTGCCCTCTCCCCTCCTGCTGCTGATATCCCATCAGCCATTACAAGTTCTGCCAGCTGGACGAGAGCAGCAGCAGCCACTTTGGTCATTCTTGCCAGGGGACTCTGTAGTGGCTGAAAATAACCAATTGTGTGTGACAAAATAGTCAATGGTGCCTGACACACAACACAATAACCAGCGATTGTTCAAATAATCAACTCTGCACAACGCTGTTTATTTGCATTGTTTATTTCAGCCAAATAACCAACTGTGGTGTGAAAAAGTCATGACAGACAACACAATAACCCACCATTGCCTATTTAACCCACTGTTGGCTATTTAACACACCATTGGTTATCATATCATCCTAATCCAGTCATTCTGCATGACATGCCTTACCCTTGAATGAATAGCAGTTCCATAGGACATTAGAGTTCTTCACCTCCCTTTCTGCCTCTCCTTCCTCTTCCCATTCATCCATTCCAATGCTGTGATTCTGCAGTCATCCTTTTCCCTAGAAGTATATTGTGCTTACATTTCTAAGATGTTGTACAGCCCAGTTCCATAAAGACATGACAGCTGCAGTACTGGAAATAATACAGAATTTCCTAAGGTGTTCTTCCATGTACAGAAGGAGACCTTCCATGAACAGAAGGATCTTTGATCCTATGGGGGCTCCTGCTAAGAGAAAAACGGGGGCCTTGTCACTGTTTTCTCCTTCTCCCACAGAACCATGCTGTTCTGAATTGTACCTTAACTGTTGGGATCAGATTGTGGGTAGGAATTAGTGGATCTACAGATCTCATCAAGGTTCTCCATTTTCCAATAACAAGCATGTTCAATCCCAGTTCCATATGAGGGTTTTTTTCTTGCACAGAAATCTATATGTATTTTTGTGCGTATTTTTCAAATGTACACATTTTTGCATTCATGGGTTTGCATGCCTTATAGAAATGTATTTGGTGCCTTTTGCTCATTTTTTCAAGTGGGTGAATATTGCCAAACATATTTTCCACCCTTTTCTTATTATTTATTTATTTATTTATTAGATTTCTATATTGCCCAATAGCCTGAGCTCTCTGGGCGGTTCACAAAAATTAAAAACATTCAAAGTATAAAATACTTTCATTTATTTATTTATTTATTTATTTATTACATTTCTATACCGCCCAATAGCCGGAGCTCTCTGGGGGTTCACAGAACTGATCCAGTTTCATGGAACACATCGCAAGCCCAGAAATGTTCAGATATGAGAAGTGCAGGTGGGCTAAATCTGTTTTTAAAAACTTCACTGGAGCAATTTTTTCACCCTTCCCCGATTGGGAGAGCAGGTTGGAATCAGCAGAAATCACCTCCACCAATCTGTTAGGAAGAGCCCCCTTTCCATGGTCGGAACTCATCCAGCCTAACAGCTTCCACTAAAACAGAATCTCATGCCAAAGAGCCTGGTGGTATTCCATTAATGCAGTGGGGACTCAACATGCATTCCCCAACATCATCAATAATTTCCTTGTGCGTGGATTTTAATACCCATACAGAGATCAATTGCACAATTTTATTATATTATTTTATTTATTTGAAACATTTCTTGGCTGTTTTTCTGTGTAGAAGTCCTCTCATAGCAATCAAAACATAACCAATGAAAACATAACCACAATAAAATGGCAATTAAGAATTAAAAGCCAACAATAAATCCAGCAACAGCAATGACAATAGCAGCAACAACAGTACTTATATCACAAGAAGGCCAAGGTAAAATAATATGTTTTGAAGGCCTTTTCAAAAGCCTGCGTATGGGGTCACTGCAGAGAAGGCCCTCTCACCTGTGATCACCCACCTCATTGCTCTCCTGGGTGGGCTAATGAGAAGGGCCTCTCTTTCTGATCTTAAAGTACAGGCAGCCTGATATGGGTGAAGGTGGTCCTTCAAGTAACTTGGTCCCAAATCATTTAGGGTTTTAAAGGTCAAAATCAGTATTTTGAAATGGGCTTGGAAACACACTGGTAACCAGTGCAGCTGGCACAATATGGGCCTTATGTGATCAAAACAGCTTCTGTAGTGATGTCAATGAAGGGAGTCAGGGCTCATCTACACCAAGCAGGATATTCCACTATGAAAGCAGTATGAAAGTGGTAAATAAAAGGCAGGAGCCACACTACTGCTTTATAGCAGTATTGAAGTGCACTGACAACTGTTGCAGCCCATGACACATACCATACACCGCTTTCATACCACTTTCATAGTGTTATATCCTGCTTGGTGTAGATGTGTCATGGGCCCCCACAGTTGTCAGTGCACTTCAGTACCACCATAAAGCAGTAGTGTAAATCCTGCAGTGCACTTCAACACTGCTCTAAAACAGTAGTGTGGCTCCTGCCTTTTATATACTGCTTTCATAGTAGAATATCCTGCTTGGTGAAGATGAGCCCACAGTCTGATAAAACAACTTCTGAACCAGTCTATAACTGTAATTATTTCAAATCGATAACATACAGCAGTTTACGTTCAGGCAAAAAAAAGAAGGATAAATTCAAAATATAGACCAATCCTCTATCAGTTTGGATTTTGTGTAACATTAAATGTGAACCACTCATATAACCAGCATGGCCAGATGGGGATATGTGAAGTAATATATATATATATATATATATATATATATGTGTGTGTATATATATATATATATATATATATATATATATATATATATATCCATCCATCCATCCATCCAGCAGGGTATATGCCTCAAATTATACAAAAGCCTGTATTTTGGTTTTAAAATATTTTCCAATCGCATCATTAATATATACTCCAATTTTAAATACATCAATGGGAGGAAAATGGCTTAGATCAAGCACTAGTTGGTGGGAGCTCTTACTTTCCTTAAGTGAGAAATGGCCTTGGACCACAATGCAATGGCAAAAGTAGCTTAAACATTCTTACATTAAATTCTTAGAAAGATCCTCTCCAGTTTCTCCTTTGCACACAATCAATGGATTACTTAACACAAAAGGTCAGTTGCCAACTCCTTCTTTCCTTTTCAGGCCCGTTAAATGAGTCTCAAGATGGAACAGAAAATATTTAACCAGTGATCGCTTGAATTCTGCAAGTGTGTATTTAGTAAAAAGGAGCTATAACCTTTCACCAAGTATATATTGCACTCACAACGAACAGAGATGTTTGTTTTCTTCCACAGAGCAGATTTACAGATAAGTTACAGAAAGAAGCTACATGCTTTATTGCACTCTGATTGGGAAAGAGAAACTATTCCTACATTCATAGATATTTAGAAGTACTTACAGTTGGGAAAATTATCTGATTATGATTAGAAACACTGGGAAGGATCCAACGGTGACACAGCATTAGTGCTATTGACATTACATTAGTATAAATCATTACTTGTGCAACGTCAATTGCTCTTGCTAATATGATGGATTTTCCAGGAACCAATCACACTAGCAAGTTCAATTGATGTTGCACTGGCTTTGATTTATGTTAGTGCAATGTCAGTAGTGCTAGTATATAGACTCCATTGGATCTTTCCCAATGGGTTGGTGCATAAGATCATATGAGTAGAGTTCTGCTCACAGAAAAAGTACTCCTTGAGCCCACTAATGGAAGTGGGGCAAAAGCAACATTTCCTAACCCCCACTCTGTGCCCTCCAATCAGTTCTGGAGGGTTGGTAGGAAGTGGAACAGTGTTGGGAGTGGCACAGGGACTGTTGGGGAATCTGGGGGGGGGGGAATCTTCCCCCTTCCATCAGTAGGCACCTCTTCTGGATCAAGTTATTTCTGCATCTCTAGCATACAGTAACAGAAAAGCATCTTTAATTAGCTAGCTGTCATTTCATGATAAGAGCAAGCTCAAGGGCCTGCAAACCATACCACACCCCAGAAATCTGAGTATTATAGTTTGCCACTGGCCTGGTTTCAACTTAACACTAACCCATGGCATGAGTTGTTATATTCTGGCTTATCATGTTGACCTGGTTCAGATGATATGACAGTCCATTGTGGGTTAATTAACCCATGAGGGGCACTTTCTGGGGGTTGACACTATCGGGGTAATGCTTTACCCTAAAATTTAGCAGAGTGCGAGTAGCAGCAACAGCGTGGAGCTGGAAATGGTTTCAGCTTGGAGTTAGGAACAAAAATGAGCACTCACGGTCTTTTGGTCAGTAAGAAACTTTACTGACACTAAATAAATTACTTACAGAATAAATGGTCAACAGTACAGCAATAATAACGTGACAATAACCTGACAACAACGCAGCAGTGAAGAAGCCTTACAACATGGACTTCTTAAATACACTTTTCTCCTTGGCCCAATTTACCAATAGTCTCTTCTTCATGTACTCCTCGTACCGCACGTAGGCCAGGGAAGAATCTGCTTCAAACTGGACTTCTCCTGGCAGTGACAATCGAGCCAAGGACACCTTTTTAACCCTTTTAGAGTCCTTTTCTTTCTGTGGGTAAAAACCTAACCCCAACAGACACAGCTTGTTTTGTCATGTGAACCCAGCATGACACACAATGGACTGTCATGTCATCTGAACTGGTCCAATGTGTGACTGCAGCCATGCTAACAACTATGCTAACAAACCATAGTTTGATAACCACGAATGACCCAGAAAAAGATCCCATGTTTTGTTGTTGCATTTTGAACTCTGTTTAACCATGGATTATTATTATGTGTGAATCCAGAACATGGGTTGTTTTGCAATGCTTTAAAGGTGGCAGGAAGAGCTGTATAAAACAAACAAATGAAAAACAGCTGCTCTGCATACTAGTAACAGTACCACAAAGGCATTTGGGATATAGGGAGGGAGCAGGTGAAGGAAAAAACCCACACACATGGTTTTTCAATTATCTACCAGATAAATCATGCATGGGGCAACAAAACATGGGTTAAATAAGCCATAGTTTAGTGATATGTGTGAATCAAGCTACTTCCCTTAAAAAGTATAGTTGCTTGATGAAAAGCAAGCACAACAAGTAACTAGTCACAGCCCATAAATAGGAATAATCACAATGAATACTTGAACAATCCTGACAATTCAAGCATGAGGCCTTCAGGCATCTGATGGACTGGTTCCATGAGACCTTGTTCTACATAAATTCATCATTCTATAACAGACTTCCCAAACCTAGTACACTTCAGATGTGTTGGACTGCAACTCCCAAAATTTCTATCCAGCATGTCCATTGACCCTGCTGGCTGGGAATTATGGGAGTTGCAGTCATAGAATCATAGAATAGTACAGTTGGAAGGGGCCTATAAGGCCATTGAGTCCAACCCACTGCTCAATGCAGGAATCCACCCTAAAGCACACCTGACAGATGGTTGTCCAGCTGCCTCTTGAACACCTCTAGTGTGGGTACCAGGTGTCTTGGTTGTTTTTGCTACAACAGATGAACATGGCTTGGCTACCCCTTTGAAAAAAAAATTACAACCCAGTAGTGGAAAACTGTATCCCTTCCTATTGTGAGCCATGTTATTGATAGCATGCTGGATGCCCCACAGTCAAACCTCAGCTCTGTGTGTAAGGAACTCCTTGAAAAATCTTGAGCAAGTCAGCAGCTGTTAGATCAACAACCTGTAAAATAGGAACAATAAATGGCTACTTCACAGGACCCATAGGGGTATATGGTCATCTGTCAGGTATGCTTTAAAGTAGATTCCTGCAATGAGCAGGAGCTTGGACTCAATGGCCTTATAGGCCCTTTGCTTGTTTATTTATTTTATACACTGCATTTCTAACAAGGAAATGGTGCTCAAAGGGGTGACAATGATAAAAACTGAAATTTAAAATTAAAAAAATTGCTTGTTAAATATTACAAAGACTTTAATATAGGCTTTGGGTTGGGTCCAGATGTAATCATACTTAGAGTAGAGCTATTGAAACCAATGGGACCTACACTTGATTTCAAATGGACTTTTCTAAGTATGACTAAATCTGGATCCAGCCCATGGGCAATACCCGTTCACCTTTTATTTCTTCCATCCTTCTACTTTTTCTTTTCTCACCTGGAAATACATTTCCTATACTTTATTTTAGATATATTGTCTCAGCCCCACAACAAATAATCTTAATCAGGCTATCTATCTATCTATCTATCTATCTATCTATCTATCATCTATCTATCTATCTATCTATCTATCTATCTATCTATCTAAAATGTAGCCTGACTAGCACTATACTCTTTATAGACCTAATGGAACTACCTCCCTCTCTCTCTCTCTCGTAACTCCTGCTCTTTCCATATTCCCATTGACCAGCTTTTTCCTAAAAGTAACTGGTTTACTGCTTCCCATTTGTGGCTCAGTCCTCCCAAGGGCCTCAGTGAGTGGTGACTGCTGCTGATGATCTCAAAGATACTCCTTCTCATTCCCTGCCTTAGGCAAGGGAGCTCCTTTCCCACCCTGTCACAGAATTTCTAGTCTGTTGTCTGTCCTTCCTTCCTTCCCTAGTGTATCATCCATTCAACTGTATTTCTTTATTTATTTATGCATTATTACATTTATATCCCTCTTTTTTTCCCTCTTGCAAGAAACCCAAAGCAGTTTACATGATCCTCCTCCTCTCCATTTGATCCTCACAGCAACCCTGTGAGGTAGGTTAAGCTGAGAGTCAGTGACAGGCCCAAAGTCACTAGTGAGCTTCATGTCTGAGTGGAGACTAGAGCCCAGATCTCCTAAGTCCCAGGCCAACACTCTCACCACTACACTGCACTGGCTGTGTATGGTTTTCACTTGCAAGAAACACTTGCATTAAGACACATCCTGGGAGGAAGGACTAGGGATGCATGAATTGTATAAAATCCATTCCATCTGTGTTTTACAGTATGTCAGGCACCTTTTGTTGTGTCACCCGCCCAACTACAGAGTATGGGTTTTTTCTCAAGAGCATAAGCATGCACAAAGGGTGTGCAGGGTGTGCCCAGGCACACCCTAATATCTCAAGCAATAATATCTCTCTGCTGGAAGCCATATTGCAAAGCAGCCAGGAAGAGGGCTGCCAAAGGATAATATTGCCTCATAAGACCTTCCACCGGCCAGTGTCACCACAAAGCCCTACCAATGCTGTGGCCTGAGGAGTGTCTCCTCATTCCATCACCCTTCATTGGCGACGGCTGTCCCCTAGTCAGGCAAGCTGAACACCGAGTAGGGCATCAGTGTCTATGGTGTTTAGTAAATGAATAACAATAATGTCCTTTATGACTGAGTATTCAATAAATGTTCACCTTTAATAAATAAATAAATAAATAAATAAAATTCCCTGGGTGCACACATCCTAATGAAATGTGCTGTGCACACCTATGCTCAAGAGAAAGCAATTTGGGTGGCTGCAGGTAACATTCTAATAATAATTCACACATAACACATTTAACGAAATATGATTCTGTTTCAGTACTATCTAAAAGGCTTAACAAATGTAATCTTCCAGTGCCTTAGTTTATATACCTGCTGTAATGAGGCACTTAAGACACAAGTTAACTTAAGAAGCTAAAACAAAGGAAGGAATGATTGGGAATGCTATATTGTATAGCTTAAAAAGACTACTGAAGACTTTATATTTTGGCAAAGTGCTTGCCATTGTATATTGCAACATATACATCTTTTTAAAATCTCAGGGGCAAATTTATCATCATCTTAGGACATGTGAATGACAACAGAATGTTTGTTATTAAGACTTCATCTACTCCTGCTGCTTATTCCTTTCCTAAAGTCATAATCCTCTGTACACAATATGGTGGTTAACTGCTGTGGAGATGATTGTCAGAATCCGCTGATTATATCTTCAGGTAGGGAATATGAAAAGAACATCCAATAGGATTTCAAAATTATACCATGACAAAAATACATATTATAGCAATGTGGTGCCTCTGCGTATCGGATTGCAAAGACTTCCCTGCCCTGTTCACATGTGTTTTGCACCTACCTAGAATCATTCCATTATTTGTAAAATCTCCACTCCATTTATTTGATTACATATTGCCAACAATGACAATAGTTCTCTTATTATCCATTTGGAGAATGTATGACTATTTAGCAACATGGCTATCCTGGTGAAACAGCCATGATTTTTTTAAAGTGTAGTCAGCATTCTTCCAATATGAATGCATTTCAGTTTATATAGCTGAAGACCCACTCAAATCTTTTCTCACATTTGTCATGAAGAAGAACACATTACACACTTCCCAAATGGCTAAGACACCAGGTAAAACAAAACAAAAAACAGGTTTGAGAATTTATCTGTAAATGCATTCTCTCCAACGGGATGTTTTGCTTTTGTGACTGATCAAGTTGGGCCAAAAGCAAAAGCTCATGAGTACAATTTTAGTCCCTCCAGTTCCTCCAGCCCAAATGGGGAAGGTTGCAGCAATCAACATTGGTCACCCAATGATCCACATGACTGAATGGGAACTGATAATCAGCCACAAACGATGCACTCCACGGTAGGGATGAATGCAAACCTGCCTAATTTCGCACTTTCAAACCTCTAAGCAACCCAAAATTTGGCTACTCTTCAAAATTCTCACTTCTCCACATTTTTAATGGAGTTTTCCAATTAATAATGTACACAAAAATGTTTTAAGGAAAAAATTATGTTTTATGTTTAAATATGCATTATATTAGGAAAATCACCTGCAAAAATATTAAGCAAAATATGCTAAAAATGCATGCATAAGGAGAAATGTGCACAAAAAATGCTTATGAAACTTCATATGAACTTCTTTTTTTAAAAAAAAAATCTCAAGTATCAGGATGGTCCACCCTTAAGACTGGAGAAATTCTCAAAGTTCTACCTGTATCAAACTTTAGACTGGGGGGAAAAATGAGAACTTGAGAGAAAACAAAAATTCATTCATCCCTACTCCATAGCCTAGCTCAGTCATCATGTTCATTTCTTTTTTATTATTTTATTCTGTAACTGCTATATTTTTATTGTGTTTAAATGTATTGTTCTATTGTTTTAATTAATTTTAATTGTGCCTGTAAGCCACCTTGACTGCCATTTTTTGGTAGAACATATCAAATAAATAAATATATAAATCACTGATTGACTATAGCATCAAGCGATGACTTCCAAGTGTGAATGACTTACCAAAGTTGGATAATTATGGCTAGAATTGTGACATAATCCAATTTGAACCCAAACACACGGTTCATATATATGACTGAGACTACAAGTCTTAAGTAATAGTGCGAGAGATTCGGGGAAGCATCTGCATTCGTGGAGCACCCCTGTGTGGTTGCTTGTGTATGGTAAGCACGGAGCTGTCTGGGGAAAGGTGCTTCCTTTCCCCTAGATGTTTCCTGTGTTTTATGAGGACAGTAGATGTAGTGCGAGAATGTCTAAACAGGAGGGGAGGAAGCTGCTTTGAGGGGAGGCGGTGCCCTTAATCTTCCATCACTTGCTTTGCATCCTTCCCCCTCATCCTGAGCTTTATGGAAATACTTATTCTAAGCAGCATCAAATAACTTGCCTTTTGTCCAGTCATGGCTATTTGCTAAATGAACACCATTAATTCTGTAGGCTCAGGGGTTCAAATCTACCACACCTAAAATGGAAAATTAATCACCCATATGTTTATAGAATCAAAGCTGTTGAAGTCTAGCAGGATTGAAAAAGAGTGCATTGTTTCAGGATGTGATGCTAGCAAATTAGTCTGGTTTTCCCAATTTAAAGTTTTCTTTCCCAAGTGTAAGATTATCAATTATCTTTTAACCATACTCCATCCACTTCTATTATTAAAGGAAAGCTTGGTTCTTCAAGCTTTCTCTCTTTGCTTTAGGCATTAAAAACCTGTTCTCTGTCATCATGTTTGCTTTGCTACCTTTATGTCTATTGATCTGACGATTAATACTGCAGTAATCAATATATACATAAAATACCAGCTTTTTGAAGTTCCCCAAACTCACATATTTCTGGAACCGGGGATGAACATTTTTCATCACCATGAAAGAGAGTTCTTGGGGGGAAATTATGTTTGTTCCATTCATGGCTAAAATACATGCTTTTTAGAGCTTCTGAATCTACAGTGCAGTTTCACACACAAAAATATGTGGAAATACATAATTTGAATACAATTGAAGAATGTAATTTAATGCTGAGGCTTCTGAGAGGAAAGCTTTTGGCCTCACTGTATGTTAAAAGGGAAGGGGAGAGGAGACGGGGGGGGGGACTAAGAGCACAAACTAGTGCTGTGCCAGAAATTTATCCCACATTTTTTTCAACCATTCTCATTCAATTTTACCAAAAAGAAAAAAGAAAGAAATTGCTTTCAAAAAAATTCAAAGGCGAAGAAATTTTGGAGGAATTCTCATGCATTTGGTTCAGGGTTCTTGTGCTTATCTTACTTATGAGGTGTCTGAGGAGTGTAAAAGTGCCCCATCTTTCATTGTACATTCTTCTTTCTGCGACCTTTTAGCTTCCTATTTTATATAGTAGTCAGCTTCACTCTCTTCCTCCACAATGTCCCAGAATGAGCATACTTGCTAGGTATGGGACATTGATAGGTATGGGACCCCTCCCCAATATAAAATGGGGGTCAAGGTGCTCACACAGTTACTGCTGTTGTGGCTTTCCTCCCCCACTCCTCCACCCACAAAAACACTTAAGAAAGGAAAAGCTGTGCTACAAACCCTGCCAATGATGGGTCCTACTTGTGAGAAACCCTAGAGGAATTCAGTGGAATTGTCCTCCCAATTTCTCCACCCACAAATGGGATGGAGAATTTTGAAAGGCTATTTGTGGACAGCTCTAGCATAAACATTAATAGCCTTTCATAAGCTATAACTCAGCCTTCCTCAAATTGGTGCCCACCAGACGTGTTGAGCCACAACTCTCAGTCCTAGTCCAACACATTTGGATGGCCCTAGGTTGGGAAAGGCTGAGCTATAGATTATTTGGGTTTAGAGCTTTCCCAGAGCTTTGTCAGACAAGCTCAAGGGTTGCACAGCTCCAGCCCACCGGCACCCACCCACCGCAGAAATCTCCAGGGCTCTGTGTTCTTGCCTTCAGTTCCTTGCAATTAAACACACAAACACACACACACACTTTTGAGGTGCATTTACTTAGCTCTGAATCATGTTCGACAAGTTGGACAAAATAGATGGAATTAGAAGGGAATATGACACGGCACCACCAACATTATGAGTCAATTTTGGACTATTGGAAAGAGGCGAAATTATTTTGACTGTTCTCCAATTGCACTCATAACTGCTGACCTGTTTCCAAATTGAGTTGAGGGGGGTTAGCTCATCACTACATATAAATGAACATCTTTGGGATTCAGTTATGTTCTAAAAGCAAGTGCATCCTTATAAGAAAATACTAGAATTTGGGCATTAATCAAGACCATGATTTCTTATTTGCAAAAGAGATACATGAGAGAGGCATTTTATGTTTCATTTTTCATTGAGGATTTGCTTGCTAATGCATGGGAATTAAGTGCTCACATTTTAAAATGTCATATGCCTGAATGTCAGATGATTATATTTGACCAGCATGCACATGCACACACACACAAATCTAGTCTTTAACAAAATGATTCAGTCCTATGTTTTGAAAGAAAGTATTTATGGTTTCATCAGTTAAGTGTATGCACCATACTTTATAAATGTAATGGCTGCCTATTGCCTATATTGTCTTGGTCCAGGCTGACAACAAAAGGATAAATGCAGTGCGTACAGCAGGTCCCTCTGGTTATACCATGAACATGACACATGTCATCCTGTGATAAATTGGCTCTGTGTCTGTTCAATTTCAAATCCAAAGCTCTGGAGGCAGAGGTGTTAGGAAGCAGGCATAATTCTGGCGAGCAGAGGCCTCAGATGCACAAAATTAGCGTGCACCGAGCAGATAACAGAGAGCGAGAGCGAGACAGAAAGGAAGTTTGCACAGGTTTGACGACTTCCTGGGGTTTAGGTGGTATTGGCAGATGTTAGGTGTGAAAAAACATCTGTAAGCACGATAATGAATGTTACCAGAATTTGAAGTGACAACTGTATCAAGCACAAATGCTACCTTGTCCCTGTATTTGCATACCAATTAAATAAAAAACAAAAACAAATATTGGGTTCCAGAATTTGTTTGACAAATAATCTGCTGGGTTTACTCAGTACATCTGGGTCAGGCTTTTTGGCTGCCTGACAGCTGCAGTATCAAAGAACAATTTAAGCAAAAAATATGTATCCAGATTGCTACCAAGTGCTACACTTTAAATAGAGATTAGAGATTGGTCAAATTGGTTAAGAAACATGTGTGAGATCTTTAACCACTGGGCCCTTGTTATTACTAGTTTTGTCATGCATTGATGCTACGGCTGGTTCTGGGATTTCTCTCTCAGCCAGTTGAAATGTGATAATGGGGGTATTAACTAATCTCAAAATGTTAGTACTGAAGTGGTTATAGCTGCATTTTTTGGGATGGGCTCTGTTCTTAGTCTTCTTTCAATAAAAAATAAATTATCTCAAGGTTTTATCCAAACATTTTATAATGCATTTACTTTGAATGTGGTGTGTGTTTAGAGTGTCAGGCTAGGAACAAGGAAACCTGAATTCATATCCCCACTTGGCCACAAAGCTCATTGGGCAATCATGAGCCAATCACTATCTCTTAGACGAATCTACCTCACAGGATTGTTGTGAGAATAAAAGGGGGTTCATGGAATAACTATGCATATTGTCTTGAGCTTCTTGGAGGAAAGGTAGAATATAAGTGTCATAAATAATAATAAATACTGCAATATTTAATTGTATGCAAATACAGAAATACAAACTCGATAAGGCAAGAATCTGCTTTCTTTGGCTTATGTTATTCTGTGACGCACTGTAAACACTGACAGTACTATATAAATGCAATAATAAAAAAAATAAAGATTAAGAAATTTACCCTTTTCTCATCAGAGACAGTTGTGAAACTCAATGTAAGATGCAAACTTGACAAGGTTTATAGTCTATGAAGTATGAATTAAGGGACAAGAAGTGGCTACTCTGAAAGCTGCAATCTTGTCTTTACGCTTGCTTTTCCCCAGGGTAGAAAATGTGACATGATGTCCCCATACTACACTGGCCAATGAAGTAGAGTGGGGGAAGGAAAGTGTCATGTCACATGATCTTCTGTACTACTAAATGCTAAAGCAGGGCTATTAAACCTCTTTCAGCCTGGCTTTGGTCTGCTTTGCAGTGTTAGGTGGAGTAAATAGGGATGCAGTGAGCACCTGACTGGGTCTGGGAGTCCAGCAGACACCCCACATCTGCCCCCCAGACATAGTCTGGTGCTCCCAGCATGAGCGCAGACTCTCACCCAAGCATTTGCAAGGCCCCAGTGAGTGCTTAGCAGCCACCTGCACACACACTGAAGTTCATCTGCCGTTGATGCAATGGGGTGGGTGGGTGGAAGTGCGCAATTTTGGGAGCCTCCGTAAATTGTGCATTCCCCTCCCCCAGGCTAATGACGAGCTTAAAGCTCCAATTGATGCATGGGTAAAGATGGGAATGCTCCATAGGGCTGCTTTTTTTTCCCAGTGGCAGCTACACATCTCCTATAACTTCAACTTTCTGCTTATGAAAACCTATCTCTTTATTTGCCACTTTTTTAGTAACATGCTCCGTGTGATAGTTGAAGATATCAAAATATGTACACAAAGTGAATGTGGTGTTTTTAAGTACTTAAAATGCAAATGAAGGAAATCCTCTTGTATGCATCTGGATGTGTTAGATATGTCTGAGCACATTTCTCAATAGAAACTAGGGCAAAAATGATTTTTTCTTTTTTTAAAAAAAAAAAGTGAAGCTGCTCATATGCAACAGAGGTTGGCTAATTTATACAGTGCATTTCATATTTTCGGGGGAGGGGGGATGTAGTGGTAGCATCTCACAAGCTTTGGTATAACAAGAAAATCACAGTAAAATAAATAGTACGTCAGTGCTGAAGTGTACTACAAGCAACTTCGTAACTGAGGAGATACAAAGGAGACTTGCACAATTTCTCCTAAAATAAAGAAAAAGTTTTGATCTATGTGAGCACAGTTACTTTTGGTTTCCGTCTTTGTATGTAATGGCAACAATGTACCAAAATACTGGCTTGTGTTCTTAAGAAAAAAATGCAAACCGGTCTCCCAGAACAATCCTTCATGGGAATGGAAGGCAGAAATAACGGGGCGAGACAAAAGTTGGATTTAAATAGGGCCACATTTATTAATTTTCTGTGAAGGGAGATGGAGACCTAGGTGGGCATCCTATCTTGGCCAACGTCTTAGCCATATTTTGGTTTGGGTGAGCCATTCATATCCTGATAGGTTACGTGTGTATGTCACCACCCACCAGGATTCCCCTTTTGGGGTAGGTAGGCCTTCTGATGTCACTTCCCCTCAGGTTGCAAAACTCTGAGTGAGTAAGGTTGGCCTCAGAGGTAACCCTTATCCCATCATCTGGTGCTGCAAGACTCCCAGCTGAGGGCCTCAGGTGTCACCAATCACCACAATGGTGCCTAAAATGCTCACCAACCCTATCCTTGCTCCCAATGCCTGCACACTTGCCAATTAAAATGTGACCAAATTCAACCAATTAGCCTACTTAATACTTCCTCACTGTTTACAGTGTGAAGTAGACAAAAAAAAAAAAAACCAATAGCAAATTGATTGGGAGCAAAAACAATCATACTTGCCCCCTCCTGAGGGCAATCAGCAAGCCCACACTGTCTACAGGAGGAGCAGCAAGTCAGAGAGGTGGCAACATATATAAGGATGAGATGTGTGGAGAACAGCCATTGGTGGTCTCCAATGGGGCCATTCTTGGGTGGGAGCGGCCTTATATAAGGTGTTGCCAGCCCCTCCCACCCTAGAGTATCCCCATTGGAGACCACCAATGGCTGGTCTCTACGCGTCTCATCCGCCCCCACCCACAACTGCCTCCCCACACACAGGTGAGCTGAGCATGGTTGTAAGGCCTAAGTATGTTGATGCAGAACTCCGTTCTACTAAGCTCAATGGAAATTAATTTGGTTTGCATCTTAATACAAACAGACGTAATTCACATTTCCTGAACTAATGTGAACCAGAACTTAATTATTCGTTGGGTTTTGCACTTCTTCAAATTTTGTTGTCCAGTTCTCCAATCAAAAATGAGTACAAAAGTGTGCTCACTGGGGAAAATTGTGTACAAAATATGTACGTTAGGAGAAATTGCATATAAGTTTTCATGTGCATGTCAATCTATAAAGAAATTGATATGGACTGTGTATCACAAACTGATATGGGAATGGAATGGAACAAACTTATTTTTTGAAAAAAATGTGGATGTCAGAGAAAATGAAAAAGATGTATTCATCCCTAGGTTTAACTCCTAAGTAAGTATGCTTATGATTGCAACCTTAATTTTGGACTACCTTCAAATGACAATACAAGATCATATATATTCTGGAAGAAGAGGGAACCATGTGAAATGTAGGCTTATCAATACAAAGAGAGAGAAAAATGCCGGTACTGTGTTCTGTGAGATGGTAGCATTTATCACCCAAGGGAAGTCATGGAAAGAAACCTCTTTGAAAACTGAATGGGACATAACAGCTGTGATTTTTACTGAAGGGAGACTATCCAGCATTAACAGCAGGAAAACAGGATGCACAAGATTGAATAGATTTCCCCTATCTTTTAATATCTGCGAATCCGTAATTCATTATCAGCATGCCACACTTTCCTAACACTTCTTTTTCCTTGCCCCTTACAAAGATTTTGAAGTCTCGACAATTTTCTTAGCATTTGAAAAGCTAGCCTGTCCTAGAGAGCGCTGCTGTAGCTCACGCTCACGGTTGGCTTTTTATATCTGTGGAGAGTGCAATATACTGAGCTTATTTTATGCTTGTATTATCTTTGCTTTAGTCGTCTATCTCTTTAGCCTTTCATTTTCTCCAGTTTTTATTTCCAGGGGTGTAACTAACCAAGCTCAGCAGAGTCATACAGAGAACTGGGCCTACACCTGGGGGAAGAATTCCATTAATAGCTGTTGAAATGTTTAAATGCATTTGCTTTGAGCTTTGCCATGCCTCCCCTGTATTCATGTATGTTTTAAAGCATCTGCGATCAAACCGGATAAGCAGAAACAGAATGTTAAATTCACACCCTTCGATGTTTCTGATGGATTTATTTTACATATTAATTCAATTCAAACACCCGGTGCAATATCCATAAACACCACTGAAAGGGCAAACTTTACTTTTCTTGTTCTTTTTAGTCCTGAGCCAAAAAAGGCTGCCCCAATTCTGCAAAATAAATACATTTTCAGCAATACCCTCAGCTGCTGCTGGACCCATCAATGCCTATGGAACAATGCTATGTATATCCTGGCATAGCATCATATGGTAAAGAACTGAAGGGTCTCACAACCTGTTGGACTTTTCCAATGAGAGCCCTGCCATAGCAAGCAGCAACAGAGCTGGTAAAAGAAAGAAAGAAAGAAAGAAAGAAAGAAAGAAAGAAAGAAAGAACAAAGCTGCGTCAACCAAATATTGAGGCCCAGTGTTGGCCACCTTGAGGCCCAGTGTTGGGCAAAAGGCAGGATAGAAATACTAATAATAATAACAACAATAATAATAATAGGTTGGACAGGATAGTGTGTGCATGAGGAAGAGTGAGGGGTGGCTCTAGCTCTGCCCCACACGCCCGTGTGCCCGGAGAGATTACCCTCAAAGGAATGGATGGGAAAGCGTAACCCTCTTCATTCTTCTGGACCTCTCAGCAGCTTTTGATACTGTTGACATTTATATATTTCTGGATCGTTTATATGGGTTGGGCTTGGGAGGCATGGGTTTAAAGTGGTTCCGGTCCTGCCTGGAAGAGCTGTCTCAGAAAGTGGTGCTAGAGGACTTTCATTCCACCCCATGGCCATTAGCCTGTGGGGTGCCACAATGTTTCTTCCTGTTTTTAACATGCTTTTTAACATCTAAATGAAACCACTGGGGTAAGTCATCAGGAGGTTTGGGCTGAAGTGTCACCAGTATGGGGATGACGTTCAGCTTGTTTCCATCTACACATCCCAGGGAGGCTGTGGAATTTGTGACCCAGTGTCTGGAGGCTGTTTTGGGCTGCATGAGGGTAAACAAGCTGAAACTCAATCCAGGCAAAATAGAGGTACTGTGGATTGGGAATCCAACTACTCTGGATGGAGGTTTACAACATGTCTTAGCACTGGCGTGCAGACAACAGGTTCAAGGGGTTCAGCTGAACACCCTAATCCACCGCTGTTGCCATGTTTGCCCCGCCCGCGCCATGGCAGAGGCTGGAAAGGCTATTTCAGGAAGTGCAGAAATGAAACGGGCCTCTCTAGGTACTTCCGGGGCTTGTCTGCACTTCTTCTGGGTCATTGCTATGGCGATGACCCAGGAGGAGCATTGATTGCTGAGCAGCAGTGCCTAGAGAGGCCCGTTTCCAGAAATGCAGAAATGGGCATCTCCAGGCTGCCCCAGGGCTCCTAGAGGCTTCTCCTTGGGCAGCAAAATGGCACCAGCCGCAAAAAGGCCTGGATCGGCACACGAGACGGGCTGGGTGGAAGGGCTTGTTTCTGGAGCCCCCACCCCAACTTGAATGTTCTGGTACCTCAAAATGAATTCCTGAATCAGGGGAGACCTGGAAGGAAAAAATCCCCTCCTACTCCCTTTGCCTTGGAACAGGTAATACTTATGTTTCCGCCCTTCTTTCCTTCTCTCCACAAATGCCATTAACTTGACCAGGAGAAGTAAGGATAAACCATCTGCCTTTATTTTACATTTTTTTTACTATCCTGTAGCAAACATGTAATATTAATAATGATTTTTTTAAATTAATAATCCTCTGAAACCTGTTCATAATTTAGGGTGACCAACTGTCAGGATTTCCCCGGATTTGTCCTGGTTTTTGTTCTTTCCATGGTGTCAGGGGGGATTTTCTATAATTTTCAATAATGTCCTGGAATGACACACCTTCCTCTTTAAGGCTGCTATTAGCATGGCAGGAGGGAATGACATGCTTTCTTGAGGCACACCCCCACCCCGAGCTCCAATTGAGGTCTTAAAGGGGAAAGTGGGTCATTCGTGGACATTATAGAAAAGGCCCCAACTGGAGTGGATGGTGGTGGTGCAGAATGAAATCCTTTCCCCTCCTCCACTCCAATCGAGTTCTTTAAGGTGGCGGGGGAATAACGTACTTTCTGCAGGACTCAGAAAGCTGCTTCCCCACACACACACTAGGTGTCCTCTTTTTTGGTTTCCCAAATATGGTCACCCTATCATAATTTAGCTTCTCTCAATTTGTTAATGAATTCCAATATACTTTCCATATTTAATAGCTTGATATTTTGTGTTGCATCATTTAGAAGAAATAAAGAATTATCAATGAAGGGCAGGGATGTGAACATTTTCTTTTAATGTTTCAGTTCAGTAGTAGTCCTTTTTAAATTTAACTAAGAGGAATGAAGAGTTAACAAATGTTGTAAGGAATCCTTTTGCTTTGTTTCATCTATCCATTGATGCTGGTTCGTTAAAAAAATCTGTTGCATTTGCAGTTTCATTTCACTTCATTTTTGTTTAAAATGCATGTAATATATACTCAGTGTGGTGTAGTGGCTAAAGTGTTGGACTGGGAGTCGGGAGATCCAGGTTCTAGTTCCCACTCAGCCATGGAAACTCACTGGGTGACTTTGGGCCAGTCACAGACTCTCAGCCCAACCTACCTCACAGGGTTGTTATTGTGAGGATAAAGTGGAGAGAAGTATTATGCATGGCACCTTGGGTTCCTCAGAAGAAAGAAGGTGGTATATAAATGTAATAAATTATAATAAATAATAGTCTTTCTAGGCGGTCAGAAGGTAGAACTCATGAATGAAACATTTTATATTATGACATAATCCATAATACAGCCTTTCCCCAACCTGGTTGGATTTGTTGGATTCCAACTACCATGATGGGAGTTGCAGTCCAACAGATTTTGAAGGCCATAGGTAGTGGAAGGTTGCAATAGTACGTTTCTTGCTGTCATGTGCTTGATTGATTTTCAGTTTCAGTCTGTTTTTATGTTTCATTGTAAACTGCCCTAGGAACTTTCCTGTAGGGTGCATGAACCTTTCCAGAGGAGTAACTGTCTTAATCTGTTGTAGCTTCCAAATTTCTACTGTGAAACATTCCCTACCCTCCACGCACCAGGAGTTAATTCTAGCAGTTCACTATAAACGGTAATACTTGCTGTTGAATTCTAAGGAGGTTATAGGTTATCTCTTAGGAACAGAGAATGCTGTGTCAGGGGTAAATTAACTACAGTAACTTTTTCTTGTAAGAGAAACTTTCTAATTGGAGCTCTTCAGGAAAAAAAATACTGACAACTGGACAGATATTTTCTTTTCATGATCCCATCTCTCTTCTTGCTTTAATTCCTTTCTGGGTTTTTTGGAGTGACATTTTGGCAACTTTGCAACGCTTAGGAGAAAAATCACATTTTATTCCTATAGTCATGCCAGTGTGAGAAGTTAAAGGCACAATCTTCTGCATATTTAGATGAGAAAAAGTCCCACAACTCCCAGAATCCCCTAGCATAGCTGACTGGAGAATACTGGGAGTTTTAGGGCTTTTTTCTGTCTAAACATGCATAGGATTTACCTTAAGTGAGTTTAGAATGTGAAAATCTGCACATATATGGAAACATGGAAAAATTAACAGGGTTGCCATTATTATTATTATTATTATTATTATTATTATTATTATTATTATTATTGCTGTAGCATCAGAAATGTAGCAGCTGTGCAATGCGGAAGTGAAATGATGCATTTTAAGATATAAAGGGGACTGTAAGGCCATTACACCCAGCATCCAAAATTGTTTAACAATACCATTGTAAGCTGGTGCCTGTCAGGGCAGAGAGGTGCCCACCCGTCAAACACTGCATTTTGCCATTGAAGGCAGTGAGGCTGCTTGCAAGGGGTGAGCAGGTACCCTGGCTGCTGACATGCTCAATAGGGTGCCAGAGGCCTTCCTCGCCTGTTGCTTCTTCCAAGCTAGCTCAGGTTTTGCTGCCTAAAAGGGATTTGAGCAGTGATGTTTGGACTAGAGGGCAAGGTAATATGTGAGTGCATATTGTAGCTTAGCTTGGCTTGTTTGAGTGTGTCTGGATCTCCTCGGCTCTAATGGCATCTTTCTGGAGTGCACCTGCTGGTTGCATGATCCATGAGGCCAGGCTCTGGTGAGTGCATAGTCCTCCTTGACAGAAGGGGTTTGCACTTCCTAAAGTAATGCGAACAGATGTGAAGAAGCAGAGGCACACTTTGTTCTTTTGTGTTCAAAAGCCATAAAGTGCCGTGTGGCACCTTGAAGACTTGCAAACTATGTTCATCTTGTGTGTGACTGACAACTTGCTCCACAACTGCAGAAACCATCCCCTCTTAACAACTTCCCCTCTTCTCTGTCAATGATCCAGTTTTGTGTTTCTAATTATGTTTATGTTAACACTTTGGGATTGCAGGCCCTATTGCAGTCTTTATATATGCCTGGTTATCACTACAGCAAAAGAATAGTATTCAGAGTCTCCGTTTTAAAATGTGTATTTTTAAAGTACAGATTACTTGTTAATTAAAAAAATACAGTTTACTTCAGTTTTCGTTTATTTCATTTGTTTGATGAATGAAAAAAGTCCTTTATTACTGTATATTCAGTCAATGTTTACCTTAAAAAAATATCCCTGGCTGAACCACCTAATGAAATGTGCTGCGCACGCCTATGCGTCTTAGATGAAGTTGTACGCCTCCTAAAAGACTAAGGCCATAGCTAGACCTAAGGTTTATCCCTGGATCATCCAGGGGTCAAACCTGTTAATCTAGGTGACACACAGGGGATCCAGTGCTCAGGCAGGGGCGAACCCTGGATGATCCCAGGATAAACCTTAGGTCTAGCTGTGGCCTAAGTGTGTATTTTGGGAGTCCTCCTGGACTCTGCCCTAACTGGGGAAGCCCAGGTGCCTGCTGTGTCCAGGTGTGTGTTTTACTAGCTTAGGCTGGCACACCAGCTGCAACCCTGTTTGTAGAGGACCTTGCCTTGGTTATCCAGGCACTAGTGATGTCCTGGCTAGTCTACTGTATATGAGACTGCCTTTGAAGACAGTCCAGAAATTTCAGCTAGTGCAGAATGCAGCTGCCAAAGTGTTAGTGGGGGTGAGGCGATTCGATCATATAACACCTATATTGCACCAGCTGCACTGGTTACCATTGTGTTTCCAAGCCCAATTTAAACTGCTGGTTTTGACCTTTAAAGCCTTAAATGGTTTGAGACCAAATTACTTGCAGGACTTCCTTCACCCATATCAGCCTGCCAGCACTTTAAGATCAGCAAGAGAGGCCCTCCTCATTAGCCACCTGTGAGAGCAGTTAGGCTGGTGTCCACACAAGAGAGAGCCTTTCTGGAGTGGCCCCACACCTTTGGAACAAGTTGCCATTGTAGGGTCCAGAAGACCCCATCATTGCAGACTTTTAAGAAGGCCCTAAAAACTACTTTACTCTGGCATACCCCGATTATGTGCTTTCAGGATGGGATGCAGCTGCAGTTGTCTGTTGTCATTTTACACCAGTATTTGATGTTTTTAGAATGTTTGTTGAAGTTACTGATATTATTGTTTTCATTGTGCTTTTACTGCATTTATTGCTGCATTGATTTTATTATGTGTTTTATTGTTGGGACAGGTCCTGCCCTGGAAGGCTGCTTTAAATATTTTAAATTAAATAAATTAAATAATAATGTGGCCCTCAAAATAAAAATATTTTCCCCTCCTGCTTTACAAAGATCACAGTCACCACAATCTCACTCTACCTACTTGGGTGGAGGGAGATGTTTATGTCTACAATTAGGATCGCTAGATGCCCTGGATTTTACAGGGCACCCAAAATTGGTGGCTACGGTGTAGCTTTTATTTGCATCCAGAAGCGTTACCTTATACAGGTCTTGGTAGCTGCTTTACATCCAACCATGTCACGTCTGTTCCCTTGGCAACAGGCCCATCCCTACCATGAAGAGATAGGAAACTGGCACAGCAAGCAGTGGAGTATGGGAAGTGTGGCACTTTCCCCCCTCCAAAGGAGCTGCCAATTCTTGGACCTGCCAGCCGCCTGCATGGCAGGCCAGCTGGCCACCTATGTAGGCAGCTGCCAAGACCAAGCAGCAGCTGCCCTCTTGCTCCCTCACATGCCACACTGCACCTCCTCTCTCACTCCACTCCACTCACTGGCCCCACCCACTTGGCCGCTGGCCAGCTGGCTTACCATTCTTTCCACATGCCCAGCTCCCCAGTGCACTGCCCATATGGTATTTTCACCTTCAGGGAGCCATGCAGCGCCTGCATACGGTCAGGCAAACTATTGCGAGAGGTCCTGGAAGTTCCAAGATCTCTCGTAATACTTTGCCCGACACACAGGTGCCATGTGGCTCCTGAAGGCAGAAACACTTTATGGGCAGCACGCTGGGCAGTCTAGCACATGGGAGCATGAAAAGAACAGTAAGCCTGCTGGCGAGCAAGTGCCAAGGCTATTGAGGTGTGTGCACTTACACACTCCAGAAGGGTGAGCAAGCAGGCAGGCAGATTGGGAGGGCAGGAGGGAGGCAGCAGTCCCTGGGGGTCCCCGCTTCTGGGGACCCTGCCTTGGGCTGGGACTCCTTGAAAACTGTTTGTGTTAAGCTATTCTCCACATTCAGATTCTGTGGCACATTCAGATGACCATTTAAGACCATGGCAGCAAAACATTTTTAAGGAGCTCAGGTGTGCTGCCATGGCAGGATCAATCATGTGAATGCTGAGCTCAGCTCACTTCTTACGAGAAATCAAAACCGCTTGATAAGTTGCTAGGAGTGGAGAGATCAGTTTATTTCTGGTTGGTGTCACTGTCTCATAAGTCTGTTATGTCCCATTTCTATATTAATCTGAAAATTCCTTTTTTTAAAAAACCAAAAACTTCAATAGAAATTCATATTTAAATATTTCTTTAAATGCATATTTTTGAATCAATTTTATCTTAAAATATGCGTTTTAAATGTATTTTCTCTCAAAGGATACATTTCCAAAGATATATTTTATTTTAAAATAAACTTAACAAATATATCTTGATATGCTTTCTCACCTGAAAACTATGCCACAATTCTGATGAATAACTATGTTCCAATATGCACATTACCCTGGAAGATCTGGAGCAGGACTGTTCATATTGGACTTCACAAAGATCAAATTTCCCCAAGTAATCCCTAAGCACTGCTTCTGTTATGGAATGCCAACATCTAAAATCAGTCCAGCTGAGCATGTGGTTCCCAGTAATGACAAATACTGGCTCTTCCATGGCAGGTCAGTATAGATGTAAAAAAATCACTGTTTGCTTAAATGTTTGTGTGAAAGATCTCTGAGGACAAGAGTACTGAAGCAAAGACATGCTCTGGATCATTTAAAAATGCTAAATGAGCTTTGGCTTATTTGTTTTGGATTCTATCCAGTCCCGATTGTTCCCATTTCAGAAGTGCCGTGGTTCTTTCAATTTTCTGCTCAGCTTTGTTCTTTCCTCCAAGGTTAAAGGCGGTATAAGAAAACCTGACATCTATTCCTGTTTCTGTGCATGTTTGATCATTGCTCCTTTAGTGAAACCATCGCTTCAAGGTCGTATTGGCACATGTACCACCAGAAGTCTGACAGTCGTCAGCTTTGTTTCAACTCTCTCTCTTGAAACTTGCTCACTAGATGTATGAAGGACATTAGATGTTTCAAACGGTGATTCTCTTGACATTAGGAAGAGATTAAAAAAAAAAAAGCCTGGCTTTTGCAAAGTTTTATTTTCTTCAAGATTATATTTTATGCCACAGTTACTTGCTGATATCAAATAATTTCATGCATATTGCGATACAAAAATACAATAGATGTTTTCTATTGCTATACTGAAAGACAGTCCAGCAGATAAGATGTTTATCCTAAATAGCACTAAATAGACACAATAGAACAGCTTGTGCTCAGTTCAGAAGTTCTCGTTTTAAAGAACATCCGGTCTATCCAATTGGATGGTCTTGTGCTTTATTCCCATTTGGGAATTACTTAGCTAGAAAGCAACCCTCATTTTTCTTCCATTACAAGCACCATTCATTTCAGTGGTGATTCTGTTTGCTCTGCATTTTAAAGCTTGGTCATTTAGCTTGTTGAAAAATATATTTTGGGAAGGCATGTCAGTCTACTAATTTCTACTGATTTGTCACTGAACATGCAGATTTAAAATCTTTGCTCTTTTTAAAGCGTGTTATTTATTATTTTCTGATATTCTGCTGTATTCATAGGTGTAGACCCATGTGTTGCAAAGGTACATTTCTTCATTAATACATATGAACTTTTTGAATGCCACAGTGATGGGGTCTAAAAAGATACACACAGATCTAAGATGTGGTAGATAAATATATCTTGTGTGTAATGCCTGAAATAAATAATTCAGTGTACAAAATTGCACCAAAGTCCCAAAATAATATTTAGTAGCTAATATTTTTTCACTTTATCCAGTTAGTATTTGACATCTAGAAAAGAAATGAATTAGGCAAACCTCTACTAGATGCTTCAGGATCAAAAACAGTATTGATAAATTGCATTTTTTTTTTGTCAACTCATCAGATTGTTAAAGGCAAGGCCACCTTCAGTCCTCCTACCGATTATACTTTTTATAAGTATCTAATTTGTAGGGATGGGGTGTTCTACATTATTATTATTATTATTATTATTATTATTATTATTATTATTGCACTTCTTAAAATGTTAAAATGTTAGCTAGTGTGGAACCCAACTGTAATCTTTTTTAATAGAAATATTTAAATTGTTAAACACAAAAAACAAGTTCCAAAAGTGGGGAAGTCTTGACTAACTACACTTCCTCAGTTCAGTACTTCTCTTGATTTTTTTCCAATCAAATTTGTTTTATACAATCAGTTATTATTGAATTGTTAAACAATTTCTAACTCCGATGACCTGATATTCTAATAGCTATTCTTTTGTCTGCAATACTGAATTAAAATGTCTTATTCATCTAAAGAATCCTTTTCTGTAACTAGACACTTTCATATTTTTATAATATGGGATCTTATGAATTCATACTCTAAGCCAAATATTATTTTCTCTTGTTTGTAATCTTTACCAGACACTTGTGATTACCATTAGAAAATAGAAACTTATAATAATAATAATAATAATAATAATAATAATAATAATAATAGCCACCATTGTAATCCCCACTACATTCCACTATATAATGTTTGCATTTTGTCATTCCTCCAAAGAGTTCAAGATAGCTCATGTGGAGGTTATCCTATTTTAATCTCACAATAATCACCTTAAGTAAGTTAGACAGAAAGGTAATGGCTGCCCCATGAATGAGCAAAAGTTGAACCTAGATCTCCCCCGAGTCCATGTACATCATTTTATGCTATATACTACATTGGTTCTCCATTTATATCAGAAATGTTTGAAGATGTGATTAGAAGATGAGAGAGGAATGTTGTGGATTTCCTACGTGTTGCAGCTGTTGTGCCCCTGCTTTATACTTCTGTCACTGTTGCCTGGGGAAGATTGTACATCATATTCAAGAACCTGGGACAAGTGGCTGGGCTGTCTCTCCATACTATATTAGATATTTGTTTAATGACTTTAAACTCATTATAAATACTTCAATGTTTGCATGATCTGTAAAAATCTCAGGACTACTTCATACAACACGCTGGAAAAGCTTTGATTTCCTCTAGAAGGAATACACTGCAGAGAGCCACAACGTAACAGAAACTCCTTACTGCTTGGGCCTTTGTCACACATGACATGTTTCAAAAAGCAAACTTTAAAAGATAGTCTTCTATGTTTTCAGGGTATACCTACAATTCAAGAAAGACGCAGACAAGCTGGAGCATGTTCAGAGGAAGGCAATGGGGATGATCAAGGGTCTGGAAACAAAGCCCGATGAATAGAGACTGAAAGAACTGGGCATGTTTAGCCTGAAGAAGAGAAGATGGAGGGGAGACATGATAGCACTGTTCAAATGCTTAAAAGGTTGTCACAAAGAGGAGGGCCAGGATCTCTTCTCAATCATCCCAGAGTGCAGGACATGGAATAATGGGCTTAAGTTACAGGAAGCCAGATTCCGGCTGGACATCAGGAAAAACTTCCTGACTTTTAGAGTGGTAAGACAATGCAACCAGTTACCTAGGGAGGTTGTGGGCTCTCCCATACTAGAGGCCTTCAAGAGGCAGCTGGACAACCATCTGTCAGGTATGCTTTAGGGTGGATTCCTGCATTGAGCAGGGGTTGGACTCAATGACCTTATAGACCCCTTCCAACTCTACTATTCTATGAGTCTACTAATACAGCCTTCCCCCACCTGGTGCTCCCCAGATGTTTTTGAATTCAACTCCCCTCAGCCAGAGGGCATCAGATTTTGGGATGGCTGCACTAATAAAATGGCCCTTTGATATCTGTGATACTCCCCTCTTCCATCCTATGACTGTCATCTTATTTTGCAACATAAAAATTATCAACACATGAGAAGTGCCATGCTGGATCAGGCCAAGGGTCCATCTAGTCCAGCACTCTGTTCACACAGTGGCCAACCAGCTGTTGGCTAGGGAACAGCAAAGCAGGACATGGTGCAACATCACCCTCCCACCAATGTTCTCCAGCAACTGGTGCACACAGGCTGACTGCCTTGAATACTGGAGAGAGCACACAACCATCAGGGTTAGTAGCCTTCGCCTCCAGGAATTTATCCAACCCTCTTTTAAAGCCATCCAAATTGATGGCCGCTACTACATCTTGTAGTAGTGAGTTCCATAATTTAACTATGTTCTGTGTGCTGAACTGAATCCTGCATTTTGTCGACATTTTAAAGGCACAGCTCCATTTGGGGCAGCAAGAAGAGAAAATGTTGTGCATCACCTTTCCTTGGCAACAGCCTACTGAACTGATATATGAAGTGGGTTCAAAAGGTACCTTTTGAGATTACTTCTACATCATCCCTTTTGTCATATTTTGCTCGCTTACTTTTATAGAGAATCCAGACAACATTACTGTCTAATCGTTGTTGTCCACTGGTTTTAGAGTTATCCACCTGTGTATGTTTTTTTCAAATTAGTCTTGTTCTGATTTCCCCTCAAGGAGCAAAATCCACCCCCAATGCAGCACCATCCTACCCTGTGTGGAAGGATACTATTAATACTTCTACACCTTTAATAAAATCTGATATTTGAAGGTCCTGCGGATTTACAGGACCTGCTACCCCAATGTCAGTTTTAGTACCAGAGAGGAGGGGCTTTAATTTAGTCTATCGATTGATCAATATAATCATTTGTATAGTGAAAGTGTTCTTCTGCTATTTAAATAAGAACTAGTAAACTAGTAATTGAAGCCTCCTCGGCACAGAAATATTGGTGTGGCAATTACCAGGCCTAGTATCATTAAGCCCTCAGCTGTTATCGACAGGACCAGGATATGCAAACGGCATTTCTCATTCATATCGCTATGGACCTTTGCTGAACAGGACTTACTTGTGAACACACATTATAGAAGGATTCTGACTCTGAGGAAGGGCACTGCTATAGATATGATATAGCAATAGGTGGAGACCCTCCATTTTAATTCCACTTGCTGCAAATTATGAAAAAGTAACACCTCAGCTGCACCAAAAGGCCTTGACTTTGGAAGCAAGCTGGCAATGCAGTCCTGAGGGCTTGGAGATAGTGAAACCATGGTGGGGAAACTGCCATTCCTTAGCCCTGCTGGACTTTTCTTTCTGTTGGTTGGTTGGTTGGTTGGTTTGGCACTGGTCTTTCCTTTTTAAAAAATTTCCCCTCCCATTTAGCCAACCCTTAACCCCTGAGCAGAAAGAGCTGTGGAACATTTTGCCACAACATCCAGGAGGCCACTGGAGACATAACTCCTTGTCTGCTTGAAGCCCTGAGTGTCCTTTTACAATAACAGATACATACGAGCCAGGTATTTGAACGTAGTTTCACTGTAGCCAGTGAACGATAATGACTGAGTTTTAAAGTTGTGAACGTTTGACTTGTAACAGAATGTGTCTTACTGTCGGCTGTAACGGAAGCAAAGGAATTTACATGAATAAATTGGAGAAAGCCAGTATAGCACTATGAATAAAGCTGACTAATTATATTTAAATTCCAATAATCTGTTTAAGGGTCAACCCTCAAATTAGCAGAGTTTTCTGTATTGCTATTATAAAACACAGACAGAGTGCCTCAACTAAATTAAATTTTTAAGCTGCCTCAAGAAAGAAGTAAAAAGATTTAAATTGTTGCTGCAGGGAAATTTAAACCTGACACATAAAATGGAAAAGTGATAATAAACAGCCTGAGATACCGAACTTCTGGTGCTCTTTCCAATTTTCTACTCCCCCATCCCACGCTATTTTCTTGGTTCTTTGTTTTGCATATAGATTTCATTAGAACAACAATTATATTTTGCTCAAGCATCTTTAATGTAAATTTATCTGTCATACCAGTCTGAAAATTCTAGCATGTATTTTACCTACATAATACTGTGGGGTGAGGGTAACATTTAGTTCAGTAACTAACCATAATTCTTGATTGGTGTCTTGAAAAACAACAACGCTGTAACATACCAGATTTTCACATAATAATATGAAGTGTGAGATCAATCTAATGAATGGGAGACTTTCATGGACACTATCTTTATGTGGGAATAGATGGTTACATGGGATGAGTACTTTACACTTAGAGAGGAGGAATAGGCAAGTCCCTGTACCTGCCTCATAGGAGGAGGATGAAGACAAAGATGATGGGACATAGCAATTCACTGCCACAAATATGTCTCCCTACTTATATGGGAGCAATGTTGTTGGTGAGTGGTCCTGGCTGGAAGGATGGGAGCACCTGGTAGACAATCAGGGCTCTAGTTAGCTCAACAGGGAGTGGGGCTTTGCAGGCAGACCAGAAGGAGAACTATCTCCCTCTGGTCTGCCCATGGCCTATAAAATGGGCTTCCCATGTGTCTTTGGCATGGCCATGGCCAACTTCCTCACCCAGCAATTCCAGGCTAGCATATATCTTGCTGTGGACTGAGGACAGTCACCATTCAATGTGGCTGTGGAGGAATTTTACCTGCCTGTTTTTCCTTTTTTATTATTCACACTGTAAAGGTTTAAAAAAACAAAAATCAAGTTCCATGCAAGATGAAAAAAAGGATTTACAAAAGAAGCTGAGTGGCCTAATCCCAATATAAAATTCATTCCTCTTGAAGTCATTTTACAATAGAAACATCTAGTTCAACATATCACTTACAAAGTCCACTTTTATCTTTCTGATGCATGATTCGTATGTAAGGAAGAAATTACTTCCACTTTCACATCAAAGTTGATTTTTTCAGACCTAACTATTAGGACCCATCCAGTAGCCAAAAAAACAGAAATGGGAACACAGAGTTCTGGTTCAAGGCAGGTGCTTTTATCTTGGACAATCCCCCATTCTCTTCAGGAAGATAAGCAAGCTTTTCATGCTACCTCCTGTCACACCTCTTACCAGTGGGAGCTGGAATTCTATTCACAATGTGGACCGTGGGTATCAGGCTTCCAAATTTGAAGCCATTCTGGCATAGGTTTTGGTTTATGTTTTGACAGTTAATGCATCACAGTTGTCTGAGGAGACTCAGGACACAAAAAGGTCCTCTCTCTCTCTCTCTTCCTCTTTTCAATTCTTACAGGAAGAAGAGCCACACGAAGTTTTGAGACTCTCCTTGTCATTTTTCTATAACCTTCAAACGAAAGAACAGCAGAGTCTACAACTTAATATCAAAGCCATATTCTTCTCTCCTTTACCTCTCCTGCTGCCTCATGTTCAAAGCAAAGCAAGGAGAGGAAAACTTTCCACTCTTTTTCTTTACATTGTTTTTTCCTGCTTCAGCCCATAAGACACAGGTATCTAAATGCACTCTTAATAAAACGATATATTCTCCAAGGGGAGGGCCAGGGTCTCTTCTCAATCATCCCAGAGTGCAAGACATGGAATAATGGGCTCAAGTTACAGGAAGCCAGATTCCGACTGGACATCAGGAAAAACGTCTTGACTATTAGAGCAGTACGATAATGTTGTTATTACTGAGATTTTTATTTAGTTTCACCACAATAGTGACAAGTTACAATTTTTCTATCTAAGTTTATCATCTAGGGCTGTCAGGACGTTCAAGTGCTGCTTTTGACTTCATGGGGAAGTATGGGATACAAATGTAATAAACAAAGACACAATCCATTGAGGTGTTCATTTGATTTCAATGGGAACAATATAAGCAGGAGCTTGACGCCCTTGTGGAAATCAATGGCTTAAAACTGGTTAACTTTGTCTAGGTTGTGCCCCAATTAATATCCACATTGGCCCCAAGTACTGCCTTTCCATTACCTAAGAATCTCCTTTCTAGAAATCAGCCTGATGATCCCTTTCTTCTTCCTCTGTTTAACATCAATAGTGTTCTAGGCAGATCTCCAGATGTTTTGGACTTCAGTTCCCATAAGTCCTTGCCAGCATGGCCAGTGGTCAGGAATGCTGCAAATTGAAGTCTAAAATATTTGGAGAAATACTTTCTACCCACCCCTGTTCTAGATCACTGTCAAAATGCATATGCATTGTATCTCCTACAATTATGCTGAGAGACTGATACTCATCTTACATGAATAAATAGGTTTGATTTCATTCCCTTATTTTTAATATTATATTTATGCCAATTTTAAATGACATCTATATGCTATAATGATGAACTCTTGGTCTGTTGTGCCAGAACTGAAAAGTCAAGTGAAAACTAACTAGAGATTTAGCTTGTCAGCTCTTGGTGTGTGTGTATGTGTAGAGAGAGAGAGAGAGAGAGAGAGAGAGAGAGAGAGAGAGAGAGAGAGAGAGAGAGAGAGAGTAAAGTGTTCCTCTGAATCATAAGCAACACAGCTATTAAAAAGACTAAATGTTTCTCTAAGTAAATTCCTCCTAACTGAAGGACTTTTTAAGAACCCTGATTCACTTTTGGTATCTGACAACAACTTTTCAGGTATGCTGACATCCGTTTACAACAAATCTGCCTTTTGGATTAATAATAAAAAAAATTCATGTTCCTACAGAGTGCTTTCATTCCTAAATACATTAGATTTGGGGGAGGGGAGGACAACACCTGATCAACCAGCAGATGTTCTGTAAAAAATTAAAGAATTCAGTTAAATAAATATGCAAATATAACACCCAGGCTTGTTGTGAGAGAACAATATGATGGTTTGCAAGGAATTTTGCATACTGAAAGTTTTATAATACTACGGATAATACCACAAATTTCTTTGGGGTTATGACAATGGTTTTGATTCACAATGATCACACTGTATCTAAACAGTCTCAATATTCACCAATGCAAAAAATATTTCATGCACTACAATCCAATGCAGGCCCCTCTGAGTTCAATGAGCACTACAATCCAATGAGCTTTACTCAGCTTCAGACTTACTTCTGAATAAACATGTATAGGATTCAGTTGTTAGTCAATTACCCTGCACACAATTAACCTTTGCAAATAACCATGAACACTATCAATTATATTTAACTTTGAAAGGATAATGTTGTAAGTTAGCTCAGTTGCAGTGACATCTCCTCTGGAAATCAATGAGTGCTTAACATTGGATAGATTATTGTGAGTAGCCCAGTTGGGCCGTCCATAGTTATTTTACACATTTTTCCCTTGGGAGCAAAAAGTCAGTTTTGGGAGTACGGCTAAGCTCCAACTTGCCCAATCTGCCCCAATTTTTTCACGTAGATAGCCCAAATATATATCTTAATGGGCAATACTAACTTCTATCCATGAGGCCCTACAGGGTGAGCTATTCCTTTTTCCCTGTAACATAATAAGCTTTGTTATGCACCAAACCTAGTGAAACCACTACCAAATTAATATTTCACAGGTCTGAGTACTCAGCATGTTGACTGATAGATCCCAGATGGCTATGTGTTATCTCCAGTATCAGAGGCAGTACCACTGTGTGCACTAGTTGCTGAGGAACATGGGTGACAGGGTGCTGTTGCACTCATGTCCCCCTTTTGATTTCCTGGTTGACCACTGTGTGAACAGAATACTGGATTAGATGGGCCTTTGGTCTGATCCAGCATGGCTCTTCTTACGTTCATGCCAACAGTCTTTGAGACTGACAAGTGAAACCTGAAGCCTAGAATAGCCTAATTTGAATGTCCGCTAGCTCCTTCCAAAATCCATCGGAACACTATGAGTACATGCATTCTCCACGACTTCAGTACCAGAGAACTCTTTCCCCAACCCCTTCTCCAAGTTTGATTTACCATCTAGACCTGGGATCCCCAATGTGGTGTTTGTGGTGGCCTCCAAATTTACTGCCCCTCATGTTTATTTTTGTTTTTAGGACTTTTTTTTAATTAAGAAAAGAATCATTTAACTGGGAGGCTGAAGTGCTGTAAAGAAACACATTGGTCTAAAGCACCATCTTGCTTTTGGGGGCCCCGGAAGCATTCTTAGAAATAAAGATGGTAGGAGCCTGGAGCCTAGGACTTTATTTTGAAGCGTGCCCCAGCTGCCCAGAAAAATGAAAAACGTAAGCTGAAGGTGATGGGAGGGCCCCGGAGTAGTAAGGGCTTGGGGCAGGAAATAACAGGGTTGTTGTGCCTGTGTGTTACCTGGACTTTAGGAGCTATGGGAAGGTGTGCATTCTGGCTGGAAAGTTTGCTTACTTAAGTGTGGTGTGTATGTGTGTATGTGTGAACGTGTTTCTCTGAGCGTTGCAATTTCTGTGAAATTGGACTTTTAGGTAGTTTGTGGGGGTAATATGTGATTTGGCAGTTAGGGCTCAGACTCCACATCTGTCCTGTTCACACTTCCTTGACCACATTACTTGTCCCTGAGCCTAATCATAGAATAATAGAATAGTAGAGTTGGAAGGGGCCTATAAGGCCATCGAGTCCAACCCCCTGCTCAATGCAGGAATCCACCCTAAAGCATCCCTGACAGATGGTTGTCCAGCTGCCTCTTGAATGCCTGTAGTGTGGGAGAGCCCACAACCTCCCTAGGTAACTGGTTCCATTGTCATACTGCTCTAACAGTTAGGAAGTTTTTCCTGATGTCCAGCCATAATCTGGCCTCCTGTAACTTGAGTCTGTTATTCTGTGTCCTGCACTCTAGGATGATCAAGAAGATATCCTGGCCCTCTTCTGTGTAATCAATTTGTCTGCTCTGAAATGGGTGTTGGGTCTGGAAAAGAGTGTGTGTTTTGGAGCACAGAACACAGACACTGTCTTATGTTCTTGGGCACATTACTTTTTCTTTTTCTTTTTTTAGGTTTGCCAGTTTGTCTGTAAGAAATGGGTGTTTTGTGAATGGGCACCCCCCCCTCATGACAGCCATTTTGTAAGAGTGTCCACATGACTCACTCAAAATTCGAACTATACCCACTGGCCCCAAAAAGTTGGAGACCCCTAATCTAGCTTGATGAAGAGTTTTGGAGAACTTGAAAGCTTGCACACTACTTGGTGACAAGGTAATGCCCTAAAACAGAGTTTGGAACTTTCTAGAAATAAATAGTTTGAAAAAGGTTGACAAATTGCCAGTTTAAAAGGTAACAGGTTCTTGTTCCCATTGTTTGTAAATATCGTATGGTTGTTATATAAAGACACAGGATCTCTATATTCTTGAAGCTTATATATTGCAATTGCAGCCAGTTCAAAATGCTTAAAGAAAACATAAATTCAGAATCATTTTGATTTATGTCTAAAGTTCTGATGTTGTCTATGCAACAGGAGAAGCTGCCTCATATTCCACATGTCACTAGAAACAAATCCAATATTTAAAAAATCAAACTAAGGTTTCTTACTTCATGGTTTGTTTTTTATTATTATTCACATCCCGTTCATCTAAAGGCTAGCAATGAAATATTAATATAAGAAAACATTAAAATTAATATTCATTTGTTAAATATAATTTTATTTTTAAAATATAAAAGCTCATTTAATTACACACTGAAATCGTTTATCATAAAATCGTATTTCGATAACATGGGGAAACATCTAACATAGGTTTAAATCTGGCATTCTACCTACTCCTACACCCAGCAAACTGAAGAGAAAGAAAACATTTCATTGCTCACCACAGTTTTTTTGCTAACGGGGGTGGCTGAAGTTGAGATTGGCTTCTAGGTTATGAGTCAAAGAATTATTCAAAAATTTCCAATTAGGGTGTCAAGTCATCAGTTTATAAGTTCTCTTTTATTTTTGCAAAATGCACCTACAGAAATCATTGGGACATTACCTTATTTTAAAAGTTAAGGAGGCAAGAAAGGAGGCTGCACACTTCCTAGGGCTGGGGGGAAAACATTACAAATAAAATCTGTACTACACATAAAATGGTTCAGATCTCATAGTTCCAACAAAAAGGACTCAAGAAATTATACACACTTGGCGATGTATACACAATACAGCTCAGTTAAATTAACAAAATTATCTACACACAATGCTTGTATGTCTTATGCCAGGAGTCATCTATGTAAGCATTAAAACAATAAGCATTAGTTCCTTACTATGGCCAGTAGGCCAATTTTAATTTTAGTATTACGCCAATAATATAAAAAGACAGGGGAGACAACAGACTATATCTACATATATTCTATTAATTATTAAACTTTTTACATTAGCATTATATATTTATAATGCTAATTATTCATAGGAAAACATCCTCAATATTAAGCAGGAAAATTATATTATTATTATTAAATATGGTATAACAAAAGTAGCAGTTTACTGGTTATTTACTGTAGACCTCTAGTGCCCCCTTCTGCTGTGAAGTATAAACAAATACTCACACAGAATCCTTTATTACCTTCCACTACATTTCCTTTTCCACGGCTGGCCAGTTTTATGCTACTCCCTGGTTTAAACAATCAACCTTTCTTTTAAAATAGCTACTGAAATAAAGCAAGCCTGCTACAGTATCACAGATTTCTTCCCTTCCTTGAGAACTTTGATATGGCACAAGAAAGTGGTATATTCCATCCTCTAGAGTGGAGCTACAAAGAGGTTTCTGAATCAAATAACAGAAATAAAAGTTTGACAAAGAATGTGGCTTTTAGGAAGCTGCATACAGAACCTTCATATACAGGCTAGGAGGAGGGAAATTATCACAATGTGTCCTGTTTCCAAACTTCGTGATGAACCAAGTCTAATGCAACACTGACTGAGGCATTTATTCAGTATAATCTTTTCACAAGGATTTAATATAAAGGGCAAATGCTGATGTGGCTGATTAAAAAGATATTGTGTCATTGATTGCAATAACACTGCACTTTATTTATATGCCATCTCTGTGTCAGGTAATAGTGGCTATAATCTAGTTTTTGGCTATTTGGGTTCTAGCTACTTCTACTGATCATTAATTATTTTGGTTGAAAATCTTAGAGCAGAATAGGAATCATATTTTTGTGACATGTTCTCTTCTGAAGACCACTGTGAAAAAGGAAATTGAAAAGTGGAATTAATAGTCAAGATAGGTTCAAAAGTTTAAAAAAGAAAGAAAAGAAAAAGGAAATCACTATATGAATTTTGAATGTACCCTTGCTTGACTGTGTAAAACACCAAGGAGATTACTGAGTCACTATCAAGATGAAGCTAGAAACAAATTAATAGGAGTTGTAATACTATGAAGAACAAAATGCATACCTAAGAAGCTGTTTTTTCCTAAAAGTAGAACACAGTGCTTGTGTTCAACACAAGGAATGAATTAACATTATAATCAAATATTAATTTAAAACAGAATCGTTAGATTAACCTAATAAATTTGTAAATTAAACAATGGAAATCAAATATAAGTATTGGCTGTGAAGTAGCCTTACATAATTTTTTTTTAAAAGAATCCAGAAATTGTATTTCTTGAGACATATTCCTAGAGGTGCACCTGAACAGAATATACCCATTCATACAGGGGGCATTCCCAACATTGACAAATCATTTAATTTTGAAGCAAAAATGAACCAAATATGTCAGCTGCACCAAATATTGCCAATCCACACAGATTATTTTTATTTAATGCATTTTCAGAAATGAAAGCAGAAATTGCAGTAATAGACTCAGCTTTGAAGAAATGGCTATTTTCCTTCCACTAGGAATCACATCACCTATAGGCTATGTGTCTATTCACCATCTTGTCAACCTTTAAGACAAAAACTGTGTCATATTTGGTGAACTTTGCAGATTCTTAACTCCCAAGGGGTTAGAGGGCAGAAGTTGCTATCTAATATTCTCCATGTGTTGCAGAGAAACCGCTGTACGCAACTGTGAAGTCCTG
This sequence comes from Elgaria multicarinata webbii, assembly GCF_023053635.1. Lineage (NCBI taxonomy): Eukaryota > Metazoa > Chordata > Lepidosauria > Squamata > Anguidae > Elgaria > Elgaria multicarinata. The sequence goes on from NC_086176.1 coordinate 76,128,003, forward strand.
TGAAAATGTCAGCTCACCTTGGTCTCTGCGTAGAAGCAAAAGGTTTGTGACACCCAGGATTGCCAGTAGCAATTTACACAAAATTTACATATTCCAATTCATACAACAGCATTTCTGCACGGCAGCACTGAGGATACTCACACCAAAGCTTGGAGCATGTATTTCTAAGTTCAACTGCAAAGCATTCAAAACCCCAGTTAATATTGATTACTCACTGCTCTGGTTTAAGATGATATAGTGCCATTTACTTCAGTTGGAATTAACTGATTTAAACTTAAATACTGCTTAAATGCTTTGTAGATATTAAATAAAACTTACTCTGGAATATACCTAAATTTTATAATATTCTTACATTTGGATTGTAGTTTCTTCAAAAAAAATTTAAAAAACTGATTACAGTGCAACGCAGTGTAATTTTAGGTTCTTTGTAAGCAATCTGTTCCATATATTGATTTTTATAACAAATCCAAAAGCAATTTTTTTCAGACTGACTTGATTATAATGAGCTTTACTACTTTTATGCATAGCTCAGCCAGGTTTTCAGCTTCCATTACTTACGGTGGTCAGAAAGTGGGAAAAGCATACACATAACATATTATTCCTCAGCAACAGATATCAGGGGCAACTTCTAAATTGCCATTCCATAAGAACAGTGGAAGAAACCATATTGTCACAGATAAAAGAGTAAACAGAACAATACAGAGACAACAGGAAGTTATAATTTGATTTATCAGTTCCACCAGTGATTTATTATTTCATCAGTACAAATGCATAAAAATGTCACCCCTATAGTCAGAACATGAAAGTATTTGATGATAACCTCAAACTTAAAACATTTATTTGTAACTGTGCAAACTACATACAATACTTTTAATACATCACATGTCAATTAATACCTGTTTCCTAATGCCTAGTTACAAAATAAAGTGTACTGTAGAATTACATTCAAATATAATTTAAAAATGCATTTAAAAATAATAATCTGTGTGGTATATCCTGGGATGACAGGGGATTTGATTTGAACATTCAGTTTTAATTGCAGACTACTGAATATTTCAAACATGTTTTTTAAACTGCATGCACAATATAACATTATGATTGAAATGCTCTTTTAAACTTTTCATTGTTACTACATGTTTTCTTTCATATCTTTTTTGTTTTTAAAATATATATAAATCCAAGATGGAGCCAATCAGTGTCTTTTTAGCAGAAAATAACCAAGAATATTTATTGACAAATCTATAATTTTGGTGATTAAGAAGACAAAAGACCAGCTTTAGAAAAATGAATGAATGGACATTTTACAGCAGTAGCCCTTGTTTCTGTGATCAGGTAGTGTGTGTGTGTGTGTGTGTGTGTGTGTGTTTAGACGCACATGCATGTTTTTGAAAGCAGATCCACATTTCAGCACCACAGTCACTAACAATAAAATAATGGAAATAATAATAATAATAATAATAATAATAATAATAATAATAATAATAATAAATCTTAGTGAACACTGACCATATAGCTTAGTACAGCATTACTCTGTGACAATCACTAACATTACCTGAAGTAGTGAGCTACAATTTTGGAGGAAAGGTTGTCTAGGTTAACATAAGACTCCCCATGCAAGGCAGAAAACCTGACTTTGGGTGCCAAGATGGGGTGGCAGGTAGCAACGTGGTGGTTCCTCCCTAGGTACAAATGGCCTTCCATGGCCTCTCCCTCCTTCCCTTTCCACACCTGTTTGAAACATGATGGAGATGCTGCTGACAATGTATACTTGTGCCCAGAATAGTGGGTGTTGAGCTACAATAGAAAATCCTCAGTAGAAAATCAGAGGAGTTGTAGTGCAACCCCCATGACCCCAGGCAGAAACAGACGCCGTTTGGGACAAGTTGCAAAATGTCGATAGCATCTTTGTCATGTTTCTAACAAATGCACAAGCCTTTCCCATCTGAAGAGAAGTTGCTGCACCACCAAAGACACAATTACCTGCTTATTCCACACTGGCTCCCAAGGTAAGTTTTTCAGTTTGTGGATTGTGGAAGGATGGCTGGTAGATGGTTGTGCTGTCAAGCAGCCCAATCAAACATCAAACCTCGCCTTGAGGGGTATTAATGTTCAATGCGGCCACTAGGAACAGTCTTCTAGAACACAGGGTCCTGCCATCATTGATTGACACAATGGGGAGACTGAGGGCAGCCAATGGAATGACTAGTTGTGAAAAGGGCAAACTGTTAGCTATATTGGAACTACTCTGTGAGGCATTGGTCCACTATTTGGCTAAGTCCAAGATAGTCAATCTTTTAAGAAACAATCCATTCAATGACAGAAAATTAGAAAATCCTAGTCTTGAAATGCTTGAATAGCAATTATTGGCTTGTATCCAAAAGTGGCTTTGCCTTAGCAGCAGAAAGTCCTGCTCACTTAAGGTGGTGTACCCAATTCCTGCAGCTCCCCATGTCAGATTCCATTCTGATCCAGAGGGTCTGCTGACTCTCAGAAGCATTTGGGGGGGGGGGACCAGGAGTGTAAAAGGATTTGGTGAAAATTTGGTGCCCTGACTTAAATGAGCTGAAACACTTTCCTCTTAGGCAAAGCCACCATTAGGTATAACCCATTATAGATAAGTGGAACCTGCAACAAAACATTGCACTGTGGTGTGTTCCTGTTCAGTGTTCCAACCAGCCAGTCATCCATTGCCTTTTCTAGCACACTTCCTTCCATTTCCCTCCCTAGATTTCCACTCTTTCCCCCCAATAGACTTCTCATGGCCACTGAGCATGTTCTGTCCTAACTGGGCTGGTGCTTTGTGGAGGAAACATGCACTCTTAGATTTTGTTTTCTTGACATTTGGGGGACTTCTGCAAACTTGGGGTTTTTCCCAAGCATGTTGATACCTGCCTTTTGATTTTCAGTGGCCCCATCTTGGCTCTATAGCCATTACCACTCAGCACCTGAGCTTACTGTTAAGAGAGAGTGAATACTTGGTAACCATGAGTATAATGAGCTGGGAATATATTTAACCCAAACCCCAATTTGAAAAGTTGAATGGAGCAATGCAAAAACACACCCATACTCTCGAGCATGCACTTTTCATTTCAACTAGCTTCTGCCGAAGAAAGTCCTTCTGCATTTTGCCCCATGTTTAAATGTAGTACTGATCATATTTAAGTTCAGCCTTAGCAGTCATTGCTGAGAATTCTAACATTACAATTTCAAGGGGAAATTGACATGGATACAGAATAAGTCACTTGGAAGATTGCAGTCACTTGCGGGCTTTCCTATTATAGCGGATCCTAAAGGCTGTCACTGTACAACAGAAACAGCAGTCCAGTGTGTGCACATCAAGAATATCAAGGTGTGGAGGTGACAAAGTTGATGACATTCATATTTTGAACAAAGTATTATTTTGAATGTGTATTAGCAAGTTTTAAAACACACACAAACACACTAGATTGCTGCATAAAAGTGAACCTGGGGGATGTCAAGGCTTTTGCAGATCTTATAGTATTTCAGAGTTGGAGTGCCTGTTGCTACCATACGCGTGCCATCTTCTAGAGGGACTTATTCATGTACACAATGGAGGCCAGTGAATTAGCATGATGGGTAGAAACAGGACTGGCATCAAGGGTGGGCATGGTTAGGCACCTGCTGTGGGGCCACACTCCAGCAGGACCCACTGGCAAGAGCCCTCTGGAGTGGCTCTTTCACTTCACCACAGCAACCAGCTTGTGCACCTGCTTCTCAGACAACAGTGGTGGTGGTGGTGAGGAGCAGTGGATGCCACTGCCGGCTTCCATATTGGGCTTTTCCTGTGAAGCAAGCAAGTCTTAGCAATGATGAGAAAGAAGAGGAAGAGGAATAGCAGTTGGTTGCAATGGAGGTGAGAAGGTGAACTCACTGAGGGAAGGGGCAATCGTGGGTGCGTTGCCCAAGGGCCCTTCAAATCCTGGAGCCATCACTAGGCAGGAAGAGGGAACAACCAAGGTAAGAGCTCTGGGGCCCTTAAATATGGGAAGCACAAGGGACTGCTGATGTAAGCACCATGCAAATTAGCATCTGCTGCCTGACTAGCAGTGTCCACAGAAGGCTGCTGACATCAGTGTTCATGTCTAGACTGAACACTCCTAGCCAGTAAGCAGCAATGCCGCTTCCACTGCTGCCTTGCATCACCTGCTGACAAGCATGTAGATCAGAGCCTCAGAAAGTCGTTATTTCCCAGTCTCAATCTCACCTGCAATATGGCAATCACATCACTGACTTACCTTACAGGCTTGTTCTGCGGATTACAGTGAAGCACTTTGAGAACAGTCTAAGGCGCTCTATAAAGGTGAGGTATTATATACCTGCACGAGCTTCTCTTAGGTATTTCATATGATATTACAAGTTAGGTAGCCTAGAAATTACAGCAGATACTTGTCACAGTGATGTCGGAACAAGCCTTGTCTTCAGAGAAGTTTACTAATCCCCTGTTGTTTTAGAATAATATAAAATAGTGTTTTTATAGGAACATGTCGACTGTGTTATTCTGTGTCAGACTGTTGGTTCATCTAGCCCAGTTCTGTTTACTCAGACAAGCACTGGCTTTCCAGCGTCTAAGGTTGTTGACAGCCCTATTGCTGGAGATACTAGGAGCCTGATCTGGCATCTTGTGCATGAGCACAGGCTATGGGTAGAGATTACTTATTTCATTTGGCCTGCATTTTTAAGACATCTGGGCTAATTTGCACGTTGTAGACTAATACGCAAATTAGAACGTGTTTATCCTTGGGATTTTGCACTGCTCCAAATTTCACAGTACAGTTGTCTGTACAGAAAATGTACTGAAATGCATATAAAGAAAAATGAATGTTCAGGGAGAAATGTATATAAAAATGTTGTTTGCAGAGAAAATGAATTTTATCATATGTATTAGTGCAAAATCTGGCAGCTAGACTGCTGGCAGATGTAACATATCATGATCACATCACCCCAAGAGTGAAAGATCTGCACTGGTTACCCGTTGTTTTCTGATCACAATTCAAGGTGATGATTTTTAACTTTAAAGCTGCCAAACTGCTTAGGGTCTGGCTATCTGAGGGATCACCTTTCCAGTATGAACCTGCTCAGTTACTGACATCAGCAGGGGAGCTAAACTCTGGAATGCACTTCCTTTGGAATTCCAACTAGCGATGTAAGGATTTTCAAATCCATTCTGTCTGTATTTCGGGGATTGTAAAATGCCTTTCATTCCATCATCTGCCCATTGAAAGAATAAGATTATTTTTCCAGGTTCCAAATATGTGCAAACATGAATTTCTGCAAATTTGCACATGTGCAAATGAGCACATTCCTCGAAAATGTGCATTTTCACACTTTAGCCTATGGGGGAATTTCACATTTTCTACAGTGAAATTTGCACAAAATTCTAGAATGTTAAGAAAGCAGTCCGCAAGTGCACAAATTCCCCCCAATAGAAGAAAAGCCAACTTAGTTGGTTCTGTTGTGGATTTCTCCAACATCCCTAGCTGCAACTAGTCTGCACTCTCTTTGACTAGGAAGGGAGCCACAAGGCACTTCTTTTTAACTTGGCTTTTAAATTGTTGTTTTGGCTTTTTAAGGTTCTTTTTAATGTTTTAGTGTGATTATACTTTTTGTTTCCTAAAATCTTTGTAAAGCACCTCAATAGGCTTTCAAAATTCAGGGTAGAAATACAAATAAATATTAAAATATCAAATTTAAATGTGAACTTCCATGTGTGTTTTTTATAAATTGCAGATGAATGCAGAAACAGGATGGAATGGATTTATGAACCAACACATGTGAAACTGATACGAACTGAGAACAGACCAATCCATTCCTAGCTATGGGCCTTCCCTAAGTCCTTGGCTCAGATAGCTTGTAACCTAAATAGAAAGACATTCTACTGTATAGCTGCCCCTCCCTCAACTATGTTATGAGCTTCCTGCAATTACTCCTGCTTCCATGCCATATATTAAAACAGCAGCACACAGCTCCTAATACTGGAATTCCACACAAAATGTCTCAGTCGCTTAATACAGTAATCCACAGGATGTTTTTCAAAATCAAAGCATGCCTTTCTCTTCAGATCTCGCTTCACAGAACGTCTGAACAATGGTCTTATTTTATTTAAACCACTTTGTCATCTCGTCAAGGTTTGTTTTTTAAAAATGATACTTCTCCGCTGTGTTGATCAGGACTTTAGAATCTCCCATGATCTTACTCATCTATTTAGAAAAGCTTGATTAAAAATCTAGTGTCTTAGTTCAAATTCAATCAAGTAAATAATTTGAAGACTTAAGTATAACCAGCAGCTCACTTTGCAGTGATAGCTTCAGGAAAGTATCAAAATCCAGTTTATCCAGTAAGAGAACAGGCATAATCCCCTTTGATTTCTTCTTTATTCCTTAGCCTTTTACTACTAGAAAGCATTGTACTACAAAAACAAGCCAGGAACAAAAATTAACAGACATATAAATAACTGATAGGATTCAAGAAAGAAAATACACAAAATGTTTCTTGTCATCTTTCCAATCAGCAAATAATAAGCAAAATATTGCAAAATCATGTAACAAAAGAAAGATTAAGTACCTACCTGTAGATTAGCTTTCCATATTCTACCTTGACAGGATGTCAGGCAGTACTAAATCCATTATATTTATTAATGACAGTAGAAACAGCAAAACATCGAAAAGCAGTGCTCGTCAGTTCAGCTGAACTCAAAATTAATTATGGCCATCATAAGAATGATTTTTAAATATTTTATTTCATTTGTAGTTAAGACAGCTACAAATGCTGATAACCTGCAAGACATAAATCTGCAACAATGAAGTCATTACCAGAGTGTTAGGATAGTTTTCTCTCTTTAAATGCCAAGTGATACTTTACATTCTTAGCATCTTTCACTTTGCCACTGATATTTCTTTATTACTGGTAAGGAGGAGAAAGAGGGTGGGAAACTGTGTGATGGTGAAAAGAGGACTTTGGATGTTATTATTAGCTCTTCAATATGAAGTCTTAACTGGAAGTCTTTACAAGGTATAGCTTGGGTGAGTAAAAAGCTAAATTCAGCAAAATATAAACACAACATCATAATTTAGCTCCTCAAATTCCAAGCCTTTTTCTTTCCATGTTTGCTGACTGGAATTTTGTATATTTGTGAATTAGTTTTTCTAGCAAACATAACATGTAAGTAGATCTTTTATGATGGCTTTCATGTGCACACAGATAGCCTATTTTGCATTTTACCACAAAAGTGACAACAGCCATTCCGTGTGTGACCCTATAGTCCAAACCAAACACTCTGCCTTAGCTGCTGCTGCTCATGAAGTATTGATATTGTGACTACAGAACTTAGCAGGTGCATAAAGACTTGTTCTTTCATGCCAAAGAAAGCTCATTGCATAGTAATTTTCTACAAGTTCTCATTCCATTTCCTTTTAGCTCTGCAGATGCACAATACTCCTTAAGTAAGGTTATGCAGAAACTGGAGGTAGGGCCCAGCCTTTTAAGCTGGTGATAATTAATTAAGGTGATGGAACTGGGTGAAACTAAAGCCAAATATGAAATGGTGGTCAGCAAAGATCAATACAGCTTCCTTCTGTCAATCGCAGGCCTACAGGACACCAGTCATTTCTTAGTAACTACAAAGCTGGACTATGCTGGTCTAGTGAATATTCAGAGAGAATAGGATGGTGTAACATTGTAAAAGCTAAGCAGTTGTATACCTAATCAGCATCTGGATGGGAGACAACTGGAAGCCCCATGTTAGCACTTCAACCTTTCTTGTGTAAGAATAGAAGTATAATAATAAATAAAATACCTAGATGCTTGGACACTACTGGGGACTAGATTTGGTGAGTATTTGGAGCTGCATTCATCCCATTAACGGGTTGGAAACCGGTCAATTGGAGTACATTACCTTTCTAGGCACAATATACAGCTATATTTTTGGATTATAAAGTACTAAATATCCCTACCTTTTCCCCACTTTCTACTGTCAATGGAGTATGCCCTCATAACTATGTCATCTGTTCATCAAGCTCAAGTGCAAAAGGTACTTAAGAGAAGTATTTGTGGTGGCAATACCAAAATTATTGAATTCTTATGGACAAAAGAAAAGACAAATAGCTGTATTCTGTGAACATTTACTTGAAGAAGTCCGCTCCTTGGCATTTATTTCCCACTAAGTGTGCCTAGCACTGTAACCTTACATTACCTTGAAAATGCTTCAATTCACAAGTCACTTCACTGAAATCTCAGTGAAATCATATCAAGCAACCTCTAGAGTAACTGTCTTGTAAACTCTAACCTAAATTTGATTATCATGACCATGATTAGTCATGACTACAGTTGGGTTAGAAATTCACTCCTAGTTTCTTTTAGGATTTACCTGAACTGCACCTCCTAGAACCAAACTCTGAATAAATGCAATTTGTGGCCAGAAATCTGTACATGTCCAATGCATTCCAGGAAACAAAGAAAAAACATGATGAACAAAATGCTCACATTTGAAAAATGCACAAATAAAGTCTGCATACATTTCTAAAATGCACACACACATTTTAATCAATGAAGGCATTTGAAAAATGAGCATAAAAATACATTTGGATTTTTTTTTTCAACAACAACAAATCTGAATGATCCTGGCATGGAATAGATTTGGAGAGAAAAAAGAGGAAGTCCATGGAAACTGACTTGACAGAACTAACTTTCGTCATGAATGACCATTGATTCCAATAGGTGTAGTCTGACTAAATCTGGATCCAACAGTATGCATCTACCTACAGTGTTGTCTTCTGGTGCACTCTTCTTACACAAACTGAAAAGGTTATTCTTGGCCAATAGAAATAAAGATGGTGTCAGAAACAGCCTATCACTGGGATCTAAAGATCCAGATGGGGTGCTTCCATGAGTTTTCAGTCATTCCCCCCCCCACACACACACTGTCTTAGAAGCCACTCTTGAAAATTGGGGGAACCCTGAGAGTAGCTTCTGATACACCACAAGGACCTGTGGTCCAATAACCCCAGACAGGGAGCCTAGTTTATATTACAGCTATTTGCAACAAAGTTCCCACATTTCTCTCCTTTAGGATGCCTTCTGTAGTAACCATATGCAGTATGGATTTATGGCACTCGCATATAAATTGTACAAAACTTGTTTTGCAAGTTGCACTGCTAATATGAGAAAGGCTAATACCAGTGCATGGTCATATCTTGTCACCATTCCGGTTATCCTTATTCTCTAAAATAGTGTTTCCTGTCAAACAGTACTCTGAACAAATTAGGAAACCAAATTAATGTTCCAACTTTTATATTACATTAATGGCATTCTGTCTCCTCAATTTTACATCCTTATTTCTGAAATGTGCATACAGAAATGAAAGAACTACATGTTCCAGAACAATATACCAAAACATTTGTTTAAAAATGTTGACAAGCCCACTTCCAGATTCAACTGCCTCAGTACTGTTTAGCTTTTTTAGACAGCTGAAGATGGAGACCCTTCTTACCAAAACAAGTAAAACTCAGTGTGGAAAATGTTTTATTAAATTGACTGTCAGGCATTTCTGTAAATTGGCCTAAAATTTTATCTATTTCATTTAGCAGTAGCTTAAAAGAAGCAAGATGCTTTTACTGAGGCTCCTGTTATTTTACTTTTTTCTGAAGGGGAAAAAGGTTAATAAGCCAAATCCTTCATCCATCAAATTCAAAGAGAATTTTCCCAACAGATAATGTGATGAAATTAGAGTTTTGAAAACAGTTTTGCAATAACTGGCCTAAAGGTGAAATCCAGTTTCTTCAACTGGTTCCTAAATAGAAGACCAATGAACAATTAGATAGGGACATCAATTTTCCATTCCATTAAAAAAGGAATTTGAAGTAGAATATTTCAGTTACAGCCTTTATGTCTTGCAACTCAAGAATATTAAGCGAAACAAAAACAAAAAAAGGTCCACCTGGTTAAATCACAGAAATTCCTGGTATGTATGATTCTCTCTCTCTCTCTCTCTCTCTCTCTCTCTCACACACACACACACACACACCAGAATCTTAATTATTTAGAAACACATGATTGCAATTATGATAGGCTAATTGGAGGGAAAATATATTTATAATTGCATTATCGTGAACATACCATTTATATCCCTATAATGCCTCTTGGTTTGGAAATGTGACATATTCAGCCAGGGTCCTTTGATGTGTGTTTTTCCCTCAGTCTATGCTCCAACAATTCTGTCATACAGAGAACTGAAAATTAAGTTATTCTCACCAGCAATACTCCTTCACAAAGCATCTATCAAACCATAGATATAAACCTCAGAACAATTCTTGCCAGGTTTCTCATGCAAATGCTGCAGAAAAACTTACAAGAGCACTTTAAGATATTGAGAATCCTTCAATACAGCCCAGTATAATAACTTTTACTTGCTAATTTCTATGGGTCAGTTGCAAAGGAATAGACCTGTCAATCTTTCTCAGATGTAGCAGAATTTGTCTGTCTACAAACAGGAATACTTTGTTGTTGCCATAGAGACTAATCCTCCACTTTCCTTCTGTTGACACAGCTAGTCACTGTCTAAACTACCTGATCACACTTTTAATAGGCAGCTGACTAGAGTACCATAAAATGCGCAAATCAAGTTTGGAACACTTGACACATCTACTGTTGCTTTTAAAAATCTGCAAAGAATTCCACCTTGTTTGTTATTTTACAAAAGTACAGAAGGCATAAGCATGGCTTAAGAAACAATTAATTTGCCCATGTACTAAATTAATTATTCTGTTCAGGCTGGCTAAGTTGTTATTGTACAGGCATTACTATTTCAAGTATCTTGTTGTAATGGATATGAACCCCCCTGCACAATAATTGATCATAAACATGCAAATTATTAGCAATATCTGTACATTCTGTCTCTGCCTCTTTTCACTGAGCAGATCAATGTAAAATTGTCATTTTCTAATGTTCAAGTTTTAAAAGCCATTGAAAAACTGACTATGTAAGCAAGGCGGTCTTTGCAACAGACTGATGGTCTGCAGTTGTCAGACCTTGAATAAATTGTCATTTCTATTATATTTGACTGAGTTTGAATGAGCAAACTGGGGCGCAGTCTGTAATCTAAAGCCTATTAGGTAGAAATATGATGGTTTGGGCTTCAAGTTTTACATTTTAAAAAGGACACTAGGTAAAAAAAATCTGACATGCACAAAAAAGAATAGAAAAGAAACCCTGCACACAATTATATTTGGAGAAAGGTTCAGCTCAGGACACTGTCTACAGTGCAATTCTAAGAACCTTTACTAGGGAGTAGGCACAATTTATTTCCGAGTAAACATAAGCTACATTTCCTATAATCAGGAGTAAGTCTTCCCGTGAGTGTGTGTGTAATCCTCCTTGGCCTAGCTATAACCTACAGCTCTAATTTGTATTTCATGTTTTAAAATATAAAATTAAACAATAAACATTCCTAATAGGCCCGCTTGCTGTGTGTCTTCCTTTAATGTGTAGTGTGTGTGTGTGGGGGGGGGGGGGAGTTTGTTGTTGTGCCTACTTCAATTAAGAGGAAAAACTGATGTGTATCATTAATTACGTCAGTGAGAATCATAAATCATCAGTGAGTGCTGCAATTAATTATTTTTAAGTCATGTGAAGAACCTTGACAAGCACAAGATAAATCCTCAGACCTTTCATATCAGAGCGATAAGGGAGGAAAAAATAGAGATGGAAGGAAAGCAAAAAGGTGATCATCAGTTTATAAATTACATAAAACAGATATATAAAATTCAACTGCACAAAACAGAACATTCTGCTATTGTCACTGTTTCAGAAGATCCAGAGGTGTCCCATTATACAGGCCGTTTTTATAATATATTTTATTAATATTATGCTAAACTAATTAGAAAGCTAGTTTTCAGACTAGATCGTTTCATTTTATTTTTTCCTTACCAGCAAGTTAAGTAGGAGTTGAAAAAATGTTTACCATAAAAATAAAAAGAACATCAGGATTTAGTCATTTCATGGATGTCATACAGCAATGTACAGTTCTTAGGGAAATAGTATCTCAGTAGCAACAATGGAATTAATTGAAACAACCAAATTAGCTTTTCAGAATTCTTTCCATTGCTCAAACATGGGTATAATTGTACTAGATATTCTGACCAGTTAAAATCCAAAGGTATTTTTAATTCACTTCTTCCTCTTCTCTTTTGCTTTCATATTTTACTAACCATGGACTCAAAACTTTACTTAGAGATCTGAAATTAATACAGTATAGTCACTAGATCTTCATGTTTTAAAACTGAAAATATTTACATATTAAGGAATAAACTAATATATTAACAGAGAGAGAGAGAATATGACATGCTATTATGCTATATGCTTGTAAATGCCCTTCCTTGTTGTTATTGTTTAAAAAAAAAACCCCAAAAAAGAGGAAAGAGGAAAGATGTTACTCTTTCAGATTTTTAAGTGCTTTTATTCTTATGGTATTACCTTTTCCTCCAATTACTACAATATTCATTTCCGGCAGTCTTGAGCTATATACAAATTATGCAGGCATGCTATATACAGGGCATCAAACTAATTTAGTAGTGAAGGGTGGTACATAATTTTCAAAATAAAATTAAAAGAATATTAAATGGTTAGTCAGTGCCACCACATTCTTGCTTAAATATTTTATTTATTTAATTCATCTATTTATTGTATTGATATCCCACATTTTTCCTCTTGCAAGGTACCAAAGGTGTCTAACATGGTCTTTTCTCCATTTTATCCTCACAACAAACCTATGGGGCCAGTTAGGCTGAGAATCAGTGACTGGGTTTGCATGACCCAAGTGTGGTTAATAAACCATGGTGGCTTGCTAACCACTCCTGCACATGCTGGTCACATGCTGGTTGATTCCCCTAATTACCCTCATAGAGCGTGGGTTGTTGTGAAGTCCAAACCTGGCAAGGGTGGGCAGCTGGGTGGTTAACAAACTACCCAGCAACCCTACAACAGACCAGTGGTTCTGGGTAGTTTGAATGTTGACACAATGTGTGTTTGGATATCATAAAAATCTGCACCTGGCACAGGTAATTAGGAAAATCAGCTGGTATGTGCGAGGGTGGTTAACAAGCCACCATGGCCTTTAATCACTTTCATGTCATGTGAACCATCTCAGTGACTGATTCAGTGTTGGCCAGTGAGCTTCATTGCTGGAGGGGGGGACTAGAATTCAGATCTCCCAAGTCCCAGTCTAGCACTCTAACCACTACACCACACTGGCTCTCACACTGATGTATATCTATTGAACAGTGGTGCCATCTATTAGATACAGAATTTAGATTTTCAGCTACAGCTACTTTGTAGTTTCCTAAAGGTATATTCTATAAGCAGCCAACAGTGGCAGGCTGCATCAGCAATCCTAAGCAGGGACAGAACCAGCGTCCCAACTTCAAAGAGTGTGCAGATCTTTGACAACCCAGCAGTGATAATTAAATTGGATTCCATTTTCTCTCTAATTTTTGTGTGTTTCTAAACAATTTCTGGCTGGTGAAGTTGTGGGGTGGGAAATAAGAGTCTTCCACCATTGGTAGTTACTAATGGGAGACACAAGGTACTGTGGAGGCAGGGGCAGCTGATATGAGGCACCACACAATTATGTGACTGCTGACTGGCTAAGAGCATCCAATCAGGAGCTCAGTGCCCATCCCCACACTAACTGCTCCAAGCCCATCAGCAGCACATGCATGGTGATAACTCCATGCACCCTCTTCCTCTGCTGCCACATGTCTCTTGCCAGAAAGGGAGGAACTGCCTTTCTGCCCTCCATCACAGCTTATAGGCAGCAGCCTCTTCCTGCCTGTCACACCAACACACCAGCTACTCCTGCTACCAAGCACGGGTGTGTAATTCACCATGAGGATAGTCCAAGCTAGAATTTTACACAGCAAGAGCCATCTAATGAACAGATGCACTTGTGAACATAGAAAGTGTGTACGGTGGATATGAAAATGACCATATGTTTCCCATTCAGGCTATCATTACCCTGTTTTGCAATTATATTACAGGGCACCAGCAAGTGGCATTGCTATTCATAAGGACTGAGAAGAAAACAATTCTTCTAGCTATGAAAAAGAGAAGGGGGGAAGCTTATAATCCAATACGGTAGGCTTTTTGAGAGGAATAGGAGATAGATACGAAAGAGTATTGAGGCAGGGCTCTTGAGAGGTTTAATGTATCTGTGCCAGCCCCTTGCTTAGAATCGTAATGGCAACATCTGCCAGATCCAGGGGCTCTATTATCTATTATAGCATTTGCATAATCAAAGGCCAAGTGGCCACTAGAGTACATCTATAAAGCACAAACCTTTACAATATCATCAGCTTCCAGAGCCTTCCTTGTGCTTCCAAACATACCGCCGCTGTGGCTTGTGGTGTAGAACACAGCTAGCAGCTAGAAGAATGGGAAATTGGGGGGGGGGGGGGCAGGAAGACATCAGCGTACACACAGCATCCATATTCCCCGCCCCATGCTTTAGCACATTCCTCATACCAGTACTCTACCCCTGCAAGCTTTTTCAGAAAGTTCCTTAAAACACAGATACATGAGCAGAGCATGGCTATGTAAACTCCAAGCAACAAAACAAGGCTTGAAAGCCACACCTCTCCCCCAGAAAAGCAGGAATAACATGTTTCCTGGGAAAGGGAAAGGCTAGATCTACACCAAGCAGGATATAACACTTTGAAAGAGGTTTGAAAACAGTATATGGAATGTGTCCTGGGCCCCAACAGTTGTCAAAACCATTATAAACTGTTATAAAGTAGTAGTGCAGAACCTGCCCAAGACAACATGAACCAGAAAAGGGGGGGCTTACGGCATCTTAGACTAATACATTTATTATAGCATTTATTATTGCTTGGGGAGGAGGCAGGAGGCAGGAATCCCATGTTCTCTCCGATCAGAAATCAGAGATAATATGCGGATTCCCTTGGACTCGGTAGACACTTGCAGGATTTGGCTACAGGCCTCTCTGCACAGAGAAAAGGAAATAGGTAGGTGGGGTCAGATGATATCACAAGAGGGGTGGGGCTTCAGGATAGAGCTCAACCCTCTTGATGGCATCTGGCCCGGCAGGTTGCTCCGGAGGAACAATCCAGCCTTCGGACCAGAAAAGGCTGACTGCTCTTGCTCTAATTACTCTGCCTCCTACCTATACCTGCCATCAGTAGTTTTTGAGAATAAAGCTTGTTAACTTCAAATTATCCCTGACTGTCAAATTGAGGGAGGGGGTGCACCACTGGAAGAGTCTTGGAAATGTGAACCACAGCTGGCTAACCCATTTCATTGTGTTATCAGTGTAAAGTTTATCAGGGCTTCTGGAGAGCATCTTTCAGTAAACATAAACCATCACATGTGGCTTTGGGAAGCAGGCATTCTGGGACAAAAGGTAGGAGGCCTAATCTGCACCAAGCAGGATATTGCACTATAAAAGTGGTATATAAAAGGCAGGACCACACCAAGCAGGATATAGCAGTATGAAAGCGGTATATGGTATGTGTCAATGGGCCCCAACAGTTGTCAGAGCACTTCAATACCGCTATAAAGCAGTAGTGTGGCTCCTGCCTTTTATATACTGCTTTCATAGTGCAATATCCTGCTTGGCGTAGATTAGGCCTAAGACAATGGGTGCTTCCAGATGAAGGGTTCCTAGCACTACCTGCCAAAATGTATTGTGTAGCTGCTCCATCTCTTCCTCCTTAATAGATTTTTCTTCTTCTGATAAACCAAAAGATGGAAGAAGCTGTGGGCAAACACGAGAGGGTTAGACATTGAAGA
Source organism: Elgaria multicarinata webbii (assembly GCF_023053635.1). Classification (NCBI taxonomy): domain Eukaryota; kingdom Metazoa; phylum Chordata; class Lepidosauria; order Squamata; family Anguidae; genus Elgaria; species Elgaria multicarinata. The sequence goes on from NC_086176.1 coordinate 76,143,819, forward strand.
CAACAATATCTGGACCTCCAGTTAAATTCCATGAATATGGCAGGGCAACTGCTCTATAAAAAGTCTTGTTTGGAAGCACCCAACGTTAAATTCTTGGGGGAGGGGTTGTTTATAGTAATTAATTTGTGCTTTTTCCTCTCTCTGGCAATTGTAGTGTTCAAGGAACAATAGTCCTCAAGGAACGGGTGTTTCAGATTTTGCCTTTCAAAGAGAATCCCTAGGGATTAATTTTTCTAGTTTACTTTTGACATGTAAGACAATCTACTGAAGAAAGAAGATCAAAATACATTAAATGATAGTGATCTACCTACAACCTCAGGGTAACGCACGCCAACTCTTAAACACAATTATATAACTGAAAGATTTCTATTTTGTCTTTTGCTTGTGCTTTCTACCTACATAAGCAAAACTGATTTATTAGAGATCAATTGTTTGCTGTCTCCAAATCTTTTGTCTTCCTTGGTGCAGAATGCAATTGTCTCCTCAAGGAACATTCCCGATGAAAACGACAAAGGATTCCATGATCAAAGAATATTGATCCTTATTCCAAAGTCAATGTTACATCTCTCAACCTGTACATCAAGGAACACTTGTTAATTTGCAATCATGTTCATGGTACTTTGTAGGACAAATTTGTGGTGATCGCTATTAGAACAACTGTTCAGAAGAAAAAGAGATCTGTTCTGCTTTTCTATGTCGCTTCAGCAGCTGAATGTTGATACAATGTGAGGAAATCTGACATGTGTCTGTACAATAAAAGTATTTTCTATTTCCTCCTCCACCCTCTTTTTTATGAAGTGCTATTTGGTACTTCCAGGTATTATAGTGACGCACATCGAGATTTTTAAATTTCAATTTACTGAGTATATATCGTTTCCTTTAAAACAGCAGTAACTGATGTGTGTTTTCGAAAACTAATCCCCCATTCCATTTTTGCACCAATTCACTGCTGTTTGCAGCCCAAACCAGCTGCTATTTTGGTGAGGAGCTCTTGTCGTCGTTGCATTTCTAACCAAAAGTGTACTTTCTACAAACAGTGAAGCCATCATGTAACCATCATGTTGTTTGGTTACATGACAACTTCACTGAGGACAAATGAAGCTATTCAGAATGAGAGCATTGTCCATAAGCTTTGCTTACCATTAATGCGTGGCATCATGTAGCCCAGCTTTCCCCAACCTGGTGCCCTCCATATATTTTGCAGTACAACTTCCAGCATTCCTGATGTTTAGCCATGCTAGTTAGAGCATCTGGAGGGCACCAGGTTGAGGAAGCCTGGTGTAGCTGAATTGAACAAACTTCATGATAGTACCATTTTTAGGAAGAAGAAGGCTCTAAGGATCCTTCCTTTACCACCATGCCAGTTCTGGAAGCAACAGTGGACTTATTACTCTCATATCTCACAAATAGCACAATACACATCTGACAGAGTGATTTCCCCACCAAGATTATCTCCTCTAATGGGACAAGGCCTAGAACACATACCTCCCTGGAGCGATCTTCCATTTCTCAGACCACCATTCCTTGTCACTTGCTCTTTGGACTAGACCCTAGGGACAGCCCTACCACGAAGCAGAGAATGGTGGCTGCCTCAGGTGGCAGATGCTGTGGAACAGCAGCAGTTTGTTAAAGAGAGCTGTGGACCATGTGGCCTGCCCCATGCCCCTTAAGCTAGTCTGTTGCCTTCAGGTGGAAGATGCTGTCCTCTCATCAGTGTTGAAGAAAGATTCAACTACTAGTCCAGTCAGCTTTTGCACATGGAATGGGAGGGTGCATCATCTTGTCCTTCACTTCAGGCAGAAAAAATGTCTTGGGTGGGCCCTGCTATGCCCTGCAAGTGACCATTGATCTTGCCTAGGGTGACCATATGACCAGATTTGCCCGGATTTGCCCGGGTTTTTGATGGCAAATCCAGGAGGGGGAGGGGAAATCAGTTTTTTTTTCAAAGAGCAGTTCTAATGGGAATTAACAAAAATGCTTATAACTCCGTCATTTTTTAAGATAAAGATATGAAACTTGGCACAATGTTAGCTCTTAGGAAGGGCTATAGGCATACCAAATTTGAAACATATCCGTTCATCCATTGATTTTTTTTTAGGAATTTTTTAAAAATTGAGGTTTTAAAATTATTATTTTTTAAATTGTCATTTTAAAGTTAAAGAGATGAAACTTTGTACCATGATGGGAATTAGGTAGTGCTTTAGCCACACCAAATTTGAAACAGATCCGTTCATCCATTGATTTTTTAGGATTTTTTTTAAAAAATGAGGTTTTAACATTATTATTTTTTAAACTGTCATTTTTAAAGATAAAGAGCTGAAAGTTGGCACCTTGATAGCTTTTAGGTAGAGCTTTAGCCATACCAAATTTGAAACAGATCTGGGGCCAGGAGCAAACCCTGTTAACAACAACAGCAGCTTGCAATGAGTGAAGATACAGTCAGAAAAGATATTTGAGGGAAGGGGAGAATGTAACACACAGAGTATAGCAAAAGCTTCAAATTACAGCAAAACCTACAAAAGTAGGAGTGAGTGAAGTTAATTTCAGATACATTGAATCTCTCACTTGTTCTTTATTTCAGTGATTTTAACATTAAGATGTTATGTAGAACAGATTTGTCTTAAATGTGTGCTGTAAAATCAGACATGTGACCAAGGCTATGTTTGGGTGGACACGCCCCCTTGGTACTGGACACGCCCCCTTGGGGGCGACCATGTTGTCCTCCTTTTTGGTTTCCAAAATATGGTCACCCTAATCTTGCCTCCAGCTCCCACAGTGTACGGTCTCAAATTCTGATGAGTGACTAACACTGCCTGCTCCTTGCTTTTGTCTGCCAAACTCTGCAATTCATTTCAAGGTATTGCCATTTGCCACTGGAGGAGCTCCTCTGAAAGCTTTAGCCACAAATGGAAGATCCTGTAGAGAGAGGTGTACATTTCCTCATGGATGTTATACCGGAGGTACCAAAAAGGAGGTATTTCTGATTTGGGCATCCTCTTCTTGTCACTTCCTGTAATTCTGTATTTTCATGTCTTCCTTTGAGAAAGCATGGCACTGCAGTTTTTCTCTGATTCCATATGATTTTGCTTAACTATTTCAGTTTTACTTTCATTTCATACACCATCTGAAGCTATATAGAGAATTAACATACACACCCCAAAAAACCCTTCTTTTTTCCTTCTCTTTAAAAAAAATGTTCATATGGTAGCATAGGAAACAAGCTGCTCGTGATGAGTTACTCCCTGTTTTTGGTATTATGTTTGTTTGGTTTCAGTTTTGTTTTTGTTTTTTAAATACTATTATTTCATAACTGGCCAAATGTCTGACTCAACCAAGCTCTGAATTCTAACCTCTAAATACTCATTTTGAAACTCTTCTTGTGATTACTTCTTGTGTCATTTATGGGAGAACATAAATGACACATTTCGGGGCTTCCTCCACCAGATACATCCTGTGCAGATGTTACCACAACTGGCTGATATGCATGAGAAACTGGTCACTTGAGAGGCCTACTTTTATGAGGTAATGTCTGACAAGGGTGGCCACTTGTGAAGCACACCCCCCCCCCAAATAAAAATAACAAAACCAAACCAGGACGCACATATTAAAATAAAATAAAAAGGGAGGGCAAAAGAGGACAACTATTTGCATAAAATACTCATATGCTAATTTATATGTATAGATACAAATTTAGAATTATTATTATAATTTAAATAGAAATGCATTACATCTCACCATAGTGTAGAAGACTGAGACCAAGTGATCTGTGTATCTTGCTCAGTATGATGTCCAGGTGTTGTTGATGAAGACCCACCTCTTCCTTCTCATGGTTCTTTATCTTTATACTGGACTTGGATAGGATAGCCCTTCAAACAGAGTACACCTTCAAAATAGAGGACAGTCCTCTGGCAACCCTTCAAATAAAGGAATGACCACTGTAAGAGAGGACACATGGCCACCGTATGTCTGACATGGCAAAGTTATGTTAGCAGGGCCAGTGCTAACATTAGGCAGTGTGAGGTGATTGTCTCAGGTGGCAGATGTTGGGGGGGGGCAGTAGGGATCCTCCCGATTGTTCCTTCTGTATACCCCAGATGTTTCCCTCTGTTTGAGGACAAAGCCATCTATGCCACAGAATCTGTCCTTTCCCCCCACTCGCACAAAAAGAAAAAAAAAACCCTAATTTTCTGCCTCAGGTGTAGCGGAAGATACTATCCCATTACTAGTCTTGAAGTAAGATTCAACCACCAGTCCAATGGGCTTCTGTATGTGGAATCAGATGCCATCTTGTCTTTTGCCTCAGGTAGTGAAATGTCTTGGGCCGGCCATGATTAGAAAGTGCTGAAGTATTTTTACCAGAGCAAAATAAGGGCCAAATGAAATGTTTGTTAAGACACGCATAAGTACACTGCATTTTTCAGGCATCTTTCCATTTGGAAAACAATAACACTAAGCTTGTTAGGATACTTCTCCTGTGCAAAGATCTCTGGATATTCAAATTGAACCATATTTGTCTCCATAAAATGCTTTTCAGTATCACTTCTGTGTGTTAACAGATTGAAGAGATGGAATACAAGATGCCTGTAAAATAGATCAGCTCCAATAAAGAGGCAGGACTGCAAACTTAAAGAGCGGGATACATTTTACCGCCTTTCCTCAGTCATCTAATACTATTTCCAAGTACAGACAGACAGGGCAAGCATTAAACTTCAATGCGCATCTCTACGGGAAATTATTATTATTATTATTATTATTATTATTATTATTATTATTATTATTTATATCCCACCTTTTCCCAAGTACTGGCACTCAAGGTGGTTTACAAGTTTAAAACATGTACAATTAAAGCATATAAGTATAAATTTACAAAAGTTAAAATAAATTAAGCCTATAGTAAAATTAAAATCATGTTTAAAAATTTAAAAACAGTAACAGATTGAAAGGGGGGCGGCGGAATCCAATACATTAACACAGGTCCAGAGTAGCTACAAAAGCCTGCTGAAACAAAAAAGTTTTTGCCTGCCTCCAAAAGTGTAGCACTTCTGCCTGCAGCTGCTAAGCTTGTCATCACCATCCCATCCACTGTAGGACAGGGAGAGTTAATTCAGAAAAAATTGCATTTATTGGTAATCTCCCATATTTTGTAATTGTAGATATACCATGTTTTTAATTTATAAAACATGGTATATCTACAATTACAAAATATGGGAGAATACCAATAAATGCATTTTTTTCTGAATTAACTCTCCCTGTCCTACAGTGGATGGGATGGTGATGACAAGCTTAGCATTTGTCCCATCCAAGAAATTATTATTATTATTATTATTATTATTATTATTATTTATCTTCAAAATGTTTCTTGGCCACCTTTCAGGGCAGGAGCCCTCCCATGGAAGTGCACAACAATAAAACACATAATAAAAACTGATGCGATATCTAAAACAGTAAAAACACAATAAAAATAGCAAACGCAGCAAACGATCTAAAAACAACCCAGAAAACACTAGCATAAAATAAAACTTATAACAGACAACTTTAACCACAAACCAGTCTGATAAAACATAATCAGGGGAGGCCAAAGTAAAGTAGTATGTTTTCAGGGCCTTCTTAAAAGCCTTCAAGGATGGGGCTTGGTGGGCCCCAGTGGCAACTTATTCCAGAGGTGTGGGGACACTGTTGAAAAGGCTCTCTCTCCTGTGGTCCCTACCTAACTGCCCTCACAGTTGCGCAAATGAGAAGGGCTGCTCTTGCTGATCTTAAAGTGTGGGTAGGCTGATATAGGTAAAGTATCACAGAATCATAGAATAGTAGAGTCCGAAGGGGCTTATAAGGCCATTAAGTCCAACCCCCTGCTCAATCCACCTTAAAGCATACCTGACAGATGGTTGTCCAGCTGCCTCTTGAAGGCCTCTATTGTGGGGGAGCCCATGACCTCCCTATGCAATTGGTTCCATTGCTGTACTGCTCTAACAGTCAGGAAGTTTTTCCTGATGTCCACCGGAATCTGGCTTCCTGTAACTTGAGCCCATTATTCCATGTCCTGCACTCTGAGATGATTGAGAAGAGATCCTGGCCCTCCTCTGTGTGACAACCTTTCAAATATTTGAAGAGTGCTATCATGTCTCCCCTCAGTCTTCTCTTCTCCAGGCTAAACATGCCCAGTTGTTTCAGTTTCTCTTCATAGGGCTTTGTTTTTAGACCCCTGGTCATCCTCGTTGCCCTCCTCTGAACACACTCCTGCTTGTCTGCATCCTTCTTGAGTATGGTGGCCAGAACTGGACACAATACTCAAGGTGAGGCCCAAACTATTTAAGTCAAAACCAGTGCTTTTAGTTGGGCCCAGAAACACAATGGTAACCCGTGCAGCTGGTGCAGTATAGGTGTTATATGATCGAATCACCTCATCCCCACCAACACTCAGGTAAGCTGCATTCTGCACCAGCTGTAGTTTCTGAATCATTTTCAAAGGCAGCCCCACATAGAGCACATTACAGTAGTCCAGCCCGGTCATCACTAGTGCATGGATAATTGAGGCAAAGTTCATCTACAGAAGATGATGCTTGTAAAACATGCCTTCAGGGGAAGAATGTGGTATTAGTATTAGTATCACTATCAGTATTAGTATCATCATCGTCATCATCATCATCTATAATGCCCCATAGCCAAAGCTTTCTGGGTGGTGTATTACTCTTTTGCATGGCATTCTTTCCACTAGTTTTGAAAAGTTGTGAAGAGACAGAGAGAGTCTATTACATTAAATAAGATGGTGGACTGAAGTGGTGGAATTCTGCATTGTACCATTTCAGACACCTGAAGTCTGGAAGATGTATTTTTAAATCTAGTAAACAAGCACAAAAAAGCAGAAGGCTACACACTACAACTTTTTATCTGATGTGCCAGTTTAATACTGGCAGGCTACAACCCTATGGAAACTTGCCTAAGAGTCAGTCCCATTGAACTCTCTGGGTGTTACTTCCAAGTAGACATGGACAGGGTTGCACTGGCACGGAGCTAAATTGATATGGGAGAGTATTCAAAAATATCACCAGTCGCTTGCAGTGCAGGCTGAAGTGTTGTAGTCATGAATTCTACTGCTTCATTCTGCATTGATATCATCAATCCTTTGCAGCACATTTTGGAAGCAATACAGGTGGGAATACAAGGTAAAGCAAGGTTTACGATAACTCTATGGGCCGCATGACACACTTCATTTCATGGTTTTTCGACATTATTTTTTCCTACTTTCTTCGGAAACATATCTTAGTTGTTACTGCCGAGAAATCATGGCATCATGTAGTATGTGTCCCGTCTCAGCATTAGCACTACGTCTGCCTCTATTTTCAAACTTTCCTGTTTAGCCAATCGCTGCCCTGGGGGCGTAGCACTGTATCAAATGAGGCGCAGCATGTAACGTTTAAAGAAACCCCACACTACTGCGATACGAGAAAGAGAGTGTGTCCTGATTTAATGGGGTATTAATGGGTAACAGGAAGGAAACTAACACTATAATCCATGAGTGTGCCCGAGATGTTTAAAAACGTGATTAGTCATAATGTTAAAAGGAGTCATATACAACGTCAGAACCACATGTGTAAATTCGCCCCAGGAAGAGCATATAGGTAAAGTTGTAAGTCCTTACACTTCCAGAAGGAGCCTAGGCTAACTTTCATAGAATTGTATCCTCCGTATTTGCTTTGAATTTAATTTTGCTTGTCTGTCTAAGAGCTGAACAAGCACAGTATTTTTTAGGATTTTAGCTTGCCTTTGAATTCTAACATTAATCTCTTCTAACTTCACATACTCATGCTTCCCATTCACTTGTGTTTGATGTTCCCCTTGCTTCTTTTCAGATGAAGCAAATGTTTTCATCCGTGAGGGTCTTTAAGAGCTAAGTCCCAAGATTTCAACTTGATACTTCTAAGTTCTCAGCCACTAGAACTTACACCAAGCGCAAAACTGTTTTGCAGCTCTCGCAAAGCTTCAGTAAATAATGTGTTGTCATAGAGCAGCTTCATCAGCTGCTCAAAATAAATAGCTAACAGGTTTAGAAAACAAGAGATATAACCATGGCAAATTTTAAAAGTGTTAAATTAAGATCAGGAAACAATTCATGCCCAGCAGGGCCGCCTTATTAGTCACGGCATCATGACCTCTCACCTTGAGTGATAAAGTACACAGGTCAGAATTGACAATACATACTCATGGCTGATCATGGCTGCCAGCTATTGATCCAAAAAGAGGGGGGAACCTTTGTAGGAAAAATACTGCTCTGAATTACAAACATGCAATCTCCTGAGACTCAGCAACTCTCTGGGTTTCTCCCTCTGGAGCTGAGAAGCAAGGAGTGAGTTCAGCCAGTATTTAATATCAAGTGAATGTGGTGTTTAATCAATACTATTCTGCTTTTGTTCCACGATGTGGAAAGCAGTGTCTATTCATTCAGCAAAGGTTAATGCCAAGGGTCAAGTGATTTCACACTCTCTGTAGGATCCACAACATTTCAGTAGTTCAGATGCCTCGGACAATGATGACTCAGTTGGACTGATTTATTGCCACTCTAAGGCCCTACTTAATACTAAAGTGCTATCTTATGATAATACCTCAGAAAATAGCACTGATAAAAGAGGAGGCAATAATTACCTACATTTTGAAGTAATGTCTTCATTTCTAACATCCTATAAAGATGTAGGGACCATTTAAAATGAGCTGCTCCTTATATTAGCCAGTCAGTTAAATCCAATATTATCCGTGCTTCCCTGTCTATGCGAAAGAAATCTGCTGACTGTATTAGGAAAAATGCAAATTGGCAAGCAAATGTAACCCAGCACATGATTTAACAGGGTTTTTAAAGAATAACTTATTTGATGCCCGCTTGCCCAAATGAAGACATCCCTTCTCAGAAAGGAAACAACAAACACCTGACAACATGGAATAAAAAATGTGAGGGGAAAAAATACCCCTGAACTAGTAAGCCTTAAGCATTAGTTAACGGAAAAGAGCATATTCCTCCTCCCCATTTATAATATGCTCCAGATTTTTTCCCTGAAACATTTATAAATTAAGAACACATGTGCAGTCAGGAGAAGAATATATTCTCTTTCAGTATGATACAGAGAAAATGACATTAGTTGAGCTCATTGTCTAAATCAGAATACATTTGACTTTGTCAGGGTCTAATTCTTAACATGTTAGCATCCCTGATTATTATTCAGCAATGTCTTATTCAAGATGTGTTTTATATAATGAAAGAAGTTCAAATGTCACTGAGAAAACAGTGTGAGAAGAATTAATTGGAAGGCTTATCAGAGGAAAGTCATTTAGAATCCAGCTCTACCTAATATATCCTTGAATGATGAATATACCAATCAATTAGTGAAATAAAATAAATTCTGCAAATTTGACTGAAGACATCCTATTATAAGAAGGAGAGTATTTAGAGCAGTTAATTACTCCTTGTTTCCCCCCTCCTTATTTTTTCCCTTTTGAATGTGCAAAAAAACCTTTCAAGGAATATTCAGTTTCCCACAATGAAGAATACTTAGAAATGTATTCTGAGGTATTTTGAATTAACATGAATTATACTTCTAAAATGCTGTCACTGAGAAAATAAGTTGTTTTTTTCTGCAGTGGAAATAGACAAAATTTCCGAAACTGCAGCTTGAGTTGTGATTACATTAAGATGAGAAACTACTTAAAATGAATATAGATGCCTTTATATACGGACACATTCAAAAAGAACAGAAGTATGGAAAAATGGAAAATGTACAGAGAAGCCCATGAAGACTGTTATCTTAGTGTCAATAATAGAATATAGATGATGCAAAGTAGGGACCTTTGAGTAAATTGCTAACATGTATTGGCTTGCCACACTGGATATTTTTAAAGTTAGTTGTATCACCTCCTTTCTCTGCAGAGCTCAAAGCATCACATACGTAGTTTCTCTATTTAATCTACAGAGATTCTCGATCCTCCCAGAGTGCAAGACACGGAATAACGGGCTCAAGTTAAAGGAAGCCAGATTCCAGCTGGACATCAGGAAAAACTTCCTGACTGTTAGAGCAGTGCGACGGTGGAATCAGCTACCTAGGGAGGTTGTGGGCTCTCCCACACTAGAGGCATTCAAGAGGCAGCTGGACAACCATCTGTCAGGGATGCTTTAGTGTGGATTCCTGCATTGAGCAGGGGGTTGGACTCGATGGCCTTGTAGGCCACTTCCAACTCTGCTATTCTATGATTCCATGATTCTATAGCTTAGCCCAGCCTTCCTCAAACTGGAGTTCTCCAAATGTTTTGGAATTCAACTTTCATCAGTCCCAGCTAGTCAGGAATTCTGGGAGTTGTAGTCCAAAACATTTGGAGGACACCAATTTGGGGAAGCCCAGGAACCTTCAGATCTGAGTAGGGATTTCATCTCCATGGTCCAAATCCTACACTTTGTGCCCTACACCACACTGTTTCACTTATTTCACAAAGAATATCAGTTTTCTTGGTATTTACAAGAAGATGCAGGATAAAGGGAAGAAGGGCAATGGGCAACTAATAACACTGAATACAGACGGAAAGGTCTTGAGATTAAAAAAAAAACGTTCATATCCCCTCAATACAGCCTTGTTTTCTGAAAGGCATAACATTGTTCTTTTTATTTCATCTTGGCATTAGTGTTGCATTAAGGTCACACAAAGCTCAACATCTTGTTTCCCAGTTGCTCCCTTAGAAAATCAAAAGGAGTTATTTTGCAGGCATCAATTTTCATAGGATGACCAAATGCAGAGGACGATTGGGCCTTTGCACCAATAAGAACTGTGTAGAAGAGGGGGCTTCAGCAGCTCTAGCTTTCTTTAACAAGCTCCAATCAAAATCCCTTCTTGAATTACTGAAGTCCCCCTTTGCATCTGGGTACTTTATGTGCTTATCCTAGCTCTGTTGAGTCACTCTTTGCTACGGGATGCACAAGCACAGCAGTGGGCTCCATTTGCACTTGTTATTATTATTATTATTATTATTATTAATTTATTTATATAGCACCATCAATGTACATGGTGCTGTACAGAGTAAAACAGTAAATAGCAAGGCCCTGCCGCATAGGCTTACAATCTAATAAAATCATAGTAAAACAATAAGGAGGGGAAGAGAATGCAAACAGGCACAGGGTAGGGTAAGCAGGCACAGGGTAGGGTAAAACTAACAGTATAAAGTTCTACCTTAAATAGATCCATCTTGAACAATATTTTGTGTAGCAAGGTTGTAGAAGAGATTGGACCTTGGCAAGATCCTGACTCTAGGACTAAAAGGCAATTGGCTATATTATTATTATTATTATTATTATTATTATTATTATTAATTTATATAGCACCATCAATGTACATGGTGCTGTACAGAGTAAAACAGTAAATAGCAAGACCCTGCCGCATATGTAGCATTGATCTGACTTAGCACAAGTAAATGTCTTGTATCCTGACATAGATTGCTCCCTGCACCACCAAATGCAATATTCCAGATGTTTTAAAAAAAAAAACATTTTTTTATTATTAATAAGATTACTAAGAAACTTCTACAAAGAATAAGGAATCCTTTACTAAAGAATATTATGGAAATTTGGGCTAAAAATAAAACAAAATTAATACCTGCCATTTCCCCATTAACTCCAGTGGTAATGATGGAGAATTTTCTAGTAAATTTAAAAAAGGTGGTAGGGAAGGTATTTATTTATTTATTACATTTCTATACCGCCCAATAGCCGGAGCTCTCTGGGCGGTTCACAAAAATTAAAACCATTCATAATATAAAACAACAGTATAAAACCATAATATAAAATACAATAAAAAAGGTATTAAAGGAACGGAATATAAACAGGTTGGAAAGGGTGGTTAAAACAGAGGAGTTAGATCAAATAAAAGAAATATTGATGGGGGAAAAGTTGTCATGGTTTAACTATATGCAGTTAGAACAATGGGTAAAGAAATGGATAAAAGAAAATAAACAACCTAGAGAGTATACGAGTTTTGAAAAAATGTACAAAGACAAGAGAAAGAAGGGAATTTGATTACAAAGGGAATAACGAGTGAAAAATATAGAATATTGATGGCAAGATTGGATCAGGAAGATGGTTATAAATTGGTATGGGAAAATGATATTAAATTTCAAATAAGTAACCAGAGTTGGGATAAGATATGGAAAACACGGAATTTGAAAACCTTATCAGTAAGGATAAAAGAAAATTTTTATAAATTGGTATGGCGGTGGTACCTAACACCAGTTAAACTAAATCAAATCGAGAAGAAATAGTCAATACTATGTTGGAGAGGATATCAGGAGGTGGGCACTTATGTTCATATGTGGTGGGCATGTAAATGTGTACAAAAATTCTGGCAATCGGTGTATAAAGAGATAAAAGAGATAACTGGAATAAGTTTAGAGTTATCCCCAAGCGTAGCACTGTTGTCAATATATAATGGGGTGAACTGCATACAACCTATTAAGGATTTTGATTACGAACTTATTACGAACTTAACTTAACGAACTTAACAAGATTAATAATAGCTAGGAAATGGAAGATACAAAGTGAATATCAGATTGAGGAATTGTATAAAGAATTATGGGATATAGCTATCAATGATAAATTAACATGTAATATTAAAATAGAAAAAGGAAGGTGCAATTATAATGAATTTGAGATTATATGGAAACCGTTTTTGGAATTTGTTTTGTTAAGAGGGAAAGGATGTACACCTGTACAAGAAATATTACAATTTTGGGAAAAGGGATGAAGGTGTAGTTGGTCCTGGTGATGGGTGCACTGTTGTTTTATTTAATGTAATGTAACTAATTCCAGATGTTTTCTTGTGAATACTATATGCTATGATATTGATATTTCCTTCAAATGACTGCTATTAAACTTAAGGCCATAATTTTGGACAGTTACAGTCAGTTGTTGTCAGCCCCCTTTTAGCCTCCTCCCTCTAGCCTTTTCTTCTCACCATCATGCAGGGATTCCACTCAGTTCGGCTTCCCCCTCTCCCTGGTTCTGCCTTCTTCCTGCTGTTCCTTTGGGGAAATCTCTTTGACAGTCTTCCATTCCTAGGCTGCCTGCTTCCCTTGGCCTCCTGCTTCCTTCAATAGCCCTTTACCCATTCTCCTTAGACCCGCTTCTCCTCCACCGACCTTTCCTTCTGGGCTCCTGTTTCTCCAAGCACTTCTCTTCATTCAGCATCTCTGCATCTCTGTAGGGACTTCGAGTCTCTAAACACTCCTTCGTTGCTATGCATATTTGTGGCATCAGCACTGCTCAGTCTCTGTGACATCACACACCATGACACAATTTCCTAGGGCACTACATCCCTGGAGATGCTAGGATCATTGTGAAGACTACATCTCATGGTAACGCATAGTGCAGCCTTTTTACTACTTCCCAGGGTTTTCTACTCTTGATTCTCTTCACTTCCCCATTTCATGCTTCTGTCGCAACTAGGACTGAGCCAAAGCTACGCAAATAATTTTGGTTTCCTTTTCCTGAGCATGAGCATCTTTGCTTTTCACTAATGTTTGTCTTTTCCCTCCCTCCACCCAAAAAACCTTTGCATGTGGCAAACACTGTATTGCTCTCCAGGTTTCTACTTACAGTGACATGAAATCTGCAAGGTAGCCCTAAAAGGACATGCTTGATTAAGTTCTCCAGCCACAGTAAGAGACTTCTGCTTTTGGGCAGCTTCCTTGGATCTTTCTCTTTTTAAGGATATTCCCATCCCCAGGATTTCACAGCTCCAAGGTCCAAACATCTCTCCACATTTATTTATTTATTTATTTATTGCATTTCTATACCACCTAATAGCCGAAGTTCTCTGGACGGTTCACAAACACCAGCCTTGAAAGCACTGATTCTTTCCCTTAATTGCCTTCCCTTTTTTTTATGAATGTTTGTGTGGGGTTAAAAAGATGAATTTCAATGTGAAAAATCAACCTGCAAAGTCACCTCAACCTGAATCCCAATGGTTGATCCAATGATCTTCTCTTTAAACTCCTCTTTTGTTTCTCCCTCCCTTTTTCTTGACATTTCTGTTGACTCCTCTATCGCACCTGCCCCCCCGCAACCATTCACTTCCCCTACTCTTTAGTGGAAGAGTATCCTAGTTCAGCAGATGACATGGGAAGAATGTATTTCAAGGCTGACATGATGGGAGGCTCCCACAAACAAAATAAAATAAAACTGCAGCCCTATTCAGGCATTCTATATGTCGGTCTAATAAATACATGAGGAACACAGCAGCCCTGTCCCCATCCAGTGTTCTGGTTCACATGGATAGCCTCCATGGATACAAGAGGCTCTCCTCTTCAGACAGTTGCCCTCCTCAAGTAGAGGGCAACAAATGTGATGAGGAGGAGGTGGAGTTTATCATGTTCCTTCTCCTCCCATGTTTATTAGATCCACATATTGAATGCCTGAATAGAGCATATATATCAGGAAGAAGGGTCCAAGCATCCCTGGTAGCTTTCTCCCTAACATCCACATTTTCTTATATATTTCTTGAGTGGGGAGTGCATGTAGTCCTCAACTATGGATGATGAGGGGCAGCCTGGCAATCGTGCCTAACGAATATGAACAATATTTTAGTGCAGCCAGTTAGTTAATGATTATTGACATTGAATTATAATATCACACAAATTAATCCAACTCCAAGCCACTGTTGCTTCAAGTCCACTTTTCTTCTGGCCAATATCCTGTCTCTATCCACTTCCCTCTTCTTTGCTGACTATCCTTGACATTTATTTCTACCTTTGGCTTATTTTTAGAATCCCTTTCCCCACTGTCATATTATGGCCAAAAATGTTTCCATTTTCTTAAGGGAAAAAAATGCAATATCTGGGATAGGTTGTCATCAAATATTCTCTTTCTCCGCCCTTCCATTTTGTCTTCTAATTCTATGCATTCTCTCATCACCCATGATGACCTGGTGCCTTCCTATCAGTTTAGGATATATATTTTTACCTTCTTAAAAAAAAATGCTAACTCCCCCCCCCACACACACACACAAGCTTTGGTGCTACAATTCTACCCTTCACGCCTTCTCACTTATTTTTAGATTTCCACTGAGATATGCAATAGATTTTATACACCTACCTGTGGAAACTGCTGAACTGTGCACATGTGCATCTCATATCTTTTTAAAAATTCAATCTGAAGTGGCTTTCTAGCTAGTAAAGGTTGAGTAGCATTGACCTAGAAGAACAACACAGCTAATGCTGTAGCACTAAACAAGACAGACATCCCCACTGAACCCACATAGAGACCCAAAACCACTACCAAAGGATACTTGTTTTATGCATCAAACCGTATAAGTGTGTATTAAGGTTATGCAGCTTTCTAGGATCAGAAAAGCAGATTATATAAAACAACAACAACACCTGACTACCCACACCCAAAGACACTTACAACTGTCCTCTGAGAACATACAGGGACTATGTACCAGATGTTATACAGTCACACTGTTTTTTATTTAAGTCATCAGAGCAGCCAACAGAGCAGCCAAGCAAAAGGAAATAAAAACTGTAGTTCCATCACAGTCCAGGCCCATAACATGTCTTACCTTAGACAGACAGCCACAATTCAAACAAGCTACGCAGATTGTTCTACAATTGCATATGTAAACACCAATCGGGACAGGCCTATCATGAGGCAGAGTGAGGTGGTCGCCTCAAGCAGCTGACTTTGGGCATCATAAAATGGTGGCAAATGGTTAGTTATTTAATTTAATTGTAATTTATTGTAATACGTGCCAAAGGCACTTATGGGATTTTCTGTATCAGATGCCAACTTAACTTGGTAAGCCTTGGGTACTCTGCACATTAACTAGTGGGAATGGGAGTGCCATTTGCTTTTCTGCCTGAGGCAGCAAAATGATTAAGGCCAGCTTTGGCACTATTAGGTCTGGCCCAACCATAAGATGGGGTGAACCCCTTCTCAGGCGACCGAATAGGAAAAGTGATGAATTTCACACTCCCCACCCCCTGCCAGTAGGATCCCTGGTGCTGCCTCACAGTGGGTGAGGTCTTCCCACTGTGGCAAAGAAAGTATACTTTCTCTATTTGCTCCTTACTTCCCAGTCATTTTTTTCCAGTGTCAATAGGAAATAAGAGAACATTTCCATACATGAAACAATTAGACTGTGTGCTACGGAATATGAGCCTCTATTAACTTCACATATGTAGCTATCCTAAGAGAACATATAAATACATCTTGCCACCCTTCATGGGCAAAGCTAAGTAAGTGCTAAGAATGTAATTAAAAATAATGTGGCTAAAGGCATCAAAGGGAACTCAGATAAGAAAGAGAAAAGCTTTAACTTGAGGGAAGATCATTCATATAATATTCTTGTAATTAAATAGCTATATCACAATAATAGTCACAGATTTCAGTCAACAAACACTATTAACATTTACCAGAGGGCTAGCCAAGTTGCAGCAAAAGCAAGAAAGAGCCTTGAGTGAAGTGGACTCTGGTTCATGAAAGCCAATTGCTCAACAGTTTTGTTAGTCTTTAAGGTGCTACAAGACTTTTGGTTGTATTAATACTTCGTTTCTGCAAGATGGCATTGCACATTTTTATTTGGAGAAAATTTGAAGGATTGCCCAAACAGCACTATTTTGGTCCTAAACTAAAATCTTGAATTGTACCAAGGGCCGAAGTAGACATAACAATAGCCTGGTTCAGACGCTAAACCATGCTGCTTAACCATAAAATGGTTAACTGAATACATGCATTTCCTTAACCATTTTGTGGTTAAGCAGCATGGTTTAGCGTGTTGGCTGAACCAAGCCATTGTTAACATGGTTTGCCCTTGTGTTTTCTTTCACAAATAGCTGTTGGGGGAGAACCTGAATCAAAACCATGGGGTGGTGAAAGGACTTTAACCTTTTCTCCTGTGATCCTAATCAGGATGGGGTTCCTTTCATGGTGAAAATGCTCCCTTGTGCTCCAGTGAGAGATTTCCCTCTATAAAAATAGTAAACACTATCTGGGACCATCTAGGTCAGGACCACAGCAGGGGACAAAGGGAAAAGTCCTTTCCCTTGGCATGGTCCCAATCCAGCTAGTGATATACCAACGACGACGAAGACAACAACAACACACAAAAAGACCAGTATTTGTGAAATAATTTTACACCCAAGGACAAATCACATAAACAAAATCATATGTAGTTTGAGGAAGCATCAAAATGAGGGTGAGGTCAGGTGGCAATGTGCAGGAATTGCTTGTGCCCAAACCTGCTCCTTTTCCCTATCATGGAAAATCAACTAAGATCCTTAAAAGGAAGGAATGCAAGCATTTAGAATTGGGCAGCATAGAATTTCTTCTTTCAATAAAGAGGAATCGATTCACACAATTCTTTCTCATTGTAAGGCCTTTTTTAGTTGTTGTTGTTGTTGTTGTTATTATTATTATTATTATTATTATTATTATTATTATTATTATTATTATTATTATTATTGCAATCTTTTGGAAGAAGGGATGAGAACTCCAGGAGCATTATTAAGCCCAACATGTTTCAAACTGAACTCTTTCTCATGTGCACTCTTAAATGACAGCTGTCAACCTGGTATCAAACCACCATTACAAGTTGTAAGTATTTGAGAAAAGTTTCCTCCCTTATTTCCCCTATAATTGGTGCCCAGACCACCCTTTTGACTTTGCCAGTGTTGCAATCACATCACTATGAGAATCATCTGAGAGCAGGCTTGTGAAGGGGTTTAACACATTTTTACATTTCTGCCCTGTTCCAAAAAGAACTGCTAAAATGAAAGCAAAGAATTCATATTGTGTTACTGGCTGTCTGAATCCAACCCAAGTGTGCACACAAATAGGACTGTATTAATTTTTCCCCACTGTCAGATAGGAGGCACGATCATTGATCTGCTTCTCACATTCCTTTTTCCTATATACTGTACATTTTTAAAAAGGATGTTCCAAAATGACGAAAATGGCCTGAAGATGTTGTTGTTGTTGCTGCCACTGCTGCCGCTGTTATCTTTTAGAATTTGCTCTAATTGGATTCATTTCATGTGTATTTCTAATGTTATGCCACTGAACAAAGGAGTTGAAAAATGTCTAGGTTTTTGTATAAATATGTTGGTGACAAAATCTAACTGTATGTACCTGTAAATATACTTTGATACTTTTGCATTAGCAAAGCTACAGAGTCTAACAATGAAAAGTCATTAAGAGTTATTAATATGCAGTCATTTACAACATTATCCATTTAATAATTTAGGGAAGGTTTTAAGCAATCTGACTTATAATAAACCTAGTTTATATAATGTTGTACCCTAGTTATTGAGGACCTTGCTGATTTAGTTATTTGCCAATGATCATCAAGCTTATAGACCCGCAGTAGTATCTTACTGGTGCACATTCTCTGTACCCCATTTACTTAACATGTTAAACCATCAATATGAGGGACCCTTTATCTAGACTGAAGTCCACATTGCGATTTTTGTGGAGCCGTGAAAGTTGCAGAGCAATATCACTTATCTAAGCCAGACAAAGAAAAAAGAAATCCCTCCTGCTTTTACAGTAGAGAGATTGTGGGAAAGGACTTAAGGTCTTTCTTCTTCACCTGTCACTCATCCCAGCAGAGCTTTCCATAAACCTTGGCTTCACCCTAAGAGTGATGAAGTTCTCAGCCAACCTACCATCAAATACACTTTGAACCCTGTAGTGACAGAAGAACAAAAGTTGTTTATAGAAGACATGGCCAAAAATAATCGTCCTCTGCACTGCTTACATCAGCTTTCAGCTCAGTTCAGTCAGACTACCTTAATCCTAAACCATCAGACAATTCTTAATGGCAATGCAAGGATTATATATGACATTTAAACTGTTTGTTTGTGTTTTGTGGGATGCATCTAAACAAATGCAAGGCTGCAATATATATTTTCACTAACATCACCAAGACGTCTCTTTAACACCTCTTACACAGCTCTTTTTAATTTGCTCTTTTTTGTTTTTATGAATCAAGCTTCTAAGTTACCATTCTGTACATCAGTGCACAGTTGCTACTTTCGTATTGCATTCAAACGATTTGCAATGCAGCACTAACAAAGAAGCAACTTTAACTGTAAACACATTTTACAATTTTGATTTTTTTAAATTTTTATTTTATTGGTGATGATGAAGCAGGGAATGAAGTCTGACATCCCCAAACTATGCAGATAGTATTCATTACCTGGCGTTCACATCCCTGTCTTGGAGGGGCTAATGTTAGCCTTTGTGAATTGTCACTTTGAATACAATGCCAAGAAGTTACTTTGTACAATCTTTGTATTACCCTTCCTTGAGGCAAGCTGCAGAGAAATAACTACCAGTCCTTCAAATGTCCCTTGTAATTGAGAAAGGAAATTCAGGACCAAATGACAGTCAACTGAATAAGAATCTTAGTATGCTAGAGGCACTTGAGTTGGAGTTTTAATTTTTTTTTCTAAAACCGTCCAAATAAATAAAATCAGGGTGCAATCCAATGCAAGTTTAGACAGAAAATAAGTTCTACAACTCCCAGCACCCCCCAGCCAGCATGACTGCTGGAAGATATTGGAAGTTGAACAACTTTTTTCCTTAGGATTTCAGGGTGACGTACAGATAAAATCAATTCAACAATTTAAAATAAATAATGTACACAGCTAAAAACATATTAAACTATTAACAAGCTAATAAAAGCAATAAAAACCAATTAAATCTATATTTTAGGCAAATTGAGCCCTCAAATTCTTTGATAAAAAATCCACATTTTAACTTGGCCCTGACACAAAACTAGCATCAGCGGCAGTCAGGCCTCCAAGGGGAGGACATTCCACAACCGGGGTGCCACAACAGAAAAGGCCCTCCTCCATAATGTATGTGGGATGCAGAAGAGGGCTGCTCCAACAAATCTCAAATCTTGGGCAGAAATATCTAGGGAGATGCGCACCTTCAAGTATCGTGGTCCCAATACTTGAAGGGCTTTAAATGTCACTGCCAGAGGTCCACAGAGTATAGTTTTGATTGCCAAATGCTGGATCCCAGCAGAAGATGGTGGATAGCAAACACTGTCATGCCATGCACTATCATGCCCTCCCCAAGCTAGCGATGGACAAAGCTGTAAGTTCTGCTTTCTATAATGCTCTCTCACACACCCCAGTACAACTTTGTTCTATTCCATTTCCATGTTGTTGTTTTTAATCCTGCACACAAAATCTCACATGGGTTTTTGAGCACATTTTTGTGCACACAAAAATCCATATACATTTTTGTATGCAATTTCCCCTAACATACACATTTGAGGCAAGCAATGTTCCCTAATACATGCCCTTTTGTACACCATTTTCCCTAATGTATGCACTTTTGTACACAATTCTTTCCTAATGCTACAAATTGCAAAAATGACTGTGTTGCAAAATTCTGAGAAGTGTGAAAAATGAAGGATAATTGCATTCAAGATCATGTATTAATTCAAGAAGTGTGAATTAGGATGGTTCACATTAAAATGTGAGCCAAACTAATTTCTCTCTCATCCCTACCCCAAGTTTAAAGTTGGCAGATATGTGAATACATTTATATATGATATGATTTTTTTTTAAAAAAAGTTACAGGGCAACATATATATTTTAAGTAAATAAATTAATATGAAACAGAACACTAATCATTGGTCTGATCCAGGATGGCACCAATGTATAAATTAAAATTCAATCACTTAGGATGGTAGCAAAGAGAACTTCTCATAGTCCCAAATAGTTTGACCAAACTAAATCTAAAAATGATATACCAAGCCCCCAAACTGCTTATTAAATGCAGCAATGCTTTAAGAGAACCTTGGGAATTTTCTAAGGGCAGATGGTGAAAATTTAATTTTCAGAACATTTTCAGGGTATGTATGTCGGTGGTGATCATGCACCCCCATTGAATTGCAGCCGCTGGGGAGGAGAAATCACTTTAGAATTATGTGCACCTTCTAAACCTCTCACCTGCCTCCAATACATTCTTTGGCAACAACAAAGACAATCCTCAATGCTCTTTTTATAGCTTGAAATGGTTCTCAACATTTAATAATTAAATAACAATATATTGAATAATTTGCAAAACATAGACCAAAGAAGTAAAAAATAAAAACCCTGCATATTTTATTAGGAAGAGCCTTTAGACATAATATGTTCAAGCCAAGCAAAGCCTAACATTTTCTCTCTGTCTGAGCCAACTATGTTCATAAGCATTAATGAAGCCAGTATTGATTTGTGGAACATGACTTAAAATCTCAGCAATCACTGAACAATCTGCGAGGAGCTCTCGAAAACTGAATGTATGTATGTAACTAGACATCTCAATTTAGCAACCAGACATACATTAAACAGCATTAATAGCCAGGCACTTAATGGATCAATTCCCACTGTTTGTGTAATGTGGAAATAAAAAAGGCTTATTAAATGACAAGCTTTCCCTGGTTTGTGCTAATTAATTATACACTGCATCTGACTGCTAATTTAGTGGAGAAAATGCAGCCCAAAACCATGGTTTCTGCTTGAACTTTGCCTCAGATCCACCTAATTCAGCACAGAGTGCAGCTGCGACCCGCCTCTGAACGACGACAGTATTAAATTAGAGCACAAGGCCATCAATTTAATAAGTACTGTAGCAGGTAATTTGAATAAGGACAGGATTAGTATTCTGGTGGTGCACAACCAAAGGCAGCTGACCTTTCAGACCAGAGAAGATCCTTGAACGCATCAAGTGAATCGGAGAACACAGTAATAATCTGACCATGTTAAGAGTGCCAAGAGAAACTATTACTGCCCGGAGCCCATTACTGTACATCAGCTGCTCTACCGTATGGAATACTTTAAGTACAAACAAAAAACGTTAGAAATATAACAAAGGCAATGCAAAAGATATTCACAGTGGCACGTTTAAAAATGCTCCTTATCTTGATTTATGGCATAAAGAATATAAAATTAATCAATACACATAAAGAAGTGCTACAAGCATCCAGTTAAGTATTCCATGACTTTTCACCACAAATTTAGCACCAGGATCATATCTAGGCATCTTGCAGATATACACACTACTATATTTCTGTAAACTCTGGGAAGAAAGAATAGACAAAATCAGATAATGCTTTTCGGCTAATTGGCAACTTTTCCAAGGGTTTACAACTGTAATAAAAATCCCCCTCAAAAAGGCTTTCGATGTGCAGACACAGAGGTATGCGTGAGCTAATCCCCTATAGTCTGTCAAGCTGTCTTGAAATAATCACAAGCAGTGATTGCCAAAACTATGCATTCACCAGGTCTACATATGCTGTTGGGATTTTTTTTGTTCCACTTACCCTACCACCCCCGATCTCATCTGACAAACTACTTTCTGAACTCCGGAGGGGTTTGTGATTTGGTGTGGGGAGCCAGCAAAAAAAGAAAAGAAAAGGGGAGAGGAGGTAAAAAGAGAATTTGGGTGAATAGCTGGTGTCTTTTTAGTATATGTAAATGATTAACCTGGATTAAATTATGCTGGGATAAATATTATGAAGGGGTGTGTATAAATGCCTTAAATAAATAAATGTTATAGAATGCCCAAGCAAAGAGAATGCTGCTGACTGTACATGACAGCCATGGTGACAATGCAAGCTAATAAGGAAGCAAGTCAGTTCCACTGCTATGATAGAAGGTAACCGGTCCACATTGCTTTTCCATTTATTTCATTTGAGGAGTCAGGATTTCCATGTGCACTACTCCACTTATTAAACTGTGTGGCAAGGAGGCCCATGTGCTCCTTTGAGCGCACATGGATCTCTGGATCATGCAACAGAATTTAGTTCTCTTGCATCCACATAATTCTGTTATACAACAGCCACAGTGCCCATGGTCTAAAGCCCATGAATGCATTCAGACTTCCATCTTAATTTCCCCCCAATTGGAACTTCTAGGATGAATATCCTAGTTTAAGTGGCTAAAGCCACCCTTACATCCCAACTTCACATAGGCCTTAGCTAGACCTACCTCATAGTCCACAACGGAGGAGGGAAGATCTCACGTTGTGATTAATGCGAGAGCCCTCCTCCATTTACACATGAGGCGTGACGACCTCAGGAGGAGAGGCATTGCGCCTGCCATTTTTTTATTTTTTAAAGACACAGGAGCGCATGAACACCCGTGCGCGAAAGGTAAGGGTTTTTTAAATTTATTTTAAGTACTTTTCCTGCTCTCCCCACCCTACTCCCGATGGGCGCAGCACTCCTGGGGAGCGCTGGCTCCCAGCAAGGAACCACGCAGAGCCAGATCAAACCATGGCAACAGCCCAAGACCGCAGAAAAAGTGGGAACAAAGGGGAGGGCGAGATCCCGGAGCAAGGGAGGGATGATGTGGATGCACAGGGACAATCCCGGGGTTCGCCCCAGGATTTCACCCAGCCTCGCTAAGGCCATAGATGCGAGTGACTGACCAGGAAAGCGATCATGGGGTCATGGTGGATAGCTCAATGAAAACATTGACCCAGTGTGCAGCTGCTGTGAAAAAGGCAAATCCCATACTAGGGATTCATTAGGAAAAGACTTGAAAATAAAACTGTCAATATCATGACGCTATAGTGTGGCCATACTTGAATTATTATTATTATTATTATTATTATTATTATTATTATTATTTATTTATTTATTTATATAGCACCATCAATGTACATGGTGCTGTACAGAGTAAAACAGTAAATAGCAAGACCTTACAGTGTAAAGTGCTGAAAAAGGATGTTGCAGAGCAGAAAAGAACCACAGAAATGATCAGGGGCTGGAGCAATTCTCTTCTGAAGAAAGGTTACAATGGCTGGGTCTTTTTAGTTTAGAAAAAGGGTGAGTAAGGCTGTTGCTAGACCTACCTGATGATCCGTGTGGGAGGAGGGGTGAGCCTGCACTACAAGTAGCGTGGGCTGTCACTCCGGTCTACACGTAGCGCGGGCTGTCACCTCAGTCTACACATGAAAGCCTCGTCCAATCCGCCATTTTTTTGTCTTAAAAGGGTCGGGTG
Organism: Elgaria multicarinata webbii; assembly: GCF_023053635.1. Classification (NCBI taxonomy): domain Eukaryota; kingdom Metazoa; phylum Chordata; class Lepidosauria; order Squamata; family Anguidae; genus Elgaria; species Elgaria multicarinata. The sequence continues at coordinate 76,167,846 of NC_086176.1, forward strand.
CACAGGAGCGAACCAACGACAAAGATAAGTGGGGGTGTTCTTTTTTAAAAAAAGTGTTCCCCACTCCCCCCGCTCCGATCTCTGCTTCCCCCCATGATCTCCGCTTCCCCCCACGACCTCCGCTTCCTCCAATCTCTCCCCGTGCCCCATCCACCACTTTTCCCAGCTACTTGTGAGTAATTGTGGTAGCTGGGAAAAGCAGCGGACCAGCCTACATGCCCGCGGTCTTGGGCTTAGGCCTAGACTGCGGGAAATACCAGGCCACAAGCAGTTCTGGTTACCCCGGGCCAAGGAAGGGTTGATCTCTGCCTGAGCCCGGGATCCTGTGTGCATCATCTGGATGCACAGGGTTGAACCCGGGGCTCGCACCGGGCTAAACCCTGGTCTAGCAATGGCCTAAGTGTATACAAATACACCTAGAGCCTTTCGACATGAGGCATGTATTGTGCACTCATGATTCCTCACTCACAATAGTTTACAGGTGCTTTACACCTGTTGTAATCCTTTAGGGCCTCTCTGATTATTTGCAACCATTTTAGTAGGCTTTTGTTTGTTTTTAATTGAAGAAAGTTCGGTATATATTGGGGAATGGCAGAATGAAACCATGGTGTAATTGTGCAATTTCACTGTACCACAGCACCATCTAAAGTTTATGTAATGGAACATATAGAAAGGCAGAGGTGGGGGGAAAACTTGGGGAACAAAACATGCATAGAGGATCCAAACTTGATCCCACAAAGAATCCAGAACCAGAAGCCTCAGTAAAGTGGCAGGTTAAAAGTAAAACCCTCATGTAGAAAACCCCAAAGTGTGGAGAAAGCTTTGGAGAGAAGCTTTTTTCCCCTCTCTCATGAAACCAGAACTCAAGGTCGTCTAATGAAACTGAATTGTGAAAGATAGAGGATAAAAGGAAATACGTCTTCACACAGCAGATTGTTAAACTACATTGCCACATTATGGCAATGGCCACCAACATAGATGGCTCTAAAGGGTCTTAGGTAAGTTCATGGTGGATAAGGCTACCAGCAGCTACTAGTTATGATGGCTAGATATTCTCTCCACAATCAGAGCATGCCTCTGAATAGCAGATACTAATAAGATACAGTGAGACGAGGATATTGCCCTGCCTTCATGTCCAACTTGTGGTCCTCCAGTAGGCATCTGGCTGGCCACTGTAGGAATCAGGATGCTGGATTAGATAAACCTTTGGTCTGATCAAGCAGAGCTTTTCTTAAGTTCTTAAAGGACAGAACAAAGAGCAGATCATTAAAAGAAAAAGAAAAAAAAAACAAGAAAATGAAGATCGAACCTTTTATATGCAGGGGTCAGGATACCTTTGCTTCATTATTTTGGGTCTGTGTAAATCCTAGCTTATGAGCTTAGTACCTCACATAGGTATAGCTTCCCTTAAGTAAATATAAAGATTTGTTGTTGTTGTTTTTAAAATAATAATTCAGTGACCACCAGAAACAGAAGGTGTTAAAAGTGAATAATGGTGAGCCCTAATTATGACCTAATGTTGTACACAATTCCTTATCATCTCCCAAATTTATTTTTGAAGAAATCCTCTTTCACATAGTCATGCGTTACTCTTAAAAAAAAAAAAAGTGGGGGGAAAGGTTATTGTCATAAACAACCAGTCAGGGAGCTACGTTGTCGCACAGTCCACAGAAAAGACACACTACCTGATCTTTCCATTAAATTTACACTACATAAAAATGGAGGATAAGCGGGACATGACTCATTCATGAATAGAGCCCTTAGCCTGATTTGTGGCAGTGAGCATGGTGTCACTGGCATACTTATTGCTAAGAATGTATCAAATTACCTTTGCTGCAATTATTAAAATTCTTTTTCCACCTTCCAAGTGAACTTAATTTCAAGTGCCAAGAATCTCCCTAGTGAGTTTTCCCCCATCAAATATTTCATAACTAAAACATTAAATACATCTGCTAAAAGAGGACAAGTAATAGTATAATCCATTTTATTTTTAAAAGCCATGCAATTTCAGAAAGTACTAATACTAATAATATAACCGCCTACTTTAATAGGGCTCTGCATAATACTGCACCTGCCAATCTGCTTATCCACCTAGCAATGCAAGACCTTTAGAGATATATAGCTCTGTGCAGTCGGCACAAAGCTCTTTAACTCAAGGTAGATCTCTCCCTCTCGCTTACTCTTAAAAGCATTTTAAACAGCAGAGTAGAAAATCATAAACAGAGCAATAGAGAGCAAGATATGAGGAATTGTCTTGTGCCAGATCAGATCATTGGTCCATCTAGCCTGGCAGTACTGAAGTACAAATCATTTTGATTGCCTGCAGCATTATCTTCAGGTCTTGGGAGTCTAGCCAAGCTACCTGAGATACTTGAATCAGGGACTAAACCTGCAACTTCACACATGCTAAACATATACTCCATCACTGCTCCCATCACAGTATGCAGAGGCAGGAGGTGGGGGTGGGGAAATGGTCAGTTCAGGGCTTCCCCAGATGTTCTATCTATGTACATACTTCAAACCCAACATCTCTTTTTAATAAGGGCCAAACTACATGTTAACCTGGAGCTCTGTCTTGGGAGCTCCCAGTGTTTGGATCTTGGATTGTTTTGCGGCGCTGTTTTAAGATCAGTTGATGTACATTACCCAGAAATCTTTTTTAGGGTGACGCCAGAGGTCATAAATATAATAAATAAATAAATGTTATTTTTTTAGAAGCACCTGTCATACGCCATGGCCTGATTCACATCACACACATAGAATTGGTATTGGTCATGAAGAGGAAAACATGCAGAGTTGAGTTTTAAGCCAGGACATTCCCCCATCAGTTGCTAATAGTAGCTCCAGGAGAGCAATCTGGAGACACATACACCACCACCACAGCACCAGGGGTAAGGCTCAGACCCCCACACACTGCAGCCCGTACTGAAATCTCTCTCCCCAACTTTCCCTAGTATGGCTGCTGCTGCAAAAGACAATGATGCTTGGAGCTGCAACATAATGGGCCCATTCAGAAGTCACCTTAAACCATGGCTATAACCACAGTGAATAAGCCTTATTACTTTATTCAACATAGATAAAGCCACGGTTTAAGGTGACTTCTAAACACAGCCCAGCTTTCTGGCTTAACCATCATAGTTAAAGCCACGGTTTAAGATGTCTTCTAAATGGGGCCACTGTGTAGTTTGGTTCTACTGTTTTGAGATCATCTATCTATCAAGAAAGAAGAAATGGACTACTTGGCAAACTTAATGCCAGATTTTGAAGTAACATCTGAAAACAAGGCTTGGGAACATTGTTCTGAGAGCCACATTAGAAATATATCATGAGCTGGAGGATTGCTGATAATTTGCATATTTAATTGTATATATGGCAGATATTTTCATAACATTGTCCCTTTCCAAATTATAGTGAGCTGAGATAATGCAGCAACAGATAAGTCATTTTCCTCAAACTAGTATGATGTACCATTGCGGCATGCAGCTGTTCTATGTAACCATGACAAAAGTAACTAAGACTGCTTTACTCCCCACAATTACTTGGGAATAAATCCTGTTGTATGTGGTGAGACTTGCCTCAAAGTAAATAAGACTGCACTGCACAGATTCAGTCCTTTACATATGTACTGATGAGTATCTCTCAATAAAATCAGTGACTTACTTTTGAGTTAACATGCCATTATAGGATCTATAATCACTTAATCATAAATCTTACAGGTACAAAATTCAACATGGAGAACTAATATTACGAGTTACAAGGGGATGGATCCAAAAAGACATTCTCAGAATAGACCCACTGACATAACCTATTGATTTAAATGGGTCTACTCCAAGTATGACTAAATCTGAATCCCAACTACGGAGAGCACACTACTTTCATGCTCACAGCTGCTGTCTGTCAAAATACTCTTTGGCACACAAATACTCAAATGCCCTACTCTCTCCAGTCCTCATTCTTCTCTTTAGAAGAGAAAAACCTATTACATACTATATAACTAAAAGCCAGTCAAAATTCCACTCAGGCACATTGAACACTGTAGTACCTGAAGTCAACGAGTCCTCAACTGCACCTTCTTTTCAGTGGGCAAGTGAATGTAAGAACTCATAAATGTGAAAGATCTTAACAGCTCTGACCTGAAACAAATCACAGTGAAAGATTTCCTCCATAGCTCAGATAAAATACCTTGTGGCTGACCTGTGACAGAACCCCTGTTATTCCTCTCCTGTAACTCGACTGAGGAGAGAGAGACTGACAACTGTGCCACCCGCAACAGTCGTTTTCAAGGTGCACACAAACGGGGACATCGATACAATCCAAGCTATTTTTAATTGTAACCTCTGCTTGAAATTGGGCCTTGGAGGTGAGAGGCGAGCGAACTAGTCGTTCTGATAAGACTTCTTCTACAAGTGTGAATGCATTTCTTCCTCAACCAGGATAATGACAGCAGTGCAGGAAAGGAGTATAACTCTAGGTGCACTGCAGACTTGAGGAGGTAACTGTGTTACGAGTGTGTTATATTATCCAGTCAAGGTTTAAAATGAGTCATTCCCACTGCTTCCAGCAGGACTATTAAGCAGGTGATTCGCTGGTGTTTAACCCTCCCCCAGGGATATCAACAGCACCTGTGTGCACTCAACGTTGGATGCATCGCCCTTATAGGGCCAATTGTACATACTATTCCTAGTCCAAACATGCCTTGACTAAGTGCATGCTTATATGGCAATGTTTGTTTATTGACAGGAGTATTTATATGCTAATTTTCTGTCACAAATGTGACACACGAAGTGGCTTCCAACCTAAAGTAATAAAAGGCAGCTTGAAACAAATAATCACAAAAAGAAAGAGAAGAAAAGATCATGTAAAATTACAGTAACAAAAGTTTTGGAATCAAAACCATGGGTTATTTGTTACTAGGGTGACCATATGAAAAGGAGGACAGGGCTCCTGCATCTTTAACAGTTGTACTGAAAAGGGAATTTCAGCAGGTGTCATTTGTACATATGGAGAACCTGGTGAAATTTCCTCTTTATCACAACAGTTGAAGCTGCAGGTGCCCTGCCCTCTTTTAAATCTGGTCACTCTAGTATAGCTCCTGCAGCTTTAACTGTTGTGATGAAGAGGGAATTTCATCAGGTTCTCCATATATACAAATGACACCTCCTGAGATTTCCTTTTCAATACAACTGTTAAAGATATAGGAGCCCTGTCCTCCTTTTCATATGATCACCCTATTTGTTACATTTATATTCCACCATTTTTCCTCCTTAAGGATCCCGGCGGCATACATAATCCTCCTCTCCATAATCCTCCTCTCATCCTCCAACAACAATCCTATAAAGTAGGTTGGGCTGACAGTCTGTGACTGGCCCAAAGTCACCCAGTGACCTTCATGACCAAATGGAGACTAGAACCCAGATCTCCTGACTCCCACTCCAACACTCTAACCACAACACCACACTGGTTCATGACATTATACTGAACTCCCCCACCCACAGATCACAGGACTGTGTTTGTCATGAAGGCTATGAACTCCTGAGCAGCCTCAATGGAGTGAAGGGACGTTGGCATGGACATTGAAATCAATCATGTCACCACAGCTGAGACTAACTCTGCCATTTCAGGGGGGAATCTCTTGGACAAGGGAGTGAGCAAAGTACCAAATGAGCCTCTATTCTGTCTCAAAGGCCAATCACCAAGTGCCTTGAAACACTGAACACTATGAACATTACCGAACAGGAAACCTAGGCAGAATCTACACCAATACAGCATTCCCATGTCTTCCCTGGCAGGAGAATTGCAGAGAGAACACAGCCCTCCTGGGACAAGTGTTCAAGACCCACAAAGTAGCGATGGGGTGAAAATCTGATTGGGCCCATGAGGGCAGCAGACGCCCCTACTTCCTGCCCTCCCAGGACTCGATGGACATGCCCAGCAGATTTTTTTTTCCCCATCAATGGCTGCAGGACAAAGGGGGTGCAGATCCAGGTGGAACTCACTTCTGCCCGGACCTGTGCATGCCCTTTGTTCTTTCCCCACTTCAGTAATGGCAGCCGCCATTAACACAGCAGGGGGAATATGCAAATTACCCTTGGGGAAAATTGTGCTTCCCTCCCTCCCCACCACCCAATTGTAGCCTTAATGGGCTGTTAAGGCCACAATTGGCTTGGGGGTGGGGAAAGCCAAGCACACTTTCCGGGGCTTCCAAAAAAGTGTACAATTCCCCTGGCACACTATTAGCCCTCTTTAAGGCCATGATTGCCATGGGTGGGAGAAGCAACACATACTTTCTGGGGCCTCTGGAAATTGTACAATTCCCCCGGTCATGCTAATGATGTGCTGAGGGAATTGCACACTTTCCGAGGGCCCCAGAAGGTGTGCATCACCAAGCACTAGGCTGAGCCAGCTCCCAGTACAGGGCCATCCGAGCACTGCTCAGCAAACTTGCGGGGTGGGTGTCTCACGAGTTCTTCATTCCCTACCACAAAGGGAGGGAAAGGCTGTTTTAACAAACATACAAGTGGAGAGGACACCCAACAAGAGCAGACACAGATGTACATTGACAGGTGAAGCCTCCAGTATCTCACTGCAGAAGGCACAGGGTTCGGAAACTGGGGATGAGAACTCAAGCCCCAATACCTCCACAGAGCCAGAGGATGATGGCAGGGCTGTGTCCTCTAGCCGGAAGGAACCTGAATATGGTACTGATTGTCCTACCCCCTGTAGCCTGTTTCTCATCCTCATCAGAAACCTCTGTTGCATTCTGGAAGGCCCAAAGGCTGTGAGTCATGACACATTTGTCTTCCACTAGCAGCAGAACTGAATCATAGACACCAGTAGCAGAGGGGCTAAAGGTGGAGCCCTGTTCTGGTGAAACAGCTTGTGTTTTACATGCTGGAAGTCACCGGTTTGAACTGAGAGTACTACCCCACGTTAGGAAAAGGGGAGAGGGGCCTCCACTATCAGGCATGCCTGACGCTCTGAGACCACTAAGCTCCCTGCCCATCCACCCCTATATCAGGGGAGTCCTGCTCGCATATCTGTCATTGGAGTCATGTATCTGGTGTTCTGCCAGTAGGGAGGGGCTTCCACCAAATCCTACAGCCCTGAGCCATCCTTATATTATTTATTTATTTATTTATTTATTTATTTATTACATTTCTATACCGCCCAATAGCCAGAGCTCTCTGGGCGGTTCACAAAAATTAAAAACATTCAAAGTGTAAGACAACAGTATAAAACCATAGTATAAAATACAATATAAAAGCTCAACCAGATAAAAACAGCAGCAATTACAAATTTAAAACACCAAGTTAAAATTTATTTATAGACTGTTAAAATGCTGGGAGAATAAAAAGGTCTTCACCTGACGTCTAAAAGCATATAATGTAGGTGCCAAGCGAACCTCCTTAGGGAGCTCATTCCACAGCCAGGGTGCCACAGCAGAGAAGGCCCTCCTCCTGGTAGCCACACGCCTGCCCGAGACCTTAGATCTGTTGGAGGAGCCCTTCTCTGCATCCCATTAATGCAACATATACGTTATGATGGGACAAGGGAGAGGGCTTTCTCTGTGGTGGCATCGACTGTGGAATGCCCCCCCTTGGAGGCCCGATTGGCACCAACATTGATTTCATTTCAATGCCAAGTAAAAAAATAGCTTTTTAACAAAGCCTTTGATGGTTAAACTCACTGGCACATTGTTTTAACTGTTTTAACTGTATCTATTGCTTTTAAATTATATAATGATTTAATTTGGATCATGGTTTGTTTTTAACTGTGTATATTTATTGTTTTATACTGTATGTTTTTATCTGTATGCCACCCTGAGATCTTAGTGATATAGGGCGGGATATAAATATTTTAAATAAATAAATAAATAATATTTCCATAGGATGGTGCCCTAAGTGAAACAGTTGAAAAAGCCTTATCACGAGTCATCATCAACTAAGTCTCAGATTGGTGGGACACTCAACAGAACCTCTTTGATATTCTCAGAGGTTGGGCAGCTCATATGTAAGAGGTGGTCCTTTTGGAATCTTTGTTGTTGCATGACTGATCATGCTATACCAATATAAAAACATGATTTCCTCTTTTTCTTTCTTTTCTTTTTTTAAAATAAGGGTTGTTGTTTTTTTGTTTTATTTTTTAAACTGGAGTGACTGATTGGATCACAAAGGTGTGGAAATAAGCAGTGCTTGATACCGTTGATTTCCATCTGCAAATACCAAAATACAAGTTTGGTAACTGCAACTCATACAATTGAGGGTATACATGCCTAGCAAAGTGCTTAACTAATCCTGCCTACATATAATTACCTAATTTGCAAACATGCATACAGCAAAGTGCATGCCTGTGCATGAATAATTGCATCCATCCATCTTTGAAATTCTACCCTCTGAGCAGGCAACATCAATCAAAGAGAAACTATCACCCACATGCTGAATCTGTTGATAGATATTTCATAATCTATCGCTCCCTCCTACACTACTCAATTTCCATAGACTTTGTCTGCAAACAACAATAACTCTGAATTACTGGCAGAAATATCTAATCTTTTTCTTAAGAGTCTCAGCTACACGGATAGGAGTCTGCATTCGTCCATATGTGATGGAGACCCTCCAGAATTCAACACTTCATTTTATACCAGCGCTTAGCAAGGCATATATTTCTCTTGTGAGCATAGTTCAACCATTTCTCTCGCAGCTGCAGCCCAATAATGAGATAACACCCTTTCCTTGTACCAACTCTGTTTATAAATACTTTCCCTCCGTGTGGTCTTATGTGTCTAAAAACCTTTATTTTGAACATTTATTGCCCTCATAACTATGAAGAATGTGCATATAAGTAAATTCTGAGTTTGCTAAAGTTCTCCAAATTCTACCTTGAAGCATGTTTGGTCTTGTGTCCATATCATTCTCCTCGCATGAAAATATTTTTTTTTATGTGCATTTTTTTCCAAATGCACACATCAGCTAGGCACATCTTTGAAATGTACACATTCTCCTCACACTGACTAAAGGATGATTGTGAGCTTTTTTTTTCAAAATATGCATTTTTTGTGTGTGCATTTTTCAAATGTACACATGTTATCAAACACTTATTTTTCGTGTTTTTTGGTCCACAAATCACATTGCAAGCTCAAAAATATATAGATTTCAGCCACATATTGTGTTCAAGTCCTTGTTCAGTCTGGAAGGTGTAAATGTGGTGAATCCCAAAAAAAACAAATACACTGAAACTCAAACCTCCCTAGCCTTTAAGGGATGTTTCCCACACCAGCAGTATGTATTCACTATAGAGTGTTAAAGAAGGTCAGAATGGTTGTCTGGCTCTGCTTGAAGAGACAGGGCAAGCATAGCATCAGATAAAATGGAGGTAAAGGACAAAGGGACCTCTTCTTTTTCATGGGGGCTTTTGGGTTTCCTTTGGGACCTTCCTATGCAGGTGTCCAATATGCCCATGTGGTTTTGTTCCCTGCCTTTTCTTTCATTTCGGCTTTCCCAGAGAGGTGAGGAGATCAAGGATTCCTGTGTTTGTTGCTGAGATGTCAGTCTTTCATCTATTAGCAGCACAGAACTAAACAGTCTACACAGAACTAAGTTCTTCTCAGTTGAATGGTACTGACTTTGAGGTAAACGTGTATAGGATCCCAGCCTTAATGACCCCAGGCAGGGCTTAATAGTTTTATTCTGAATTTAGCTTGAGAACATATATTCTCAAAAAAAAAAAGAAAAAAAAAAGGGGGGGGGGAAACAAGAATTAATTTGTTCTTATTTTCTTCCTTCTAGTGGACAATGCATAAATATAGTATTTCAGAAGCTACTCACTGCTGTGAACTGGAGAATTTGTTCTACATGCAGTATGAAAAAACCTCTCCCTCTTATTAAAAAATAAAATTAAAAAGAATATGCAAGCATACTAAATTTTATTGGCAGTTTTAAAAGTTTTTTTAAAAAGTGGTAACAGATGAAATTTTGCAGCCACTCTACGAATAAGAGTTGAAATAATGCATATATTATGATCCTGGTGAAATAAATTCTTTTAAAAAGAATTTTTTAACTGTACTAGATTTATTTATTTTTTACATTATGGTCATTATTTATACAGTGCTTATATTATGCTGGAGGCTTTGCTGAGCAAATAAAATACATATATAGTTGCTACACTCCTAGGAATTTATGATCTAATTTTAGACATGACATAAGTGAGAGCAAAAGGACAGTGTAGAATGAAACAGAGAAGAAAAGAAACAGGGCAAGAGAGAACCAATGGTGTAGTAGTAGATTGTACTGTATCAACCTCTTTGGATTGCTCATGTTTCTTAATACGTCTACTGCCATATTTATTAAAATCTCTATATCTTGCTACTCTTTTAGTTATAATCGGAGAGCTGTTGCCAAGTATTTTGGGGTCTTCCGAAAATGTCCTACAGGGATAATAATGCAGGTTGGTGGCTGGAACATCTTTCCCTCCCAGTTGGAGGAGTTGGAGTCCCATGGTGTTACTACACTTGCTCAGAAAGACATGTACATAACAGATGTCTCAGCATGATTCAGGTCTTTCAGTACTTCTTCCACTGCAAGCTTGGTCTCTAGTCCTCATGGAGGACAAACACCAGTACATGAATGACCGTGGTAAGGCTATCCCTATCCAGGAACAGGCATAGCTGGCGTACCAACCAAAGTTGACAATGGGCACTCCAGGCCACAGAGTTCACCTGGGCCTCCAGTGACAGAGATGGATCCAGGAGAACCCCCAAACTACGGACCTGCTCCTTTGGAAGGAGTGCAACCACATCCAGAAGAGGCAAACACCCCAATTCCCAGACCTGGGAAACACCAACGCACAAGACCTCTGTCTTAACAGGATTCAGCTTGAGTTTGTTGGCCCTCATCCAAGCCATAACTGTATCCAGGCACTGGTTCAGAACATGCATGGCCTTTCCTGATTCAGATGTTACAGAGAAATAGAGCTGAGTGTCATCAACATACTGGTGACACCTTGCTCCAAATCTCCTGAAGACTGCTCCCAATGGCTTCATATAGATATTAAATAACATTGGAGAAAGGATGGTGCCCTGAGGCACCCCACAGTTCAATTGCCATGGGGCAGAAGTACGTTCCCCCAATGCTATTTTCTGGAAACAACACCACAAGTATGAGCTGAACCACTGTAAAATGGTGCTGCCAACCCCCAACTCATGGAGGCATTCCAGGAGAATACCATGGTCAATGGTATCAAAAGCCACAGAGATCAAGGAGCAGTAACAGGGTTGCACTCCCCCTGTCCTTCTCCCAACAAAGGTCATCCATCAGGGTGACCAAGGCCAATTCTGTCCCAAAACCAGGCCTGAACGATTTTGAGGGCAGGATTGCCCTCAAAATACCCTTGCCTTCCATACCATTCTTGAGGGGAAGACGGAAAGGCATACAGTAGGACTGATAGTGCATCAATGGCTTCAGCCTCTGTTTCCTGGAACCTTGAGACGAATCTAGAAACATTTTTGTTTAAATTGTCTGTCAACAGATCAACCACTAGAACACCCCCCTTCCAACTCTTAGTAATCATTTGGAACACCTTGTGTAGGACTGACCAATCCCAGTTTTGAATCACTTTCCAGCCCAGCCGGTGCACCTGAATGTTCTGGGTTCCCCTTGATCACTTCTACTGAGATCAAGGTCGTTGCTAGATGACGGTTTAGCCCGGGCTGATACCTGGGCTCACCCCTGTGTGTCCAGATGGTGCACAGGGGATCCTGGGGTCAGCCTGGGCTAAACCCTTCCTTGGCACGGGATAATCGGCACTGGTTGTGGCCCGGTATTTCCGCAGCCCCGGAGCTGCGGAAGGTCTATCCCGTTCGGTGGCTTTTCCCGGCTACACAGCTTACTCGCAAGTAGCCAGGAGAAGCCGCGCATCGAGCCAGGGTGGGGAATCGTGGGGGGGGGAGTTTGGCACCCTGGGGGGAAATCACAGGGGGAGAAATGGAGGCCAGGGGGGAAGAGCGGCTCCAGGGTGGGAGATCGCGGCCGGGGGGAGGGAGATCGTAGCCAGGGGGCGGGGGGGCATTGGACATGTTGGGTGGTCAGGCAGGGGGGCATCACATGGCGGGGGGCGGGGGGCATCAGACATCGCGGGGGGGAAATCGGGGGCAGGGGGAGTGGGGAACCCTTTTTTTAAAAAAGCCTACCTTATCATTGGTGCACTCCTGCACACATGACCCCTTTAAATGTAAAAAAAAATGGCCAACACAACGGGGCTTTCCTTTACCCTGTCACGTGTCATGTGTAGACAGGAGTGATAGCCTGCGCTACTTCTAGCGCAGGCTGGCCCTGCCACACGCCCAAATTTAAAGGTAGGTCTAGCAAGGCCCCAAGGCCAGGTGAGTTTCTACCACTGTTAGACGCAGGTGCACATCTGTATGGAGGTCACTGGAGCTTGCTCTTCTCTGCAACCATCCCATTAATCCCCCAGTGCCTTACCCAGTGCCTACCCAGGACCACATTAATAAGGGTGCCCTCATCCATCCCCAGGTTAAGCAATGGATCTCCCAGAAAAACATCAAAGCTATCAGTTAAATAATAGAACCCTCCAGCCTGCAAACAGAAACACAACAGCTAGAACAGTCCATGCATTAAAACACCTTCTGCAAGAAAGAAACGTTAAAAACAATGTGAGCATCTTTTCTCATGCCTTTCTTTTCTCTAAGGCCACTAGGCCTCTTGGAAGGGGCTCGAGACTGAAAGAAGCAGCCTCCTGCCACCATCAGACCAGTACCCTTCCTTTGGTATCGCCCCATACGTGGTCACCACCAACAGGGGTGCTGTCACCCACATTGGCTCAGCAGCAAAATGCCCATGCACGCACACACAGAAGCCTGCTTCAAAGCCAGATGGGTCCTCCTCACAGAGATACTTTCTCCTGCCAGGCAGAGAGCACTCCAAGCTCTATTTCTGCCAATGTCGGTGCGGCAGCTCCTGAGGAGCAGGGGACAGATGAAAGCAAAATACCTCACCTGCTCCTCTGCTGTCCCAGCTGCCGCCCTTGCTGTACGTTGTCATCAAGAAGCAACAGAAGTCTGAGTAACCCAACTTGACATAGGAATATGAACATGAAACCCACTGCTATTCAGAACGTTTCAAAGTTGGAGCCAGAGGGGGACGAGTAATAATCAATTTCATACCACATCAGCAAGATCACAAACAGCCAGTGCAGAGGCGCCTCCATCGTTTTGTAAGTTCATATTATGTGAAGATAGACAAATTTGGGATGGAGACGGGAAAAGCAAGATGACCTCAAGGCAACCAGACCTTTGGCATCGACTGCCTTTTGCGGCCCCTCCAAAAGGTAAACACAACTCCTTAAAAGTTTTGTTTACAGGCTAGCAGAGATATGAATGCAGCTAAATTTAGTAGGATACCAAATGAGGTGGAAAATTGCTGTAGCTAAGTGATAATGCTGCTCACAGCAAACAAGATTTTAAATTAATAAACATGAATATATTAATTCACTACAGCCTGGGTAATAAGTTGTGTTGATGTTTCCTCTACATAAAATGCCACTTAATAATGTGACAGGGAAGTCAGCCACTGGGGGAAGGAAGTTGCGGAGTTGGAAAGCCATAAAAGATTATTCCAGAAGGCTTCCTGTTAAATACTGTATAGAAAATGGTTGCACTGGAATGCATCATGAAGCACAAACTCAGGTGGCAAATATATAGTTCCTGTAAAACATCTCTCGACTGGTTTAGTCCATTAGATTTCCCACTTCTGTATTGTATCCTTTTTGGTGGCAAGGGGCATGTTGGGAGTTGTAAGACATTTTTCTGTTAATACATGCATAGGATAGTACCCTTAATCTGGTTTCCATTCTTCCCTTCCAGAACTTCACATTAGTATATCCAGTTGGATTATTGTAGGACAGGCCAAACTGGTATCCTTCTAATTCCATCCCTATTTGAATAAAATCTCTCATTAGTTTTGCATAGCTCACATAATTGCCTTTAAATAAGTTTGTTTTCCAACTGCTGTATTGTTTTTTATCATTAAAGGTAACTGAAGCCCATCCAATGAAACTGTAAAGTTCTACAATTATCCTTAAGTATAAATAGGGGTGTGGAGAGTGTTAAATTCCAAACCTCAGCTTTTGAATAAGAAAGCATAAACAAGGAGTCTTTCGACATGAGGCATTTATTGTGTGCTCCTGATTCTTCATTCATAGTAGTTTGTGGGTGCTTTACATTAGGGGTGTGATCCGCTTCACTTAGAATCAGAGAAGCAACAGCGAACCGGGGTGATCCGCCTCCCGTACAGGCAGAGGAGAAGCGGATCGGGAGGCTGGAGAAGCATGGCGAAGAGAAGCGACTATAAGCAGAGTGCTCCTCTTTTCGTGGAGCGCTCCGCCCGCCATTTTGGATTTTTTCGCCCATAGGATTGCATTGTGGAAAAGATTAGTGCATAACTTTTTTGTTTTTCAAGCTAACTATTTGAAACTCGCTGTGCTTAGAGAGCCATGGGTGTGGGTCATTTTGAGTCTATTTTCAGCACTTTGCGTGCTGTGGTTTGCTTGCTATATTTTTTTAAAAAATAGGGTAAAAAAAGCGGGAGAGGTACCTTTTTGAAGTGCTGAGATTCAACTCCCAGTCATGATCACCTGATGAAGCATCCTCCAATCCCAAAGTTGGAGGGGGTGATAAGCAAAACGAGATACTTAGTAACTTGGGATACTGGGAAAATTCTCTTTCTTAAGTCTCTGAACGGACTTTTCCCAGTGTTTTTTTAAACAGTAGCCCCACTAAATGCACAAACACAACCTGTAATCATATACTTAGCAAATAAATAACAGATAGGAAACACAGCACTGCTACCCACTCTAACCTTGGTGAACAACTGAATAGATGTGGTGCAAGGGGATGAGGTCCCCTAGGGCATGTGGATGTGCCCAGTGCACACTCCTGCCCTTGGAGGGTCATCAGAACCCTCCAAAGATTAACCAGTGGAAGAAGCTACTATGCCTGTCATGAGTTGAAGTGTAAGGTAACTTCTGAAAGAC
This sequence comes from Elgaria multicarinata webbii, assembly GCF_023053635.1. Lineage (NCBI taxonomy): Eukaryota > Metazoa > Chordata > Lepidosauria > Squamata > Anguidae > Elgaria > Elgaria multicarinata. The sequence goes on from NC_086176.1 coordinate 76,182,891, forward strand.
TGGTACTTAGACAGTGCCAGTCAAATTGGCATAATTCCCCCTTCCCCTGGGCACGTCCGCTTTCCTCTTACTGGTAAAAGACAGACATAGCCTTTTTAAAAAAATTCTTTTTGTTGTTTATTCAGCAACACTGCTGCTTTTAATTCCACCCCTCCTTTGTTTATTTATTTATTTATTACATTATACACCCCATAGCCTAAGCTCTCCTGGCTTTTCCTCTTCAGAGAAGTCAGGCAGGCTTTCATTGTGGTTCATCTCCTTATTGTTGTTGTTGCTGTTGTTATTATTGCTATTAATATTAATTAGTACTGCTATTATTAACGTTATTATTTTGTTGTTGTTTAATAATGGCTGTGATCACAATGCAGTCAATCAACTCTGAAGCAAGGATCACAAAGCTTTACTCTTATCCTCCTAGCCTCCTAGTTATGGGATGCAAAAGAAAAGGCATCTCTCTGTGCTGCTCCCGCCTCACAGGGATGTTTTGCATTACTGGCTTTGAAACAATCCTTGGCTCACTTCCTTGTGCCCCCAGAAATGTCTGCTCCATGCCTGCCTGGCTGCCTTCCCTCCTCCGCCTGGGTGCTGCTGTGGTGGGGCATCTGCCAGGACTGACTTCCCCAAAGATCTATGGCATCTCTGCCTGCCTCTCTGCCCGCCTGGTGCCTGGGAGCTGTACTTCATGATGGGCTTTGTGGTTCAACCCCACAAGCCTCCAGCATGCTTGCTCCCATTGCTGCCTGTCCTCCTCCTCTGTGCCCACCTCACAGGGATGGTTTGCATTACTGGCTTTGAAACAATCCTTGACTCACTTCGTTGTGCCCCCAGAAATGTCTGCTGCCTGGCTGCCTGCTGTGGTGGGTTTGTGTGTGTGTTGCTTTGACTCAGGGGATAAGTCCATCCTGCGCTCACTTAGAGTTTTTGAAGTTCCAAATAAATTTTTCAAGTGTAGAAGAAGATTCATATTTAGGTTTATCTACTCCCCAATTCATGGCATGTTGGGATTTCCTTTGAAATGGCCATGAATAAAGCCCATTGAGCTGTCTGCAGCTTTAAAAATCCCTGAGATACTGGGGTGTCCGATTTTCAAAAATCCCCCCAAAATCAGGAGAGGCTTGGATTTGCTTGAGGCTTGGCATGCATGTGTATACATGCATCAGGTGTCATGGTGCCTAATTTGATGTTTCTAACATGAAAATTGACGGAGTTCTAGCATGGGACTTGAATTGGGGTGAGTTAAAAGGTTAAAACCCCGCCAAAAATCAGGGGATGATGGGATTTGCTTGAAACTTGCCATGAATGTGGATCTAGATGGCATCTGTGAGGGTGCTCACCTCAAAGTTTTTATCTGTCAAAATGTCGGAGTAAATCCCATGTCTGAAAATGGGGTGTCCGGTTTTCAAAAATTCCCTGAAAATCAGGGGATGCTTGGATTTGCTTGAGGCTTGGCATGTATGTATATACATGGATAAGCTATCATGGTGCCAAGTTTGATGTTTCTAACATTAACAGAAAAAACTTGTAGGCTTTTTTGGATTTCAATGCAAGTCTATGGGGGGAAAGCGGAGCTCCGATCCGGATCCGGAGCTTCACAGAGAAGTGGAGCGGACTATAGGTGGAGCGGAGTGGACCCAATCCGGAAGTTGCGAATCTGGAAGAGACGCGGATCGGGGGGGTCTGTGCACACCCCTACTTTACATGATGGCATCCTCCTCCAGGGCCTCTCTAGTTCTGGAGTGATTTTTTTTTTCTAATGAGGAAACTCTGGTATTTCTGTGAATGGCAGCATGAAACGATGGTATATTCAAGCAATTCTACTATGCCACAGCACCACCTAGTGGTTGTGTAATGGAACATATTTAAAGGCAAAGAACGAAAAAACCCAGAAAAAAATTGTCTACATGAACCAATCTTAATCCCACAAAGAACCTGGAAGTAGAAGCCTCAGTATAAAGCCTCATGTAGAAAAGCTCAAGGAAGGAGGGAATGATGAAAGTAAGAAGGGGTACTCCACAGAGATTAGTTAGAGGATGTAGAGGCGCTCATTCAGTGAACTATCCCAAGCATTTTGTTACTCTGACTATTCAAAAAGTGTGGAAAGAAACAATTACTTGCAGAATTGTAGAGGATGTTAGGCAGCAGCTTTCAGGTCATATGCTGTAGTGCTCTAAAATATTGCTGCCCCAGCCAGCTGCTTGGATTGGTTATGTAGCCAAGCCAGCCCTCTTTCTGTAGCTGAATTTATAGCAGGAATCACAATGGTACCAGCATGAGCTGCACAATAGAAGGTGCAGGTTGTCACTGCAGGGTCCTCCCACATCACAACATTTATGGGGAAAGGACCCTCTCCTAAATGTCCAGTTTGCTGTAAAAGCCATAACCTCTAGTTCTGAGAGCACTACACCTGCAAACATGGATGCAGTATCAACAGGATATCTACACTCAGTCCTGATCTTGCCAGTACTTCCAATTGCAGTCAATGTCCCATCTGACCTAGATTCTGGAGAAACCTCTTCAGACAAAGAGGTTTGGGAATCTGCAGGGAACCCTTCTCCAATTGAAGACCCGGAGGAACCTGCACTAGCCCAAAGGCAGCCTGAAGAGCCCAGTCTCAGGTATGTCTTGTCTGCCCCCCTAATAACTCCTGCAACACCAACCAGAGACATACCTTGAACCCTGATTCTCCTCCTTCACCCCCTGGCTCTCAAGAGCAAAGGTGGCAATGGACCCAATGGGATGGCCAAAATCCCTGCAGGAGCTGTCAAAAGGCTCCATGTTGAGGAGGGGCTTTTTTTGGGTGGGGAGGAAGAAATTCCATGTGAAAGCAATGACTCAGGCAGAATCTACTCTACTGCTTTAAAATGGTTTATAATAGTAGTGACAACTGTTGGGGACCAGGACACACTCCATATACAGTTTTTAAACTGTTTTCAAAGTGTCTGATCCTGCTTGGTGTAGAGTTGTTCCCAGCTGGCAATGAGGAAAGCTCTCAGTTTCTGCTGGATCTTTGCTGGGTTAACAGCTCCCTTTGAATTTTTACTTCCAGCTCCTGGACCATGGGCAGTTGATCAAGACCCAAGCCATAGAAAATTGGAAAGGTGTGTTCACCAAGTGATTCAAAATTAAGCTTCTGTTCTTGTTTTTTGAAATCTGCATTACCTATAATGATAGCCATATTCCAAATAAAAAACTGAGGCTGAAATTCTGTACACACTTACCTGAGAGTAAGTTCCATTGATTTCAGTGTGATTTACCATTCTGAGTAGACATGTATATAATTGTGCTATAGCACACAGCCTTCTGCATGTTTAGACAGAAAAAGTCCTACAATTCCCAGCATTCTCCACCCAGCAACTTTTTTTTTCTGTCTGAACATGCATAGGATTGTGCGCTAAGTTAGGAACATTGACCCTGTTCAGACAACACACTAAGTCACGGTGGTTAAGCATTTTGACCTAAACGTTATGGCTTAGTGTGTCATCTGAACCATGACTTAGTGTGTTGTTTGAATCATTCCTAACCATAGTGGTTACATAACCACAGTCTAAACACGCTCACTAACCATTTGCTGCAGAGGGGTTAGCAGCCTAACCATAGTTTAGCATGTCGTTTGAACAGGCCCATAAAAAACCTGCTCTTTAGAAAAATACAAATGAATAATTTCAGTTACCCAGCCTAAAATGTGTGTTCTATATATTTTTAAAAAACAAAACATTGAAGTCATCAACAGAGTACATAACTCCAAAAAGAGTGGAGGAAGAAAAAATATGCAGAAGATGGCAGCTAGAAAAATAAAATTATTTTGCCTTGTCTCAGAGACCATAAAACAGAGCACTCCTTAATAATCTCCCCTTTAATACTAGTAATTGTAGATGTAGGTATCTGAAGACCATTTGGAGAACTTTTGTTGCCCCCTGACAATACGACATCGAAGGATATTGAGCCTTCTTTAGCTGCCCCATATTCCACCTCCTGATTTTCTCCAATATTTTATGTAGAAAGATCAAAATACCATGCTTTCGAAGGACCTGGTTAACCTATATCATTGATTCTATTTTTTTTTCCTTTTTAAAAAATAACTGCTAATTAAAAACCAGTCTGTAGGATATAAGCATTACCCCATCTCCCTAACTTTTACATTACAAAGCACTGCAGTCCCACATATGCTGAAATAAATGATTAGACAAGGAAGTGAAAAAATAAAATATACCTTTGTGATACGTTTCTGAAGTTTATGACAAAAGCTGCTCCTTGCGCTTTATTAAACTCTAATCATTTTTCTTGAAGGATTAGCAGCAATTATCATTAAGGTTCAAGCATTTAACTGTGACTGCTGCAATAAATCTTACTGAAATAACTGAAACATACTTTTTTTGCATGTGGCAACCTGTCTCTGAATCGCAACCATCTGTACATAGTTATTGCCTGGTGCACACAGATGGCAGTAAAATCACTATAAAGCTATACCATTCTTTAATCATAAGTTCTATCAGTACCAAACAAAATGAAATTGCAGCCAGACTATTAGCATTTGAAAGACTATATGATCACTGTAATTAACAAATATGTTTTCGAATCCTGGTACAATAATGCTTTTCATTGGTTTCTCATTGAACAAAAAAATAAAAAAAGGGTGGGGGAGAGAGAGAGAGAGAAGAAGGCCAGAAATACTTATACTGGGCAGCCTCTTGTTTTAATCACAGACAGCACTTTAAAAAAAGAAAAGATGAATGAATGAATAAAAACATATGTTAACAATAGAACAGCGGTCGTTCAAGCATTTGCTGTGCACAGTTCCTTTGCAGATTTAAAATGACAGTAGAGGATAGTAGGATAATTGATCTCTTCTTGCTCAAGGCACAGAACCATGAGTGCTTGAGGTCAGCAACTGGAGAGCTACACTAAATCCTTGTCACTCCAAATCAGTTGCAAAGAAGGTATTTGTGCATTCCCTTTTAGCTTTCAAGGGGGTGGGGATGCCCATATGACTTTAAGAGGCCTGCTATCTACAGGTAAGGAGGACCTTTAAGCAAAGAAAAGCAGCTGCTCACGTTACACCTGTACATGGTGTGACCATGTTATATTGTGCAATCCCAACCCACAGCATCAATTACCATCTCAGATTCTCTCACCTGTCCCCCATTCACCCATTGCATGTAAGGACTCATCTGCCCCATACATGTGCAAGGCACTGAAGTGCTGATGGCCAAAGAGAGGAGCAGAAAAAAAGTTGGAGGGGAAACCAATATGGCGGGGAGGCCGATTCCCAGGACTGTTGGTAAGACGCAGCCAAATGACAAGCAGAAGAATACAGCTCACGATGTCTAACAAGGGCAGAAGCTTCCATTCCTTTGAATCTAAAGCACTTCAAAATGAAGACTTCTTAAAACAAAATAGTTAAGACTACTTATTTTTGTAGTGTAGGAATCACCTACACACCAATTAACTCACCTTTATAGGATTGGAGTCTAAGGTGATTCACTGATGGGAGTTGATCTGTTTAGCTATTTCCAGGATTTAATATTCTACGTCTTATTCAACATGGTTGAATCCTACAAAAGTTGTTCCAACTGAAGCTGGAGCTGAAGTTGCTTTGCAGTTTGGGGGACGGCGCTTTTTTGTCGTACATCAGGCAATGCTCCTTGCAGTGCTCTAATGAGGGAGCAGTGATGTTATTGTGGCTTGACATATGAATGGATTCTACTTCGCCTTTAACATCTAAAAATAACCGAGTACATTTCATGTTTCCTATGCTAGAAGTCTCATTATGAAATTATTCACTGAGATGTATATTCTGTCTGTGTTCCATGCTTGCATTTGTTTTATATTAAAAACTGTGACTTTGCATCTCCAGTCTTCCATCAGTTATGAATACCAAAAAAAAGGGGGGGATGAAACAGATGTGATGAGTATAACATGAATCTTGCAGAGCATAGCTGTGCTTTTTGATGGGTTTAGGGTAAGCAGTTGCCCTCCCTGGGGCACATGTTAACTGTTTGAGATTCGCTGCTGCCAAATGCACAGCTTGCTATCTGTAGGAAAGTACAATTGGCAGGGAACAGCTGGTACCAGTCAATAGATGTGCCATTTCTATTTCTTCCATAAGAGCTGTAGCACAGCAAATTAGCATAGATCTAGATAGCATAGCAGGCACTGTGCTTCTATTAAAGACCACCAGGCTCTATTCATATGCATTTATTTAGATTTTAACCTCTCCCACCAAAGGCTCGGAGCATATATTAATGCTTTACCTTAAAAGAACACACAATAAAATATTAAGATATAACCTTAACATCAAATATCAAAATTACATAGATAGGTTTTCCAGCTTTTCAGTATCTGCGTTTTGGCAAGTCTCTGTTGAAAGAAAGTTCTGTAATTATGGTCCTTGTGCTCCTCTTTCCCGAATGTGTACCCTTAACATACATGCTCAATACATGGATGATAAACAGGGAGATACTCACCACTGATGTTACAAGATTGAGGGGATACACTAGAAAAGATACTTTCCCCTAAGCTTCAAGAGTTGCAAGGTGTCTAGGATTTTACAAGACCAGACCAACACTTTGACTTGTGATGCAGTCACCTGCAGATGTTTATGACACGTACACAAGGCTTTTGTGACTCATCCATGAGTCACAAATGGCCCACAGATGCACCACGTAAGTAATTTGGGGATTGCCAATGGGCAGGGCTGGATAAGGCATATAAGGAAAAGTATAGCAAACCTATTTGGGGCCATTCAAACACTCATACCTTAGCTGCTAGTCTTAAGATTTTAGTCAGGCTAGGATGGACGTTCTGGTGTGAGGCTCTTTGCTGCACAATTACCAAATATGTAGGAAATGCTTTTAGGGAAAGATGTTTCCTCGCCAATCATCACTGCAATGAACCTGAGAAGAGCCTAGTGGAGAGCTTGGATCACTGCTATAACATGCTCATTACTTCTGTCTTTATTTATTACACTTCCATACTGCCCAATAGCTTAACTTCTCTAGGCAGTTCACAAAAATTAACACCAGTTTGCCGTCAAAGTTGAACTTTCACTCTTTGCTCTGCAACCTCAGAACACTCCCATATTGGTGATTATAATAACCATCCCAAGATTATTACTGAATGAGTGATGATTGGCAGATTAAAATGAGTGCAGCCTTCTCATTCAATTGATGTTTAAATATCACTGTTAGAACTAGTGCTGTGCCGAATCCTACCCCATATTTCTGAGAACTTTTTCTAGCCCTGCAAAAGAGCCATTGTTTTCTGCCTCTTTTGTGGGGAGGGGGAGAATTTTGGAGAATTTTCTCCTTGGGGAGGGGAATAGCATTTTCATATACCTACATATAAATACTTAAGGGACTTATTTCTAATTTTTATTTAAAACAACAACAACATCCCGAGCACTTGGAGGAGCCCAGCAGTTCTTCATGAATGCCTATTGAAGCCCATGTCCATATATATATATATATATATATATATATATATATATATATATATATATAAAATAAGACCCCCCCCTCAAAATTTTCTACACTTAAAAAGGTACACAGAAAGCCTGTTCCCCTCCCCAAGGAGAAAATTTTCTGAAATTCTCATCTCTCCCAGCCTCTTACCAGAGGTTTTTTCCCCACCCTCCATAAAATGCCAAAAATGGAATAATCACAATTTTCAGCACAGCACTAGTTAGAACCTGGTAGTCTAAAAGGGGCAAGCAATGTGGACATAAAAGACATCTGAAGTCCCTAGTTTCACAAATGTCATGAATATTCACACAAGGCTTAGGCTACACACTTGTAGACTACAGAGGGGAGAAAGCCATAGACCACGTAAAGTATATTTGAGAATGGAGTAAAGGTAAAGCTGCAGCAAAGGAGGCATATTGTATTTGTTAAATGCATTAAAGTGTGACTCGGAAGGGGTTAAAAAAGGAAGCATCAAAAGAAGTTAAACAACTGTAATGAATCTGCAGTGAAAAATCCAAATTAAACAGTTCTGCAGGGGAAAGAACTGAATTCTTCATTCCAGAAACATGTTGATATTTACTCTTTTTCATGATCCTTATAATTTTGAAAATGGAAAATACCACCGGTAAATCAGAACTCATAACAAATCGAAATAAACTTGCTGCAGAGAGATATACTGATGTTGTAGATCATAAGGGTTAAGAAGTATGATATACTTGGGGCTGGTCTCAGAGCCGGCAAAATGACACCATCATGCAAGATAAAAGAAGGTCTCCACCTGGCAGAAAAATCTTTAGAGTATTGTTAGGGCCCATACAGTTCTATCACGCTAAGTGAAGAGACAGACCTTAATGGCTACTGATGTCCCTTCAAGCTGTTTATATCTAAGCGTTTATATCTAGGCTGAAAGGAACCGCAAACTGTATAAGGCAGTTTTGAGTTATGGAGCTGGCTGGGAAAGGTTGCTAAGAAGTTACTGGCTAGCATGGGGTGGGGGCAACTTGTTGGCCTACAACTCCCATCAGCCCTAGCCAACACAGCCAATGGTGAGGCATTATGGGCATTATATGCCAAAACATCTGGAGAGCCACACGTTGTCCACCCCTGGGCTGGCATAACCAGTTTATATGAGATTGGGGTACTGGACTGATAATACTTTAGGACCATTATTATCAGAGGCCATAATCTGAATTGAAAAAAGCTGAAGGACTAACATGCAACACTGGCCTTAGCTAGACCTGGCGAAATCCTGGGGTGAACCCCGGGATCATCCCTGTGCATCCACATGACGCACAGGGGATCCCAGGATCAGGGAGGGATGATCCCTCCCCTTCCCTGGGATCGCGGCCTCCCCTTTGGGCCCAAATTTTCCAGATTCCCAGACTAAGCCTGAGACCGTGGAATGTGTGGCCCATTGCCGCGGAGCCGGGAGCTGCGTCCAAAAAAATGTAATTTTTTAAAAAATAAAGGACCTCCCTTTGTGCTCAACTGTATGTGCGCTCCTGTTTCTTTAAAAATAAAAATGGTGGGTGTGATGCCTCTCTTCCTGAGGTTGTCGCGCCTCACGTGTAAACGGAGGAGGGATCTCGCGTTAATCACAACGCGAGATCTTCCCTCCTCAGTCACGGACTATAAGGTAGGTCTAGCTAAGACCACTGTCTCTGACCCCTGACTCACTCCCACTTGAGTCTTGACACTGATCAAAGTTTTTAACCCTTTCCTCCCCAGTGTGAACAACAGGCATTTTGACAGTGATCTCCCTTTATCATGTATGTCAGCTGCTCACCCCTACATCAAGGAGTAAGCAACGAGAGCAATATCCAATGCTGCCTGCATGCTAGCTGGACCCACCACTCGCACAATGGGGAGACAGCACTTTGTAAGTCAACCAGAAAGAGTGGAAAAACTAATTTTAAGAATGGGGCAAGTCAGCAGAGCTTGTAGAAGGGAGCTCTGGACCATTTGAGAAACAAGTGTTTCTGCTCATTTCTGGGGTTGCTTCCAGAAATGCTTGTGTTGCTGTGCTAGTGAGAGGTCTCATGTTCATATCAGGAAAATTCTGGTAGAACATCTATTGCATATTGTGAGAAGGGATTAAAGACCAGTTTCTCTGTATCTCTGTTGGAGAGAAGCTGTCCATCTGAGATGCTCTCCTTAGTAGGGGAGAACGAGTTTATAGGTGGATACCAGGCTCCTAATTAAGTACTTTAAGACTATCAGCCAGGGTGACTATTAGCTTCTGACTAGCTCCATATGTATATTTGTAAATAAACCAAGAAAGTCATCAGTTCTCCGCACAACAGATCCTTTAATATGGCCCTGGAATGTCTGACTGTGGGGAGGGGAGATCTAAAGTAGGATTTCGATTTTTTGTTCAAGCGCAGGTGGTGCTGATGTCAGTGGGGTGCTGAGTTTGTACCAGCCCACTGCTCCACACCATGGATAGCTCCTTCAGATTTCTGTCTGGTTCTGACTGAAACCCAGAGCAGATTTACCGCCCTATTGACATTGGAGCCACCAGCCTCCCCTAAACATTAGAATATTTTAAGGCAAATTTAGCATAGAATTCACATTTTATTCTGATGTTTTAAGCATATGCACATCCAGAAAAGGAGAAGCAAGTATTCCAAAAGCTTTTATGAGACACCCAGGCTGAATATTGAGGTTTCCTCTGTGTGCAATGAACTCCAAGTGACCGGCTTGCAAATCTGAAAAGACAGCATTGACCTAGCCTGATACAGTATTTCTGCCACAGCTTTGGTTGAATGAGTAAACTAGCAACTCTCTAGAGGCAAGCCCACAAAGGACCATACATTTGAAGAAGAAACCAGATAAAACGCTTTTGACAGAGGTATCACAGACAGAAATTGTTCAGAATGCTAAATAGAACCAAAGAGAAAGAAACAAAACCTCCAGACGTTTTATTGGGTTTGTTGCGGAAATCAAGGAAATGTTGTAGACAGAAATGCTGGGCAACTTTTCCGACTTGACAATAACATACAAATTTGAAACATAAACGGTGAGAGCATATTTGAGTTCTTCTTGCAGCACTATTGCATGTAAAATAGCACACATGCAGAGTGGAGACAGAGGGTTCATCTACACCAAGCAGGATATTCCACTATGAAAGTGGTATATAAGAGGCAGGAGCCACACTACTGCTTTATAGTGGTACTGAAGTGCACTGACAACTGTTGGGGCCCATGACACATCTACACCAAGCAGGACCTAACACTATGAAAGTGGTGTGAAAGCAGTATATAAGAGGCAGGAGCCACACTACTGCTTTATAGCAGTATTGAAGTGCACTGACAACTGTTGGGGCCCATGACACATACTGTATACCCAGGACCGGTGCTACCATTAGGCCAACTAGGCAACTGCCTAGGGTGCAGACCTCAGAGGGGCACAGTACTAACCTTTAAGGGTCACAGTTTTATACAATTTAGCTGTTTTAAGAAAAAACGTAAGTTCAAGTTTTGTGCTTTTTATTTTTTCTACAAAACATCTGTTCTTAACAATTGAAGTTCACATTTTTGGGGGAGGGGGTGCAAGTAGCTTGCCTTGCCAAGGGTGCAAAATAGTATGGCACCGGCCCTGCGTATACTGCTTTCATACCACTTTCATAGTGTTACATCCTGCTTGGTATAGATGTGCCAATGGGCCCCAACAGTTGTCAGTGCACTTCAGTACCACTATAAAGCAGTAGTGTGGCTCCTGCCTTTTATATACTGCTTTCATACTGCTTTCATAGTAGAATATCCTGCTTGGTGTAGATGAGCCCAGTGATTCCTACAGTAGTAGAATGATGTGATGGTCCATGGAGCAAATTGTCCTTGCTGCTTTGTTTCCATGATTCATTTCAGACAATTGCACGGCTGCTGGTGGTGGTGGGTCCTCCTCATGAAAGAGATCACAAATTTTCCTCCACTGTTGCTTGCTTGTGAGGCTTGATTTAGATGGAAAACCTGGTGACACATTAGCACTCTGAGATACAGCTATGTTGCTGCACTCCATGTGGCCATTCCTTGTTGAATTGTGGGTCTTGTTTGTTTGTTCACAGCATGCAATTGTGGAGTGGGGGTGGCATTGCACTAGCAGATTCTGCCTTCTGACCCAAGTGCATTCATTAAACATATGCAGGTTAGGAGCGAAGCCTCCTTTCGATGCTCATTCACTGAACATACTTTGAATGACAGAACAGGACTCAAGTCATGGGCCTTTCTATCAGCAGAATTGCTATGTCAAACTTTTTTGGACTGGATGGATGCCATGCTAGTGTGCTAATGCTGCATATATAAGGAGGACCAGTTACTTGATTTTAATTGGAAGCTGGCTTTCTGTTTGAATCAGTCCTTATGGGTCGTTAAGTGATATTGCCCCTGGTGCTGGGAGTGCTAGTTTCCGCTTGCTCTAATTAACCATGGATTATGGAATAAAGTAGGGCTGTGCTCCGCTCCGATTTGGATCGTGAATCCGGAGTGGAGCGACCTGATCCACCTGCTCCAAAGGCAGATCCGAATCTGGTCAGGGGAGCTGCGGATTGAGGCGAAGCGGTTCGCCTCCATCTGGAGCTCCAAATGCAGGTAAATGGGGGAGAGGGGCTCACCTGGCGGCGGCGCAGTCCATGCAGCAGTGACAGCAGAGCCAGGTAAGGGGGGCTTATCTGTGTCCATCGCGGTCTGGCTCAGGCTTCAACTGAGGCCCAGGCCTCAAAGCAGAAGCAGGCTACACCCTGCTTCTGCTTTGAGGCCTAGACCTCAGCTGAAGCCTGCGCCGGACTTCAATGGAGGCAGGTAAGTGGGGGGAGGGGGCCTACCTGGCTCCTGCTCTTCCAGTTTGAGGCCTGGCCCTCAGTTGAAGCCTGCGCCGGACCGCGACGAAGGCAGGTAAGTGGGGGGAGGGGGCTTACCTGGCTCCGCCGCCACTGCCGTCTGTGTGGCATTGGTCGCAGAGCCAGGTAAGGGGACAGGGGGAGGGAGGCTTATTCGGCCCCCATTTTGCCCCCCTTCCCCACTTACCTGCCTCCGCCGCCTGCCGTGGAAGCAAGTAAGTATGGAAGGGGGGCAAAATCTCAATCCGCCCCTCTGGATCTCGCTCCACAGAGCGGAGCTGGGGAGGGTCGGATTGACTCGAAGTGGATCAGCCCGATACGAAAGTTGCGGATCAGGCCACGAAGTGGTTCAGGCCACCAGCTTCAACTGAGGGCCCTAGAATAAAGAACAGAGGACCTGATTAGATTATGTAGAATAAATACGGGCGGCGGGGTGGGGACTGATCCTCATATTAACTTTCTGGCCCTATTCATTGCATATTTATCTCTCACCTCATTTTCCTACAGCAAATACCCCCAAAAGGACAATCACACTTAGATGTCTCCAATCTCATTTGTCTTCATGGATTTACCTAAGCAAGGTATGTATTAGAAATTCATTGCAGTTGATTTTTTTTTAATCAGAATTTGCTGAGTTTACACATTCTGGAGCCAAACATGGACCTGAACACAATCTATAGTTGAGGTCTATGCATTTCCAAGCTTGTAATGTGATTCATGGAACAACAACACAAAAATGTGTTCCAAAATGCACACAAACATGCTTTGATCAATGGGAGAAAGCAAAATAACATTCAAAAATATGATCTAGATCACCTGGGCCCTTTCTACACCTAAGGATTATCCCAGGCAAATGGAGGGGTCGTCCCTGCCTGCTCCCAGGATCCCCTTTGTGTCATTTGGATGCACAGGGATGATCCCAGGATGATCCCGGGGGGAAAGGCAGGTGTAGCAATGGCCTTAGTTGAATGTGTGTGACATGCTGCCTATTCACCGGCTGCCTATATGTTTCCAAGCCCAATTCAAAATGCTAGTTTGCCAGCTTGGGACACAGTGCTGGAAATGGGGGAGTTAGTCCTTCTCTCTCCTGCAGTGCCCCCCCCCCACACACAAAAAAAATGCCCTGAAATGGAAGCTTTTAAAAACCTTCCATTGGCACCAATGTAGGCTTCTTAAAAGCCTGCTTTTCATATGCACATGCAGGGGGTGGGGAATCTCTTAGCTTATTTGTTTATCTATTTATTTATTTATTATATTTATACCACCCAATAGCTGAAGCTCTCTGGGCGGTTCACAAAAATTAAAACCATAATAAAACAACCAACAGGTTAAAAGCACAAATACGAAATACAGTATAAAAAGCACAACCAGGATAAAACCATGCAGCAAAATTGATATAAGATTAAAATACAGAGTTAGAACAGTAAAATTTAAATTTAAGTTAAAATTAAGTGTTAAAATACTGAGAGAATAAAAAGGTCTTCAGTTGGCGACGAAAGGAGTACAGTGTAGGCACCAGGCGGACCTCTCTGGGGAGCTCATTCCACAACCGGGGAGCCAAAGCGGAGAAAGCCCTCCTCCTAGTAGCCACCTGCCTCACTTCCTTTGGCAGGGGCTCAAGGAGAAGGACCCCTGTAGATGATCTTAAGGTCCGGTCAGGTGCATATGGGAGGAGGCATTCCTTCAAATAACCTGGCCCCAAACCGTTTAGGGCTTGAAATGTCAATTCAGCAATTGGAGACCAGACATTTCCTCCCCACTCCTTTTTCCTTTTGCAGTATGACCAGTAGGGGCTGGTGGCTCTGAATTTGGTTGAGTTGTGAATGCACCCTGGGTCTTAGTCAAAACCAGTCAGAACTCTAAATGAGCTATCCAGGGTGCTGAAAACTATCCCCTAAATAGGTTCAGCACCTTGGACAGCTCCTTTAGCATTCTGGCTGGTTCTGACTAAAACCCGGAATGGTTTTACCCGGAATGGGTAAAGCCTCTACTGATAGTGACTATTGGATGTTGAGCCTTTGGACAGGGAGTGTCTATTCTTTTAATCTCTGTACAGCGCTCAGAACACTGTAGGTGCTTTATATGTGACAAATAATAAATAATCATATACATAATTTTCAAGCTGCTATTCCTTAATTCTTATTCCTTAACTTTCTCCTACTCAGTCCCTGCTACTGGTATCATTTTGTGTCCTTTCTCCAGTCTCTGTCATGTCCACCTATTGTATATTGTAAGTTCTGAGAAATGATGAGCATGTTGCTGGTGCTGAATAAATGTTAGAGATGGCACTAGTGTTGACATGGTCAATATTCATGCTTAACACTATCACCCCTCTCTAGAAGCAAAGACCACAGAGCACCCTGTGGACTTCTGTCCCATGTGAGCAAAGGCAATGATGGGAGACTGATGTAAGTCTATGACTGATGGCAGCCTGAACCCTGCACAATGCAGAATGCGCTTACAGAAACAGAACTTGACATAGAGAGTAGTGAAGCAGTGCCTCTCCTGAGATGAAGAAAAGCCAAACGGGGAAAAAAGAAATATGGAGTAGAGGCAAGAAAACAGAGAAAAGAAGGCAAGAGCAAAACACTAGCTAGATGTTTGATAAGGCCAGCCCGAGATGCCACAAAACCTCAGAATGCCACTGAATCTTGGCTTGGCCAGAGGAGAGGTAAACCACTGAGCTTAGAGCCAGCCATCTTTAATAATCACTGCTACTTCCTCCCACTGCGAGGCATGGTCTGCCCTGGATCTCTGAGCAAAAGAGGCCCAACATTGTGACTCTTTTATTTATTTATTTATTTACTTAGAATATTTATATACCGCTCCTCATTGAAAAAATTTCGGAGCGGTGTACAAGGTAAAATGAAAATAAAAACAGAATAAAACAGTTAAAACAAAATTTAAAAAGAAGCAAAACAACAACAACACAGAAATCCAAGGCTGCATGTTAAAGAAAGGCTTCTTGGAATAAAGATGTTTTCAGGAGGCGCCGAAAGGAGTACAAGGTTGGAGCCTGTCTGACCTCCAGAGGCAGGGAATTCCACAGGAGGGGAATGGCCAAGCACTCAATGCTGATGAGCAGCACAACTGAAATAGACCCCAAATGCAGCAATGGGTGCTTCAGAGGTGAAGCTCTATCTAAGACAACGTGGAAGCAAGTTAGTGCAAATGCAGAGCGAGCTTTTCTGCAGGAGTCATTTATTGTGCACTCTTCATTCCCTATTCACTGTTGTTTACAAGTTCATTACATGATGTCATGACCCTCTAGTTTCACTTGTTTTTAAACTGCACTTTTTGGAAGTTTTCTTTAGTGCAGGGAAAATGTGGTACTATTTTTTTAAAAAAAAAACTAAAGAAAATGCTATTTCCACTTACGTATTTGTGCTATTCTTCTATACCACAGTGCCACCTAGAGATTACATTGCAGAAAAACAGAAAATGAAATGCCCATCATGTAGTGCTCAGATCCCAATTCTTCAACAAAACTGAATGTAGACTTGAAGTGAGTTCTTGCCTAGAGATTGGGGGGGGGGGGGTTTAGTAAGAAAGGGGCAGAGGACCAGGTGAACTCTGGAAGAATCAAAGGTTCATGCAACAGAAGGTCTGTGAGCACTGGGTCCTGCAATCAATGCTGAGAGTTTGGACTCAGGGACAGTTATAGGATATAGAGAAATTCCAAAAAGAGACAAACAACTTTACACTCACTCAGGCTGGGGTTAGACAAAAGATTAAATAGCTTGGCTCTCAGAGTGAATAGTTCTATGACTGAATTTGAGCTGGCTGATGAAGCATTACAAAGACATGATTCCAAGAGACAATTTAGGTGGCTGTTCCTAGAACAAAAGGGACTGAAAGAAAACTTGGTGGTGCATTAACCTAACAGTCTATGCGGAGGAGAGGATGTTTCAGAATTGGAAGGAATTTCCTGCCAGAGGTTTAAACTGGTCAATTTGAGGTTACGTCATGGCCTGCCTGAATAAGGTTGTGACTTATTAGGAAGGCATCTGCATATATCATTTGATGGCATGTGTTGGGCTGTTTAATACATCATTTGAATTGTTTATGGCTGTCAGTGACGTTTTAGTTGTTTTATGGGGTGGTTCTATTTTAGAGGAAAATGTTTTTGCTGTTATAAATTTTGTTTGTTCTATGTTGTTTTTAAGTCACTTTGAGTCTTTTTTTTTTAAAAAAGGCACCTAGGAAATTTAATCTTTCCACAACAAAACATATTAGAAAAGATGCTAAGAGCTAGGTGATGCTTGCAAAACAGGAGGCCAACTACTTAGTGATTATTGCACATGTTTAAGAATACAGCTATCTACCATATGACCTACCTCTTCATCTCACCTTCCATGAAACTGAACACAGAAAGTTAAATTGAAGTTTCTAAAGAATACAAGTCATTTGTATTTTCTCTTCTATTTGATTAAAGGATTAAAGTAGAGAACCCAGGTGGTAAATAAATAAGGATTACAAAAAGACTCAAGAATGCACTTTTCACAACTTACTACACATTGTTCTGGCTCTGGAATCTTGATTAATTTCATAATTCACAACATGTTTGGTAAAAAATAATTTCAACCATGTTACTCCTTGACTTTGAATAATGGTTGGGTTCCTACACAAGCATACATTGGACATGACACAAATGTAACATTTGGTTCTCATTATGTGAATGCCCTATTAATGTCTAATTATTGTTGATATTTTTTAAAGTTATTTAGCATAAAAGAAGCAGACCTTTTAAAAATGTAGTGGCAGCCAAAAAGTTACGCTGGCATTACAGAAACATAAACACGTTTGGCCTGTGATTAACCTCACAACCAACTCCATGCAAAAATTGATCATTCAGCCTACATGTTTAAATTAAGCAACAAAAACAGAAAAAGAAGGAGGGAAAGGAAAAGACGGAGAAATGTGTTCGTAGCCACCTTTCCTGGCTTTATTGGCCATGACTGAAATTTAAGACCTATTTCAGACTCATTTGGCCCCCCAAAATATGTTTTTCATTTCATGAGTGTATGTGTGTGTGTGCTTGTGCTTTTCCTCAGATCATATCCTTGATTGTTCCAACATGCCAGCTACCAGACACAAATGATTCAATACCCAAAGTGCACCAATATTAAACTTTTATATTTTTGAATTCATGCTTCTATTTTTACTTGTGGTTTAAAAGCTGCAGGCCTTTCCCCCCCCCTTTTTTTTTTTTGCTACCTGCCAGAAATGTACAGACAATAACATTCAACAGCTCTTAAACACCTGCAGCCTTACCAAACTGAATTGAGAAATATCAAGCAATGCTGGTGATGTTATGTCTAGTCCATTAATATAAATGCTTCTTTACGTTGGCCTAATTACTTTTGACCAGAAACATATTATTTTTTATTGCTTATACTGCCAGCAGCACTGCATTATGGGAGGGGATGCCTGGAGCACTAGGCTCCCTGCAGTGAAAGACGGTAGAAGTTCTACCTGTCCCCAGTTTTACCCTGCACATCAAGGGTTCAGAATAAAATAGTCCTGACACTGACCTCTCAAAGACCCAGCAGCTGAAACAGCCTTAACAAGATATTAACACAGCAACATGCTCCATAAACTATTACCAGCTGCAGGGAGAAAAAGAAGAAAAATGACAGAGAGAGAGAGAGCAAAAGGAGGTGAGAGAACGGTAAAGGCAGCTTCACAGAAGATACACAGGAGTCGCTAGCCAATTAGAAACCGAGATGCCAGCACACTTTTGCAGCCAGATCCTACGAAACTTTGCTCAGTCGTATGTCCCTCTGAGCTAAATGGCGCTTACCCCCAAGGGGACATAGGACTGCAGCCTTCTTTCTCAGATTCAGATATTAGTCTGAAGAACGTTCTATCAGGCCCAGATTTTTAAGTGTTGCACTAGAACTGAGTAACTTGAATTCCATATACCTTGCTTTCCATTCTAGTCTGATTATGCTGCACTCAGTTATATCCTACACATTATCACAGTTCACTGAACAACATAAAGGCAATTTTAAACCCTCGGGCCCTAATCCAGAAATTCTTGCCTGCAGCGGCAGCATGCTGGACACAAGGATCTTCCCACCAAATGGGCAGTTGGTGCTGTGAGTTCTGAGAGAACCTTGGATAGCTCCTGATCAGTTCTAACTGAAACCGGGAGTGGGTTCACCACCCCACTGACATTGGAGCCACCAGCCTCCACTGCCTCAATCTTGGACGGGAGAAGGATTTTTACCTGGTACATATTATTTATTTATTTATTTATTTATTTATTTATTTATTTATATAGCACCATCAATGTACTTAGACGTGACCACTCTTGCAGGACCTTCCTAGCTTGCCTTTAACTGTTGGTGACAAGCTGCCAGCTGGGAAAGCAGCAATCGAGGAAAATTCCTGTCACTGTCCAATTAGGTTTTAAATTTACTCCTGCTTAAAGCAAAGCAGGAACAGCAAATTCCCCTCCCACACTGGCACCATTGAAATGAGGGGGGCTGCCAGGTCTATTCCGCTCAGCGCAGCTGGCACAGCTATTCTCATTGGATTAATCTGTTTTTAGTATGCATGGATTACATTAATTTATAGGGCTGTTTACGTCAGAAGCTCTTCGCTTGGGTTAGAGGCCTAAAGGGCCTAGGCTAGGACCTCCCTCATGCACCATTACAACAGTCTTTAAAATAACAGCATCACACTCTTCAGCATACCATCCATATTGTGGGGTTTATTGTTGTTCCTCTCTGGCACACATTCAGTATGGTACAACAATAAACCCCACACATATGTCAATATGAAAAGTGCACATAGACTCTGCCCTCCCTCCTAATCTTATGCTCTTGACCCTACTGAAGCTGGGTGCCTCCATAGGCAATGCCAGAATTTTCCTACTTGGCATAGCATTTAACAGCCAGGAACTAAGCTGATGTTCAACATTTTCACACCTAAAGCAAAAATTATATGCCCTAGTTGTGACAGGAGACATTCATAATATTACACCTATATACAGGAACACAGGAGGCTGCCTTATAGTGAGTCAGACCATTGATCCATCTAGCCCAGTATTTATTTATTTATTTTTCATTTTTATACCACCCAACAGCTGAAACTCTCTGGGCAGTTCACAAAAATTAAAACCATGAAAAGCATAATAAAACAACCAACAGTCTAAAAACACAATTACAAAATACAATATAAAAAGTATTGTTGACACTGACCGGAAGCAGCTCTCCAGGGTTTCATGCATGATTCTTTCTAGCCCTACCTGGAGATATCAGGGATTGAACCTCTGCATGCAAAGCGCATGCTCCACCACTCGGCCATGGCCCTTCCCCACTATATTGTCAAAGGAACATTGGACTTACTGTGAAGCTATCTTCTCATCAGTAGGTGGATCATATCCTGGTGTGGGTTACTCCTCCTCCCACCTGCCTTTACAGGTGGCCACTCATGCAAATAAGACTCTTCAGCTCCATATCCAACTCAGGATTTGGAGCTGCCGTGTGCACAAAAGGTGCTATGCTTCCTACATTACAGAGCTGACTTTGGTTGTGCTCTGAGCCAGGCAACAACTGAGTTCTTGTCAGAAGTGGAAAAGGCTGTTGTTGCTTCCCTCCTAACTTAGCTAAACCAGGGGTGGGTAGAGAGGAAAAATCTGAGTTACTTTGCTCACAAAAGGCATTAAAGGCAGAATCCTTATTTACACAGAAAATGTCCTACAACTCCCAGCATGCCCCAGCCATGTTTTCAGACTAAACATTCATGGAATTTATATATATATATATATATATATATATATATATATATATATATATATATATATATATGTGTGTGTGTGTGTGTGTGTGTGTGTGTGTGTGTGTGTGTGTGTGAGAGAGAGAGAGAGAGAGAGAGAGAGAGAGAGAGAGAGAGAGAGAGAGAGAGAGAACAACTCACTCTTTAAGACTTGTTGCCATGGAGTATTGACTGAATGACTGATTTGACTTGTACCCTGCCTTTCTACAAAGAAATATGGCACTCAAGGCAGCTTACAATCATAAATACAACAATCAAGTTTGGAGTAGGCAAGGCCAGGTCTGGAAAGCTGAATTCCTTCTCTATCTGGCCAGGATGGAGATTCTAATTCCCTTAAGCCCCACCTGCCAGGGCTAGTGTGAGGACTGACTGACAGCAGGATATTTTCTTCCACTGATGAAACATGGAGGTAGCCCCTCCAAGGGGTCATATAAATGTAACATTTTCAGAATGCTTCAGTTTAGTTGACTGAACTTTGATATAGTTAAAATATAAGGAGATGTTGGGTTTTCCCAGTTTAGCCTATTCCATACCAAAAATCTGCAGCAAATGTGGTCAAAGCACTCAGTGAATCAGAAAAATATACATGAGGATTGTAGGATTTTGACTTTGACCCAAAATCTGCTGCCTAAAATAACTGTTTTGAGCTGCATCGTAGTAGGGAATGCCTTGGCCATTTTAGTAGTATAGTTTGCATCTTGGACAGGACAATTCTCATCCCAGAGTGCTCCTTTTTCAGACAGGTTGTAGTGCTCCGCTGTTTTCTAATCCCAGCCAGTCTCCTGCTGGCAGGGGAAGAGGGAGGAGAAAGTTCACCACTTTTCTTCCTGTGTTTTATTTTCACTAATTTCGCTCTCATATGACATTAGACCAGCACCCAGGCTGGTCTAAACATTTCCCCACATTGGGGTCATGGCAGAGGATTGGAAGGGCTTCAGAGATTGCACATCCAGAACTTCCCTCACTCTGCTCCAAAATTAGAGGCAGTAAGCCTGTATATCCGGTACCAGAGGCAGTAAGCCTATATACACCAGCTGCTGGGGAACATGGGTGGGAGGGTGATATTGCACCCATGTCCTGCTTGTGTGTCCCAGGTCGACAGCTGATTGGCCACTGTGTGAACAGAGTGCTGGACTAGATGGACACTTGGTCTGATCCAGCAGGGCTCTTCTTATGTTCTTATGCTCCTGCCTTACCCCAAATCCATCCATTCCCTCCCCACTTTCCAGCATTGGAGCTTCAGTGCCTGAGAGAGAAGGGCTACAGAAAGATCAGCAGGGGCAGGTAGGAGGATTGGGTCTCCTCCTCTGAGGCTGGAACTCTGGACCTTGGAGGGGGGAATCCAATCTTGTCTATGCTCCCTGGATGGGCCTTTTAGACATTCCAGCCTAAATATCTTTTAAAGTATTGAATTGCTATTTGCTTTATTCTTATTGATATTTGTTGACAGTCTTGCTACCCTCCCAGAACCCATATAGAAGGGGTAAGTCATAAAGCTGGAAAACTAGTAGCAGTTATGCTTTTACAGCAGGGTACTTTGCACTGCGTTCATGCAGCTTGCCTGCCTAACTGCAAGCTACGTGTTAAAAACGCAGTGGAGATTTACTGAATAACATACAACATTTGTTCTCCCAGCTTGGTTGATAACAATGCCCAAAACGTAAGCATCAAATATTGTACACATACTGCTTGAATGCAGTCAAATTAACGAGGCTGACACTTGACCAATAAAAATGTGAAAACCAGGACAATGAGAGACAGAACATAAGGAGAGGAAGTGAGGATAGAGAATGCTACTTAAATGAAGCCTGAATATGGAGAGGATGCAAAGTTAATTTGGGAAAGCGAAGACAGCAAAGAAATAATAGGTTTCCAGAGATAGTTACGTACGTCTTAGAGAAAAACAACAACACAACTGAATGAAGGAATAAAGCTCATGTAATTCTACATTAACAGACAGCATTATACATGTCTACCTAGTAATGTAATGTACTACCTAGAAGTACATTCAATGGGGCATACTTCCAAATAAGTGAGTATAGGATTTCAGCTTTAATAATAAACAAGAACATTGAGGGAGGAAAACAATAATAAAACATAATAGTATTGTAAAGGGATAATAATGACCAAATAGCAATGTAAATAAAAAAAGTATTCAATGATGGAATACTAGAATTAAAATGTAAAGTAAAAGACAGAAATGGTAAATGAAGCAGAGATCTAATACGTTGTTGCACAGTTCTCATCTATTTCAAATAATTCCCAAAAGACGAAGGTTACAATCCTAAACACATTTACTTGGGAAGGAGCTCCACTGAACTAAATAGCACTTACTTCCAAATAAATATGCATAAGATTATACTGCATGCCCTATTAAGATACATTTATATGAAGAAAAATTATGGCTAATGCATGATTTAATTAATCTATCACAAGGTGCTTTAAATTCATCGGGGAAGCAAATTCCACTGAAGGACATAGGAATGAAGACAACTTGAATCTACACAGAAAATATTCCTCTTTTACAGCTTAATAAGTTTCAGTCCATATATAGGGCCACTTCATACATTACAGTTTGAGCAGTTAAGAAAGATGTTACAGATGTAATGTTATTTTTCAACGTGTGCGAGCGCTACTTATGGAGATTCCTAGCCTTTGGGGGCTGAACAGGCGAGTTCAAAAACAGGGTGAAGGAGGGTCACCCTGTGACATCAGAGAACACCCAGACAGAGCCAGCGGACTAAAGCAAACCCTTTAAAGTCATGATGAAAATATGGAAAATATGGATCCCAAGCAGTTCCAGGTGGTGGATATGTTATTTTAACACATTTAGACTGTGCCTACGTGCTACCTGGATCCAGAACAAACCTGTAGCCCCTCATGTCAGGGATGCTTTAGGGTGGATTCCTGCATTGAGCA
This sequence comes from Elgaria multicarinata webbii, assembly GCF_023053635.1. Classification (NCBI taxonomy): domain Eukaryota; kingdom Metazoa; phylum Chordata; class Lepidosauria; order Squamata; family Anguidae; genus Elgaria; species Elgaria multicarinata. Next base: position 76,205,889 of record NC_086176.1, read on the forward strand.
GGGGGTTGGACTCAATGGCCTTGTAGGCCCCTTCCAACTCTGCTATTCTATGATTCTATGATTCTATGTTTTGCAGACACAGCATGTGTAACATCAGACACAAAAGTGTTGTACTCTCACATGTACCCTTGGTATGTACCTGCTATTTTTAAAAAAAAACAAAAACAAAAACAAAAAAGTACCCATGCCATACAGTTCTGAGTTTATTACATTTTAAGATCTGACACTGAAAAACGGACTTCCGAACCTCTCTATTAGACCTGCATTGAGATCTGAAATGCTGTTTTCAATTGCAATTTTAAAAAGCTATTTACGACATTAGAACAATTGCATCTTTTTTAAATGGATATCTGAACAACAAATATTTTGCTATAGCAAGTAGAGATTCATATTCTGAAAGACTGATGACTGCTGAAATCCTTCTTTTTAGAATGAGCTTATTAAAAGTACTGTGAACGTTACTATTCTATGTTACTCTGTTGCAGTTAAGCTAAGAGGATGAACGTCTAAACTGTGAAGGCTCTCTCTGTCCTGCAGCGACACCTACCGTCAAGCCCAAGGATGTCACAATCCAGGCGTTCGATACTTTAAACATTTACCTTTCTTCAATGTAAAAATTACAATTTTAAAAAGCTGAGTTCCCATAATTCTACTGGTGATGCAGTCAGCAGAAATTGAGAAGATAGCGGGTTTTAGAATCTTGGAGAAAAGGGCATTTCCATAAATTAAAGTCTAGGAAGGAAATATGAGATCAAAGGGCAGCCTTCAGTGCCACCCTGCCCTCTATATAAAGTTTTCTTGAGAAGTGGCTGTATCCATCTAAGCGCCTTAAGGATGAGCAGAAGTCATCAAGGTAGCCATACGTTCGGTGGCAACTCATGTTTCCCGCTTCCCTCTTCAAAATAAGCAAACACCATCTTACACTTGGGAAAACCTCTGCAATAAGAGCTGTCTCACCTCAAATTTGACACATTGAACAAGAAAGCAGTGAGAGGGCTAAAGAGAGGGCTTGTGCTTTTGTCTTTCCCCCTGAGTAATGGTGTGGATTGGGGCCAGAGGGGGGCCAAGGAAATGGGCAGCAGCAATAATGGCAAGGAGCTGATGGTGGATGCACTAGGGGCTGGGGAGATGCTCAGCCCATCTTACCCATCCACCCAAAAATCCCAGAAATGGGCACATGCAACAGTTTGATAAACATGCCATGTTGACCAGATTTCATCAGAAAGGTTGTGCTCATATTAGGACTGAATCAAAGCAGCAAGTAGAAGAGGTGTGTTGTGTGTGTGTAAACTTCCAATCCTGTAAAATGGCTCCATCCATTTTGGTGATCATTTCAGGGAGCACACAAACAGGGCGAACTGCCCACCCCCATTGTGCAGAGTCAGGAAAGAAGGGAACACATCTTTCCATAGCTGAGGCAATTCACAATACACCATCTCCCACACTGCATGCACTACAATAGGCAATGAATCTTGCCCTCACCGTGCAAATGAAGAGGGAGCATCCCCCAGTTAGTAGCTCAGCAAAGTGGGGACATGTTCCCTCCTTCCTCTGCAGTGGTCAGTGTTGGTTGGTTTGCCCTCCATGGCGTTACATATCCCATCACAGCCTTCTCCATCCCAGCACCCTTCAGATGAGTTGGACTACAACTCCCATAATTCCCATTCACCATGCTGACTGAGAATTGCAGTCTCCCACATCTGGAGGACACCAGTTTGGGAAAGACTGCCCTGTCATATCTGGCTGATATGTGACTGTATCACCTTGCTTGCCTTCTGCTCCTCAACTGATTGAGATCACACAAGGAGGGAGAAGAAAATGGTGCCAAAAGAGCAGCAGAGAGGTGAGTGGCTGTGAATGGCTAAGAAGAAATGTGTTTTAGAGAGGTTTTCTGCACCCCCACAAATGTTTATGGGCAAAAGTTAACTTTATTTCAATTTATAGCAGCAAGAAAGCCAGAAATCATCTGTCAATATGAAGTATTGAAATAAAATGATACACTTTTCAAGAGGCTGGTTTTATTCCTCAGATGTGACATCAAATTATTTCAAAACGATGCCTCACGTTGCCAATTCTCCTGGACTAGGAGGTGACTGCTGCTACCAGGTTCTTCTCTGTTCAACAGGCATGGTTCATAAAGGCCCTCTGTTCATTCAAACAATATGTAACCTTTGATGTCACTGAAGCTGCAGAGGGGCGGATGGAGCCATGGAGGGTCACAAGGACTTGACTTTGCCCCCACCCTTTTCTATTCATCACAAATTCATACAGGCCATGGGAACTTTATTTCAAATTTTCATTTTCAATACATGGGCCTCAGAGCACTAAATGGCATGGGAAAATTAATAAAAACAGTAATCCGCTGCAGCAGCTATGGAAAGACGTAGGGAAAGAATTCTAGCTGAAGAGATTCTGCATAAAGAGATTTCACTGTAATTTGTCTCCCAGAATTATTCAGTATAAAAATCTTACTTATGTTCAAACTGATGTAATTCTGTTAAACTAAAAGAATCTTTTCCAGCTGCTGCAGCAGAACTCTGTGCAAATATTTTGTCCTTTCTATCTTCTCCCCCCACCCCACCCTCTTAACGCCTAAGGGATTTTCTACATTTCTCTTCCAAGACTCCTCATTAACTAGTGTTGTGTGATGCACCAAAGCACATAAGACAGAGCTTGGTTTCTATAACCTTTACTATATTTTATGGCATTAAAGTACTCCTGAGCAATTTTCGCAAAGTTCACCTTGTGAACATTCATGATGTCCTAAAAAAGCTAAATAAAAAAAATTAGCGACTTCTCTGCCAATACAGAGATTCTGTCAATGTTTCATCATATTCCTTCTTATCACCAACCTTCCCTCTAGAACAATTACTTAATAGTCCGCTTGGCAATGTCTCCCACAAACCAATTCTGGCACCTGTCCCGCTGCCCTAGACAAGACAAGCCTTCTGACGAAATCCATTAGATCGCCTCTTTACTGCCCTTTTAAACAAAATGAAAGTTATGTTAAGAACATGTCACAATAGAACTGTTTTTATGAAAGAAAAGAAAAGGCATATTTTCTTGAACTTACCTAATGTTGCTTATTATTAGCAGTATTATATTCTCTCATTTATGAGAAAGTAGCTGCTGCTTTCAATATCTGGCTCTTATAACAAAGCAACGTGGCATGCCAGGAACCTTGGCCATTATTTATTTGTGGTAATTTAAATGTTTTGAATAGGTAGCAATTTTGTGGTTGTGGTTTGCCGCAAAGGATATTTTGCATCTAAGGCCATAAACAAATCACAGATGTCCCAGATTCTTTTCAGCTGGATATAGTGAGGTAAAGTGGTGGTAATGCTGTATAGATGTCACATTAACCTTCTGGTATTTGCCAATACTGCAGGCGTATATTTGATTGAGCGTGTGTGTGTGTGTGTGTGGCATAAATATAACTTTAGGATGAGTTAATATAGTGCGGATGGAGAGATATAATTTTCATGTTGCTCTTGTCTTTTTCTTGTAATCAGATTGTCTCCAATAAAACCTGCATATTGGATGAGCCAAAAACTGTACTTGAATTAATCTGTCTTAGAAAGCTAACTGTGCATTGGTTGTCCTTTGTTTCTGTCTCATGCAAATTTTATTCCACAAGGGAAGATACACAATCGTCCTCTCCTACTTTAGAAGTGTTAGACCACCTGAGAAGTGTTTTGTCATGCCAAAGAAAGAATTCTTTGTTACTTTATGCTGTGCTTGACTTTACCTAAAGGACTTGCAAAGTCCTACCTTTAGCTCAGTAATCTTGGAAGGCGCATCCTGCTAACCTTTGCTAATATTACCTTTGCAAAATATTTGAACATCTGAAGGGAAATGAGTTTGGGTCCTACGCAATAGGAATTTCATGTAAAAAAATTGGGAAAGAAGGGAAAGTTGACTGGAAAGTTACTGGAAAGTTATCTCTTGCTTATGTTATCTTTTAAATTTAAGAGGTGCATTAATTTCTTGTTTCTTTTTGGATGCTAACATCTGAATATGTCACTCCTATGGTGTATTTAGAAACATAACTCTAAGCGAGTAACATGGACCTGAAACAAATCCCCATTATTTTGTTACTTTAGCTAATATCATAATTTAAACATTTTACAATATTAGCAACAATGATATTGAATGCAACCACAGAAGGCAGGCATGTCTTTCAGACTAAGTGCCAGAGGAATTAACTGGTAAGCTATGAATCATAACAAGGAAACATGATATGCAATCAACTGTAACCATAATCCATACCCACAATGCCAGCCAATTCTTGTACTTAGCCAGTGTAATAGGAGGGCAGCCAGCTATACAAGCCATGAAGATTTACTCCACCCTCAAAACTCCAGTGTTTTCTTTGAATGTTTAATATTTTAATTAAGATGGCTACAATTGTTATAGAAATGTCAAACCAATTCCTGATTTTAAAAAATAACCACCCGATCGATTATTTTATATATATATATATATATATATATATATATATATATATATATATTAAAAAAACAGCAGTAGAGATCAGGAACATTTATCAGAAAGGTTCATGATTCTGATAAATATTTAAGTGTTCAAGGCAGAACCATTGAGGACAGTAAATACTTTATAGCTGGCACTTTGTCAAAACTCTAAGTGGCTCTGCCTTAGAATTTTACATCATCATTGAATTTACAGTCATTTGATAAGTGGCACAAGGTAAGAATTACTTCTTTCTAAATCTAAACCAAGCCATAAATCTAACACAAGGGTTCCTCTCATTGTCCGTTATCGTCCGATGACAATGCCTTTTACCTTCATTGTCTTGACAGAAATATGATATGTAAAACTCTAATGTCACATCACTCACAGTGATTTAACACTATCCAGCCCAAACCATTTTAATCAATCAAAATTGTCGCTTTTTAGTGTAATGATTTTGTGGTGGATTCCCTGTGTTTAATGTGATATATAAGTCATATCAGTGACTTGATTTACTGTTTTATTCCAGAGTCTAACAGCTCAGAAGGCCATCCTTGCCTCCTTCAGAAACCTTCAGAATTATAAAACGTATCACTTGAAGTACTGAATTTTTTTTTACTAATTATTGCAAAATGTAATTGAAAGGGGGGTACCTATAGTGGATTACAGAGCACAGGGAGAAAATAATGCTAATTAAAGAGGCTCAAGGAAGAGGGAATCCACCAGGATTCTTTTATGGTGTGGATGGTAGTAAACCTAGCCTAAGACTTCAGGCCTAAGTATATTTATATGGAAGTAGGTTCCACTGAAATCAGTAAGACTTAGTTCAAAGTAAGTATGCATAGGATCTGAGTAGGGTGACTATATGAAAAAGAGGACAGGGCTACTGTATCTTTAACGGTTGCATAGAAAAGGGAATTTCAGCAGGTGTCATTTGTAGGCCTGCAGCACCTGGTGAAATTCCCTCTTCATCACAACTGTTAAAGCCGCAGGAGCCCTGCCCTTTTTTGTATCTGGTCAAGAGGGCAGGTCCCCTGCAGCTTTAACTGTTATGATGAAGAGGGAATTTCACCAAGTGCTGCATGCATACAAATGACAACTGCTGAAATTCCCTTTTCTATACAACTGTTAGATACAAGAGCACTTTCCTACTTTTCATCTGGTCACCCTAGATCTGAGCCTCAGATCTATTTCAATGAGGCATGCATTGAAAAAAATGTGTTGGGTTGTGCCAAAGATCCCCAACAGATTACGGTAACTGAAAAATACACAGTATTTTGGGATCAAGTGAATCCCGATTGTGTATCCTATTTGTAAATGTGCTTGTCAGGTTAATTGTAATGCGATCACTCCATTCAACATTGCAGTGTTAGAATAATATTTGGCACCTAAGTTTAACAGACAATTCTACACTTCAAGTTCAACTTCCAACATAAACAAACATAAATTAACTGATTCTTCATATCAATCATTTTGGCTGATGTAGGAATATGATGTTGTGACTGCTGACCATTGTTTGTATTATTTAATTGTTCTCGGTTCCTTTAACCTGATTTGATCTTTGTTTTTGTTTTTCTGATTTTTATTTATTTGACTGGGGAAGGGTTATGTATTTAAAAATGCTTAATAAAAATATTTTTAAAAACTCTGCTAGAATTTTTAAAAGAGGTTATTCATAGAGAACCAATATGCATCATTTGTGCTACTTTTTCTATGCACATTGATTATACTTAAATGACTTGCAATGCTCCAAGATGTGCACCAAAGATCACCTGTGATTAGGGATGTCGGAGAAATATGCAACTGATTCGAACATGTTCTGATTTCAATGAATCTGATCTCCAGATTCCACAATGGACCAGCTTTTTCTGAGTCACAGGGATTGTGCAGACTTGCAGACTGGTTTTTACCTTGTGGGGTGAATTTGCACTAATTCGTATTAGCACTAATTTGTGTGAACAAATACACACTTGCACTAATATGCTCTCTAATACAAATTAGCGCAAGTAGAACAAAATTCTGGTAAAAAACAAATCATCAGATTCTGTCAATAAGCAGACAATGGAATAAAAGATGCTGACAGTGGAAGAAACAATGCCAACAATCTGCAAAACACAGACGGATCGGATTTAACAAAATGCATCCATCCCTAGCTGGATCTGGCTCATTGGGATATAAAGGCTAGAAGTGGATTGGTGTTTCCCTTTGATAGACCCAAGTTATGAAGGGGAGTAGAATATTTCAGAAAAAGCACCTCTGACTTCAATTTCTTCTACCCATCTTTGCCAGTGTTTCACCTGCATTAAGCAAATTAGTTGTTGCCCAAGGAAAATAAGGATTTTGGTTTAACGGGCCTACACATTTGGCATTTCATTTGCTTGTAAGTTAAATTCAACTGTCTCTGATCTTTAAATCTCTAAACACAACACTAGTGTGGAGCCAGTATAAAGCACTAGTTAATCAGACACTCTAGAACATCATGGTTGGCTTAATAGCATTTTTTAAAATCTCTAATAATTACAGCAGGAGCAAATTGCTATCAAACCTGGTGTATTGACAATCAATTATTGCATGTGCCAGCACTGGATAAAGAAGAATGTATAACCCTGAGGAAGAAGACTGCTCTCTTCAAACCCTGGCTGTAAGCTTCTTGAAGGCATCGGGTCGACCGCAGTGGAAAGCAGGATGCCAGACTAGATGGTTTGATCCAGCAAGGTTCTTCATATGTTATGATTACAACCTCTTGGCAGCTAAACTGAAGGCCTTTTTACATGTTACTTAGGTGATATCACTGCTGTCACTGAATTGCTTAAGCGCAGTTGTCTCTAGGCTCTGGAGAATTCACAGGAGGCCTGCCCCACGAGCTTGCCACGCCCTGCTCGCATGGTCCCACTTCAAGGGACCGGGCTGGGTGAGCCTTTGCTGAGCACTTAGGAGGCTGCACAAACATTGTGAACCCTAGGTACAGTGCACTTTCCAGGGCCTCTAGAAAGTACATAGTTCTCCTAGGCATGCCATTAACATGACCAGGAGAATTGCGTACTTTCCAGAGGCCTCAGAAAGTGTGCTTTGCTGTCGTCGTCTCCTGCGCCAATCGGGGCCTTAAAGGTCTTCTTACACACAGCTACCTTGCAAAGAAGGCCTTTAAGGCCCTGATTGGTGCAGGGGGAAGGGACAAACACACAATTTCCCCAAAGCTGGGAAAATCACGTGTTTTTCCTCTCCACTCGAATGGCGGCGTCCGCCATTAGAGTGGAGGGCGGAAATATGTGATTTCCCCAACCTTGGGGAAATTGTGTTTTACACACACACACACACACACACACATGCCAATAGGAGCCTTAAATGCCCTGTTAATAGGGCCTTCAAGAGCTCCATTGTTGGGGACAGAGAAACACACAATTTCCCCCCTCCACTCTAATGGCCTTGGGGGAATTGTGTATTCCCCCCCACACACACACACTGCATTAATGGCAGCCGCAGCAGGGGAAAATGGACAAAGAGCATGGATCAGGGCGGACAAGCAGCCAACCACTCTCCAAGGCTCAAAAGCAGTTGGGCACAGGCCTGTGAGGACCGGACGTGGGGTGTCCACTGCCCTTGCGGGCCTAGGCAAATTCTCAATCCAATGCTAGTTGTCTCCCATGTTGTTCCGCAAGAGGTAAAAATGTCCACCTGTGTAGTTTGGCCATACTCTATGGTTATGCTCACAAGTGCATATTGGCATAGACTACTCATGTGAGTTCATAAATGCACAAGTCCATTATGGCAAGTAATGTATAAACTGGCCATAAAGCCAGTTTTATGTATAACACCCAGCTGACTGTTATATATACAATTAAACCACAGAAGAGCTAGAAACATAGAAACATGGCCCATTTACCGAATATATTTTGCTTAGCCATTTAGGTGCCTGATATCTGTTAAGGTCAAGATAAGAATCACAAAGGCATCACCACCTCCTTCAGTAGGACTGATCGGTCAGCAATCGCTAGCAAAATTGCTGAGCTCCAAACAAAATTGCACCTAGCAGAAAAACAAATTTTCCATGTAAAGTACTTGAGCTCACACAAATCAAGAAGCACAAAAAGGGTTTTGCCTACTTAGTCAAGATCAGCTTGATAACCATGACAGTTTTATTGGTTTTCAATGCATCCTTCCTTGATAACATTGAACTGCTGGAGACACTATAGAAAACTGTTTGTTTTACCTAGGATTACAAGTGTCCAAGCTAGTTGCTAGGGTTATATTTCTTACTCTTTTCTGCTCTGCTGCAATAGCAACCAGAAAGTCATCTTTCTGAAAAATTAGACAAATCTATTAGACAAATTTGGGTTTCCCCCCATTTTTTGCCTATTGAGGTTGTTAAAAGATTCCAAGTGACTGAAAAGGAAAGCAGTAGTTCTTCTGAGTCATCAAATGTTACTGTGTCAACTATGGACACATTTCAAATGGAAGATAAAAATTAAATGGTTTTTTGGCAGTATGTAGTTATAGCCACAGAGAGGTTAAATACATCTCAATCATCAGCTGTCAAAAAATATTTTTTCCCCTTAAGCGCAAGCTGGTGATTCCTATTTGCTATGAAGCAGAGTGTTATTTGTGCGTTATCCAACTAAAGCAACAGCTATGAATCTATTTATATTACTCTGCTGCAGTTTCAAGTGTGAATGGACTGAGGAAAGTGTTTTAAAGTAAAAACTCCATGGTGATACATTAAACGTACCCTGAAATTATAGGTTTGATTGGGATTTTTTTTTCTTGTTAATAGCAAGTCCTGAATTACTAGCAGGCCAAAATACGGCAACTTGTCACAGGGATAGCTTATCAAGCCAAAGTAATAAATTAAAACTGCAAGTTTGTTTAGGGTGTTACAAGACACTGTAGCTGAGGAATAATTAGGGATTTGATAATAGAGAAAGACAAATCATATAGCAAAACAGTGATAGGGATGACACAAGTGACTGCCCCTTCAAATGTAACAAGTAAGCTAAACTTAGAGGGACCAGATTTTAACAGATAGGAGTTATACTCTGTAGCTGAAAAGCAAGCCACCGCAATTGTAGAAGTCATCACTGAGAAGGGGTTGCCCAGTCCATAGAGATTTCCATCTCCACAAAATGGCTCCTTGGATGTCCTTTGGGAGTATTGGGTGAAGGTTAAAAATTAGTTGTAGGAACTCATTCTTAAAGACTGTACTATAAAACTGACTGAACAGCTAAGCCATAACTTTCTTCTAAACTTGTCAGTAGGCAGTATTCCATCCTGCTCATGCTCCAGCAAAACCACCATGACCACAACGGGGAGCTAGCAGTTCTAAAAGCAGCTGAAAATGAGTGGAAACCCTCGTTTCTGAACTTTCAGAAGGGAGCTCTGCTGACCTTTCTCCAATCCAGAAAGGAGCATTTCTGCTCGTTGCTGGGTTTCCTTTACAAAGCGCTAACTCCCATTGTGCTAGCTGTGGATCCTGCCTAATGGCCTCAATCCAGAATTTGGTTATAGACACTATTGAACTCAATGGGTATTAAGTATACCTACTTGTATGCTGCACTGAGCAGTAATATTACTCAGCTATTTGGACGAAGTGAAACCGCTGAAAGTATTTGGACAATCCTGTCCTACATGTTCATAGGATGACTGGTCTCCTAAAGGGAAATCTGAAACAGCTATGAGCCTCTGAAATGAAAAGAAATAATGTACTGAAATATTGCACTCATTGCATATATTCCAACACTGACCTTAAAATAATTAAAAATTGATGCTTTGAGCATAATAGGGCTGTGCAATCATATTTAAACTTAATAACTTCTTAGAAAGAAGAAACTTGTACCAAAAGGTCACAACACACTTTAATTGCATGACAGTGTATTTACTCTTTATTCCCGAAGTGAAAAAAGTCTAATTTCTAAAAGACCAAACCAATAATTACATATTATGAAACTATTTTAATCAATACCTAATTTCTAGATATCGATTAGTATTTAGACATTTAAAAACATACCCTATAGCAACAATAATATGTTTATCAGACTAGCCTTCTCTCCTTACTGACTCTTGTAAGCATTAACGATATTGATCAGAAGTATATGACCAAAAGGTCAAAATATTGGAATGATTATAATATAGAACTACAATCATTTAGTTATTTCAACAATGGAGTTATTTCTACAAATGAATTCCTCCTTCAGGTTTGTCTTAGTGGAACACTACAAGAAGTAACAAAAGCAACAGTTTATTTAAAAAATAACTTGATGAGTTCTGAAATGTTAACTTGGAACAAATATTTGATGCCAGTGTTCAAATTTAAACTTGAAGGGACCCCTCTCCAAAGTGCATGGGCCACTTCGAATTTCATGACTGGGCCATGCTCTGCCCCAGGAGCTTTTTAAATACACTGCTCCAAAATTTTCAGTGGGGAGCGGTATATAAATATTGCAAATAAATAAATAAATAAGAAGTCATTATAAAGAACAACAACAACCCAGTACAGTGTGATGAGAGAGAATTATGGGAACGGGGGTATTATATTCATAGACAGCAAATTGCTCTTTAGCTACTGTAAAAGAGTTACTTCAAACCATCATAAGAACATAAGAAGAACCTTGCTGGATCAGACCAAGAGTCCATCTAGTCCACACTCTGTTCCCACAGTGGCCAATCAGCTGTTGACTGGGGAGCCACAAACAAGATGCAATGCAACAGCACCTTCCCACCCATGTTCCCCAGCCACTGACTTACTGTCTCTGATACTGGAGGTAGCCCCTAACCATCAGAACTTGTAGCCCCTCCCACCAATCAGCTTCCTGGGATGACCCCAGGTTCTTATATTATGGGAAAGGGAGAAAATGTCTCCCTATCCACATTCTCCACACCATGCATAATTTTGTACACCTCTATCAGGTCTCTCCTTAGCCTTTTTTTCAAGCTAAACTAGATAGACTGCAATTATATGACTGATTCAGAACTGCATTCACATTAGCTAAAGCAAACTGGGTAAGGTATTCCTGTATTTCTGTACTTTTCACACAAAGGCATACTTTTCCCCATCAGAGGGGCATATTCAGTGAAGTCATATAAAGATTAGGGCAGAGTTTATTTATTTAATTATTAATATCTTGCCTTTCCACTGACTAAAATATCACTCACAGCAACTAATTATTGAAAATGCGCATGGTAGTACCAATTTGCCAGCAGCGCTAATGGAAATTATGTTGTGCTAGCATAAGTGACCACTAGTGCAACACCAATAGCATTTGCTGGCGCAAATGGTTTTCCGAGGAAATGTCTCATGCCAGCAAACACTAAATGCCTGAAACTTAGGCCTTAGCTAGACTTAAGGTTTATCCCAGGATCATCCCAGGGTCATCCCTATTCATGTAAATGACACACTGGATATCCCGGGAGCAGGCAGGGACGACCCCCAGACAATCCCGGGATAAACCTTAGGTCTAGCTAAGGCCTTAGAAACAGTCTAACTAAAGCAACATTTTTAAAACGCAGCAGTGACTGTAGATGGGCACACCCACACCAGCCAATATTCACTTTATCTGTTCTAATTCATATTGACTAGAAGCTTGTAAGAAAGTATTAGCTGGTTAGCTCAAATCAGTATGTGAATTTCAGTTCTCCTAATTGCTTCTTGGCCTTGTTGCTCCTTTAGCGTTGCCAGGTTACAATTCTGCAGGACAGTAGAAACAGAAGCTAGCAGAGTTCCCCAGAGTCTAGATTTGACACCAGGAATGAGGAACGTGTAACCCTCCAGATATTGCAGGACTGCAACTATTGCCTATGCCCTCACCACTGGCTATGCTGGTTACTGCTGATGGGAGTTTGCATGTTTATTTATTACATGCTTGTATCACCCAATAACCAAAGCTTAAGTTGCATCCCAACAACCTCTGGAGGGCCACACATTCCCCACGTCTGCTCTAGACCTAGCAACTGTGTATCTCCTTCATCCCTCCCTTGCCTGCCCACTTCCTTCTTTCCAATAGCACAACATATTTTCTGTCTCTAGGCTGTATGTACAGTTTTGGCCAGTCCCAAATTCTCCTTGGTTCTTCCTTTCTTCAACTCCATGTCTCCACCAACAATTGCTTCCTCAGAGGCCTGTTTGTCAGGCCACTACTAACATTGTCATATCTACTCTAGTCACCCAGTCTCTTGACATGTCCCCATGGCACTCCTCTTTCCCTCCCCACTGGCTCCATAGCATGCAGCCCCACTTTATCTTAAATGCTATTAAGATTTTTTCAGAGCCCATTCTAGTCTGCCTAGCACATTCTGGCCTCAACTACCAGCCTCTTCTGTAGTTCCTACTTCCTTTCAGATTCCTCTTTTAAAGACTGTTGGATACTGCCTATCTGTTCTTTAGTCTCCATGGGTAAAATCCAACATTTACCCCCCTGATTCTGAGCATCGTGTCTCTATTCCTCTATTCTCATTTTTTCTCTATTTCTTGGAACCTATTCCCAATCCTTATCCTGCCACAATATAAAGTTAGTGGATAGGAGCAAATTCAGAATTGTGAGAGTTCAAAATATGAGCTCCCTCAGTCTAAAAGTCTGCACCCCATTACAAGTTGGGCCCAAACTGCTTTGAATTTGCACTGCCAGCCAGCTCTTGTAGAGTATCCAGGTGTCCTACTTTACAGAGGCCAGTCCTCTATTTTGGAGAGCTGGCATAGGACAGTCCTATATTTGAAGGTGCCCTCTATTTCGTGGGCTGTCTAGTCCAAGCCTAGTTTAAATCCAAAGAGCTGTAAGGAGGAAGAGGAGGATCCTTGGAATTTGCACATCAATATGGTGAGGTGTCAGAAATACAAGACAAATAGAAATATTTAACTAATAGTTATTATTTCTAAATTTGCACCTGTACATGCAAATTTGTATATGCACATATTATGCAAAATGTTGTCTTCTTTTGTTCATCTGGGGCTGCATTTCCATTTGGTGCTGTACTTTTTTAAAAAATGATGTTTTAGTGGCCATCCTAGCCAGTCGTCCCTCTGCCCTTTCCAGCAAACTGACCTTGCAAAGTGGGTGGCAGACCAGTGAGGGAACCAGAAGAGATCTTGTAGGTCTCTGCTTCACTAGATCAAACATGCCTGACCGAGCTGGGCTTCCAATTCAGCAGCATCCAGTTGCCCCTGTACTCTTAAACCCAATCTTCTGTTTTTTATAGTGAAGCAACAGATCAATATCATCAGACTATAGGTGACTGTAAAATACCCCTTCTACTGAAGTACCGTTGGTAATAATGTGGGATGGGGGAAAGCTGTGGGATGTAACAAGCCAAAAGTCAGCTACTTTATTCATCATGTTATAAAACAGTCTCAGAACTTTCACTTGGCACCAAGGGGATTTACAGAATGTAGTAAAACCATATTGACATTAACTGTAAAGGTTAATGAAACATTTTTACAACAGCAACAAAGTTCAAGCAAAGTACTTCCCTACTTTAGGCAAACTTACACATAAATATTTGTAATATTATAAAACACACTTGTCAAGTAAAACTCATAGGGATTATCAAAGGGTTTTTATTACAGATGGGTGACAAAGTTTTAAGAGTTCCAGCGTTACACCTATGTGGCTTGCAAAGCAAACCTGGGATCACCGAGACAATGCTGGCAACCTGATTCACTCAGAATAAGTTGTTCAAAGCAAGTTCATAAGCCTGTACTAGGTGAAGGATTGGTTTTTTTTAGAGGGATGCACCTCCCTACTCTTCTCAGTCCACCTGGAAGTAAACTTAGCCAAGCAAGGTGGTGGAGGTAGGAACACATTGGCATAGACATTAGTTACCAGCCTGCTCCTCACCCATAAAGTGAATGAGGCCCTTCAAACATTCCAATGAAGTCCTTCAAACCTCCAGGATTGTTGACATTGTAGAATGACCCAATTAGGGTGACCGTGTATCTTCTTTTACTGAGGACACTCCTCTATCTTGAAGGTGTCCTCTCTTGAAGGGCTCTCCAGTCCAAGTATATTTAAAGTTAAAGAACCATTAGGAGGAAGAGCTGGACCTTGAAATTGCCTATGAACAGCACCTGGTCAGCAGACTGAGCAAGGCACACAGATCCCCTGGTCATAGTCTCCCACACTATGGTGAGATCTACTATAAATTAGAATAGTTATTTCTAAATTTGCAGCTATACACATAAACTAGCACAAGTTAATTTTTATGCAAATTGCTGTCCCCTTTTGTCCTCATTTTTGGTGATGCAATTCCCTCTTCTACCCGCTAACCTGCCCCTAACCCAGGGGCAAAAACTCACCTTGGAGACTTCAACAGGGTAACAAGTGTGAAGCTGGTTCCCTTGAATATGGGAGAGCTGTGCTTACCTCTATACTACTTGGAAGAATTTGAGCAGGGGTGCCCACATGACCAAGCATCCCTTGTCGAATTCTTGGAACATCCATATTCTGGCAGTAGGGGAAGGCAACTGTCATGTTCAGCTCCAGGGCTAGAAAAAGGATTGAACCGAGAATAGAGGGAGGCCAAGTAGATGATGACTCGGTCCCAGAACTAACCTTAGTGTAGTACTGGGCCTGAACTTGTCTGGCAGCTGCACTGGCAGGCAGCTGCTTGTGTGTCAGAAGCAAAAGCAGCCACCTCACTGATCCCTTTGCTCTACACCAACAGATTCCCTGCACACAGAAAAGTAGCATGAGAGGGAGAAAGTCCTTCTTTCTGACATCCAGTTTTTGTTGTAAAGTTATTTTTATGTATGGAGGAGCATTCAAACGTATAAGCCTTCATGGCAATCATGAAATGGTACAGCCCACTGTAGTGACAACTAAACGTTAGAAATTATGTAAGCCAACCCTTACCCATGTGAATCTCCTGTGTGTCTCTCATCTCATTTAAACATATTTGCCATGATTGGTACTGACACTAGCAGTGTGTCAGCCCAGGAAACATAGTTCACATGCTAATACTGCACACGCATGGGGTGATTATTTATTTACTAGCTGTACCCGACGAAACAAAAGCCGTTGTAGCATATCTTAAAGTTTATTTATTAAATATCATCGCGGGGGCATGGGCTGCTAGGAGGCCGCCGATACAGCGCCGTCTGTCAGACCTGGGGGGCAGTGAGGTTGGGGGGAGGGGGAGCAGGTGTCCCCATCTCCCCAGGGTTCCTGTCAGCCTTGGGCCACCCGCCCAGCTCGCATCAGATTAGGCCGGGGCCTCAGCTTGCAGCAGGTGAGTGGCCTCCCACCCGGCCACCAAGGTCCCCGGCCGTGCCTCGCTCATGCTCCGGACCATGGCGCTCCCCCCTTCATGGGGGAGGGTAGCGAAGAGGCAGAAAGGGGGTAGGATTACCTTGGAAAGCCCGGAGGAGTCAGGTGAGGGGCTTAGCAACCTGTATCAGCTGACGTTACACATTGTTACTGTTGCTTAGCAACTTGTATCATCTGAAGCCTGTACGGAAACATAAATAAGTGTTTTATATATATAGATTATTTATGTACAATATTTATATACTGCTCCCCATTCAAAATTTCAGAGTGGTGTACAAGATAAAATAAAATAAAAACAGAACCACATGGTAAGCACATTTAAATTAAACAGGAGCGCTTTACTGGTAGATCCCATCCTGTCTAAATCAAACCTGAGAGTTGCTTCCAAGTTGAAAGAACTTTGCTTGTATGCCTACTATACGTTACTCTGGGCAGTATGACCTGAAGAGGGTTGGCGGGGGTGGGGGGAGAATGTAAACAACAACCTGATTTTTAATGCACTATGTTTTATTTACAAGAAAAGCCTACTCTTTATCTATTAAACAGTCTCCTTGAATATGACCATTTTCAAAAGATTGACCTAATCCTGATTGTCTGAGTCTGAATAAATCATGACATGATCCTGGGAACTTGGCAAGAACATCAATGATTTTATGTCTGGCATCATACACTGGCTGCATGTTGAGGGAATGAAAGGGTTTTTTAAAAATTTCTTTACCTTGCCTCATTAGTCATTATGTGGCAGTGCTTGCATTACCACGTGCATCCAGGCTGCAGCTCCCAAGACAGAGAGAAATCCAGCAATGTCATAAAATTCATGCCTTCCTTGCTGTGCCACTGATTATCTTGTAGAAAGCTAGTATGGTGATTAGCTCTGCTGAAAAGTGCATCTATAAATTGAAAGTGTGCCTATCATTCTGCATATTAATATTATATGTCTGTAGAACCCTTTAAAAACAATTAATAAAGGGGTAACCTTCATCTGTCACAGCCTCAGTATCTGCTTGCAAATCATTATGCAGAAGGAGACAATGGTTCCTTTGCCAAAGAGGTGTCCACAGCTGCTTTTCAATTAGCTGCCAGGAAAAGCAATCCTATGCTAAAGGGTCACGTGATTAAATCAGTTAGACGGGTTGGGGAGTTCTTTTCTGGAACAGAAGAGAGATGCTGTCTAATCAAATGTTAACAACAGATCATGGCCCAAAAAAGGATGGCAAGGCAGGCCAAATAAGGAGAAAAAGAAAGCAGTTGAAATCCTGGTCAGAAGCCCAGCCAGGTTCTTATTAATGTTAGGTACTTTGGTAAGTGCTGAGCCTAGAAACAAACATATAAGAAGCAACATTTGTCAGAGTTATCCTGTAGCTAACAGTTAATGGGCAGCATCCTATGAAGCCTGTGCACTAGCAGGACCCACCACTAGTGCAACGCAGAGCTAGCGGTTGTTAAGACAACCTGAAAGAGCAAAAATGCTTGTTTGCAGAATGAAGCAGGAGAGCAGAGCTCACAGAAGGAGCTCCACTGTTCTGTCCTGATCCGAAAATGAGCATTTCTGCTTGTTCCTGGGATTCTTTTACAAAGTGCTGCTCACTTCCCGTTGTGCAAATATTGGGGCCATGGGCACAACACAATCAGCAGGGGTGCAGCAACCCAGTTGGATGCTGGCCAATGACTGAATATATTTTGATATTTTCTGTGAATTAGTTGCATATCTTTAAAATATTGAGGGGGGCGTTGATGATCATATCAAGAATATGGTACCGTTTCTGGTTCTTTAAGGACTAAAGACACATGTATTTTCAAAATCACTTGTGAAAACACTAACAATTAGAAATGTCATTTGATCGTGAGAGACTAAGATCTGAAATTCTATTTATGTTCATTCCTTACACTTTATTAAAATCACTACAATTTATTGTAGCATAATCACAGAAAAGGATGGAAGTGAATTTATTTACAATTCAAATACAGATTCGTTCCCTCCTGCATGAACCACATATTATGCACCTTGACCTAATTACAGTTTCTCTGGAGCTGTAGAAAACTGTATCCCCATTTGATTTCAATAGGAAAATACCAGTATATTTAAGGTCACATTATTCCATGAACTAAATATAAAAATCTGTATCAGTGATATGCCCAAGAGGGTGGCTCCTTTAAAACCCTTAAAATTCCACCACTAAATTAGTCATGTTTCACATTATTCCATCTTTCGAAATCAATCCCTATGGATACTACAATTTCACTTCAATTAAATATTATTTATCACTCACTATCATACTTCAAAGGAGGCATGCTTTCTTCATAAGTTATCAGATTTTACCTACTAACAGGCTCTTCTTTAAAAAAAAAAAAAAAAAAAACTGCGCTCAGGAAAATAACCAAATAAAGAGCACTCTTCTATGGACTAAAGGGTGCACACAGATCTGAATGCCTGGCATCAGACCTCTGAAAGTACACTCTTGGCCCACCTGCATGTTTATTTATTTGCACCATTTATACCTAGGGATGTATACATTTTGTAATATCTATTCTATCTGCATTTTGCAGATTGTCAAGTGCCTTTTGTTCCATCATCAGCTCAATGACAGAATCAGATTTTTTTTCCAATTTCCTGAATTTGCGCAAATTCACACTTATGCAAATCTCCCCAAACTGTGCATTTTCATGCTTTCCAAAATGGGGGGAAATCCAGATTTTCAGTTGGTGGTTTGTTCGGGATTTTTTACACATTTTTCTATGACTAAATTTCTGTAAAATTCCATATATATGATCCCCAAATCCGTGGAATCTGTGTAACTTGGGAAAAGCTGGTTCGCTGTGGAAACCAAGGGTCAGATTCAGAGAAATCTGAATACATTTGATTCTGTTTTGGATTTCTTCGACATCCTTGTTCATACCTCACACTTTACCCAAAAGGTATCACAGAGTGGCTTATGGTGCCATGAAGCATGATAGCCGTTGCCCTCAGGCTTAGAATGTAAACTTAGCATGTGACATATGAGGAATGATGGGAACAGAGGGAGTATTGATGTAATTAATATTGTTTTAAAAGCCTATTTGAAGAGAGGCTTGGACTTCCAAAAGGCTTCTGATAAAGTCCCTCACCAAAGACTCCTGAACAAACTTAGCAGTCATGAAATAAGAGAAGAGGTCCTCTTATGGGTCATAAGAACAGAAAGCAGAGTGTAGGAATGAATGGTCTATTTTCCCGAGGGAGGGAAGTAAATAGTGGGGTCCCACAGAGATCAGTATTGCGACCAATTATTTTCAACTTGTTCATAAATGATCTTGAATTAGGAGTGAGCAGTGAAATAGCCAGGGCTGGATCTACACTACTGATTTAAGGTGCTTTATAACAATTTTGACAACTGTATATGGAGTGTGTTCTGGGCCCCAACAGTTGTCAAAACTGTTATAAAGCACTTTAAGGCAGTAGTGTAGATCCAGCACAGGTTTGTCGATGACATCAAATTATTTAAGGTTGTTAAAACACTAAGGGATTGTGAAGAGTTCCAAAGGGATCTCTCCAAGCTGGGAGAGTGGGCATCCAAATGGCAGATGCAGTTTAATGTAAGCAAGTGTAATACTGTATTTATATTTAAGTGTAATACAGTATTTATACTGTATTTTGTAATTGTGCTTTTAACTTGTTGGTTGTTTTATTGTGGTTTTAATTTTTGTGAACCGCCCAGAGAGCTTCGGCTATTGGGCGGTATAAAAATGTAATAAATAAATAAATAAATATAAATAAATAAAATAAGTGTAAGGTGATGCACGTTAGGGCAAAAAACCAAACTACAAGTATAATCTAATGGGATCTGAGCTGGCAATGACCAAACAATATATTATAAAGCTGGACAAATGCAGAAAAGTGCAACTAAAGCAATTAAGGGGCTGGAGCATCATCCCTATGAGGGAAGGTTACAACAGCTGAGATTGTTTCGCTTGGAAAAAAAGAGGCTAAGGGGAGACATGATAGAGGTGTACAAAATTGTGCATGGTGTGGAGAATGTGGATAGGGAGACACTTTTCTCTCTCTCTCAAAATACCAGAACCTGGGGTCATCCCATAAAGTTGATTGGTGGGAAATTCAGGACAAATAAAAGGAAGTACTTCTTCACACAGCACATAATTAAATTATGGAACTCACTACCACTGGATGTAGTGATGGCCACCTATTTGGATGGCTTTAAAAGGGGGTTGTATAAATTTCTGGAAGAGAAGGCTATCAATGGCTACTAGCCCTGATGGTTATGTGCTACCTCCAGTATCTGAGGCAATAAGCCTGTGTGCACCAGTTGCTGGGGAACATGGGTGGGAGGGTGCTGTTGCACCATTTCTGCTTTGTTGGTCCATGTCCGACAGCTGGTTCGCCACTGTGTGAACAGAGTGCTGGACTAGATGGACCATCAGTCTGATCCAGCATGGCACTTCTCATGTTCTTAGAAGGTGATGGCAACATTTTATTTCCACTCCATCTCACAGGGCAGTTGGTTAGAATGGCCTCTGTGAGGAGAAGCAGGGCCTGGTTCCTGCTTGGCGAAGCTGCAGCAGGTGGGAGGTGATGATGACAGGAATCTCTAACAAAATACAAATTAAACATCAATGATTTCATTCAGCCTCCTCTCCTCTTAGGGATTTCATTGAATTGCCACTATTGGGCTCAGAATGGACAAATCTGTCAGTTTCGCTTTCTCCCCTATTTGATTTTTTAAATTCTCGGGTTCTTTCCATCCCATTGATGAAGACATTTATAAATGTTGATAAGTTCATATAAAACAAAAAACTAAAACTAAATTCTCACCCATCTACACTGGTCAAATTCAGTAGATAGTGTCTTCCTGACATGGAGAAGGCTATGTTGTACCTGCTTGCCATGTAGCTGTTAAAGATGAAAAGCCTGTCAGGGGGAAAAAGACCTAATTCAGTAACAACTCTAATTCAGCACCACAAACATGGCTGGATACAGGGATTCAAATCCAGACTTTTAAAAGGTGTGAACTCAAAGGACTGCATGGAGTCAAACTTTAAGGGTGGTGTCCTATGGGTTGAACACTCACAAGATGGAAACCTCTGAAGTTCTTTAAATAAAAGTTGGAGGCTTCTATGTATCCCAAGCCCTACTAGGCTGAAGCCAGCAGAGTGGGGCAAGCAGAGGAGGCGATTTTTGCCTCCCCGTCCTCTGATCAGGTTGTGTGTGTCTTTGCTGTCTAGTGACAGCACTTCAGAGGGAGAGAGAAGGCTGGAAGAGATAGCTCATATCCTGGCTTCTCTGGTCCCATCCCCTCCCCACCCAAAAGAACACCCCCTTTTTGAGATTAATATTCCAACTCCGGGTGCCAGCTGGACTAGTTCTTTCCAAGGGGCGGGGCGGATCTCCAACTCCCCCTTCCGAGATTGGAGCAGTGCCTCCGACCTTGGAGGGGGGAATCCCCAATAACTGAAACAATGTCTAGGGACAAAGAATTGCTCCCTACATGAATAACTCCCTTATTCCCTTTAACTGGGCAGACAAAGCAAATATCTTTTAACACTTTGATAAAAATGATACTATTTGCTGGTTGGCTCTATTCTATTATGGCACAAGCTTTCTATTGCTGATGATTGTATTAGGACATATCCACACTATGGACTTCAGCTGGCTTAACACTCGTTAACTGGTTTGCCTGACACAACCACCCACCCGTGGTGGGTCGTTGTGAAGTCCAAACCCGCTGTGTTTTCCAGAGGTTGGCTTATTTTTTTATGAGCAAGCCACCCACAGAACCTAGGGCTTCTCATTGGTTTGTACAGGGTGGCTTGTTTTCAGAGTGGCTTGTCATGATTTCCAAACCCAGCAGGATAACTTCACCATGGATTGTCAAGAACAGCTACAGAGCTGGCAGGCAAGAGCAGGAAAAAACCCTGCTACTCCTCGCTATCTCACTA